>NC_054874.1:48712070-49083737 GCF_018320785.1 Cheilinus undulatus | reverse complement strand
CTTAAGACAAATCCCCAAGGTTGTCTATTTTTTTGATCTGTCATGAGTTTATTGTCTGTCCAGGTTGTTTTTTGTACTTTCATTCTTATTTGCCATCTTTTATCCTCTACCTTTTATTGCTATTGTACCTCTGTTTTATTGATTGTACATTGTTAACATCAACCTGCCCAGGGTCAAAGGACAGAAATTAGCCACTGGCTACAATCCTACATATTTACATGTAAGTGTTTAATAATATCAACTGACCCTGATATTTCAAATAAAATAAATACAAATACAAAATATAATGAAAAATATCAGCTCATATTGAATTTGAAGGCAGTAACAAATCTCAAAAAAGTAGGGACAGGGCAGGGCCATGTTTACCTCATGTTTACCCCATCCTCCTCTCTTTCATAGTTCCTGGGTGTTTCAGCCTAAAAGAGTGATTTATAAATGTATTTTAGACAGAGAGGACTTGTTCCGTACTTTTCATTGGTGTTTGACCATCAGTAAATTAGGCCTCCGGGACAAAGCATCTCTATTTTTTTCAACCAAAGTGATAAAAATCTGATTATCAGAGAAACAGAAACAGAGGAAGTCTGTTCCTTCATATGTAATCTAAAGAAAGTGAAACTGGAGAGGAGGAAGTTAAACTCGCTGCTATCAGCGTTACTAATCCTTTTTGTGCCTCTCTTGTTCTGCGGTTCAAAGCGACGGCAGGGATAACTTCACTTCATTTACAATCTTTGGTCCCCGTCGGTCAATTAGAGCTTGTAGTGGTCTAATCTCCTGCAGGACTGTTCTGGGTTTTCTCTGGTACCAGCGCAGAGAAAAGCGGAGCTCTTTAATGCCGTCTAATGACGTTATGGGAGGAATAGCCCCATGCCGCTGGGAACCTGATAATCCCACTTTGTTCCTTTAGGATTTGTTCGAGAAACCCCCCCCCTCCTCCCCCCTACTAGTGGCTGATCCCCTTCGTGTTTCTCCGACACAATGGGGCCCCCGCTGTCGGGCCCCGTCCACCTCTTACTCTCTAAACACCTCTCTCATTTGTCGGGCCGTGGCAGGGGGCGCGCACCGTATTATTTTCTCCTCAATTAGCAGAAAGAGCTTGTGTTGATCACTTCCTCTGCCAAGGTGAGCCCACATTCCTGGAGGCTGCGTTCACGCCGGTCATCGGCAAGGTTATCAATGGCGGCTGGCGCTCTGAGGCAGAAACATTCACCAGACGTCCGTGGATTTCTTCCAGAACTCACCAACTGCTGCCTCCTCTCACCTAGACCGGCATAAAGCCCCGCTGAGACTTTCCTGTCACGTACGTTTAAAGGGGGGGTATGGACCGACAGTTGCCGGCCCTCCAGAGCTCCGCCCTCCTCTTTCAGTCTCATTATGGCGTCCCCTGTTCAAGGAGGCTTTGATGAACATGTCCTCCCATTTCCGCTGGATTCTCAGATACTAAACTCTGCCAAATCCTTCAATCCAGGACAACCCCCCCATCTGACTCCCCCCTCTGGAGTCTTTAAGAGTCCAGGAGTACGGATGAAGGAGACGCAGGAAAGGTGAGGGCTGAGGCCGGGATCAGGGACCTTTTAATTTAACAAAGGCGGAAATATCTCAGAGCTGCTGCAGAAACTAGTAAAAAAATATTGATTGCAGTTCTGTAAATCTTCCATTTACAGACAGAGAAATATACAAAATCAGAGTAGAACACTGAAGGTCATACGGGGAGAGGCCAGACGATCATCTGGTACTGTAACAATAAGATGTCTTTGTGTTTCTTAGCTCTCTATAAAAAACGAAAACTTTCTATTATTTATTCGTTTTACACCCAGACAAGAGGCAAAGGTGACACTCAGGGTCACCGCTGGCCTTAATACTGAAATCCTGGGTTTCTGTACCCATCCATACCTGAAGCCTGTGAACCAAAACTACACTGACAGTTCTGTGTCAAAGGTCACTGACTAATGTATGAAGTCATTATTGTTGCAAAACTCAAGTTATTTTAACATTTTTAGATCATGACAAAGATTTTTCTCCAACTTTCCATTCAAACCTCTTTGAGCTCTAAACAGCCTCATTGTGATAGATTTTCTGTGTGCGTACGAAACTTTTTCTGCACACTCGAAACTTGTTTTATTCATTCCCAAACATCATCTCAGCCAACATCCAAGCCCTAAAGCTCCAACTCACTTCCTCCTACAGACTTCATTTTTGCTTTAAACAGTAGACAGATTATTCAGCTAATTATGCTGAGTCACTTTTTTTTTTTGCTATCTTTTATTTATTCTTAATAATTACTGTGAAAGTTTGATGATGTTTTTTGGCTCTTAAATTTTATAATGAGTGTGTATGGGATAGAATATTGGGACTCTCTTAGTGAGACAGTGTTAATTTCATCGACTTAAACTATGACTAAAAATGTTGGTTGACACTATTTTCCCATGTGACAGACTAGACCAGCTACTTTCACACTGCCTCTCTTTTCCGTGTCTGTTACGCCTTCGTTCCGCAACGCCGTTCTGTATGAAAGCGAGTGTTCCGCAATAAGGGGTCAATCTCGCCCCACCTCTGATCCAGATCGAGAGGTAGTATCAGAGCCGTAACAGACTTCACGGCATTCTGCAACGGTGAGTGTGCGCTGCTGTCTCCATAAACGGGAGATTTAAAAACCAGCACGGTTTAATCAAGCAGCATTTCATTGGAGAAAACAACAGCAGGATAATATTCTCCCCGTGCACGCGTGGGTTCTCTCCAGGTACTCCGGCTTCCTCCCACCACCAAACACATGCTTATTAGGTTAATTGATGACTCTAAATTGCCCATAGGCGTGAATGTGAGTGTGCCTGGTTGTCTGTCTTAAATGTGTCTGTCTCTATATGTCAGCCTTGTGATTAACTGGCGACCAGTCCGGGGTGTACCCCACCTCTCACCCGATAACAGCTGGGATAGGCTCCAGCCCCCCGCGACCCGGGACGGAATAAGCAGTATAGAAAATGGATGGATGGATGTTTACATTGTTTGTATTGTAAGCTGTAAATAAGGTGGATACCACATTATTCCTGGGGAGTCTACTGCTATGAATGTGGGTGGAACTTGCCGTACAGTAACAATATTAGCAAAACGCAATTCTTCCATGGGCTTACTAAAGTGATTTAGCATCAACAGTGGTTATTATGAAATAAATAAATATTTGCTGCAATAAATATTGCTTCACTTCTGTTAACTCAATAAAGTTAAATGAGCTGAATGTTTAAATAACATTTTCTGTAAATCTCAGTACCTGTTGCTTTGGTCGTGGTACTAATATTGTGACAAAGTTAAATATATGTCTTTAACAACAATGTTTTAAACATGCTGTTCACTGTTTAAATGCATTTGGGATTTAGTTCTTTCAATATGAATTCATCATTAATTCAAAATTTGCCATTTACCAAACTGAAGAGCTGACAACTTAAGTCATGGATAATTTTATTAATATAATTCCCACATGTTAAGAGGGATTAGTTGGTGGAATAAGGATTTCAGCAACCCCACAAACTAGAAATGTTATCTGAAGGTGGTGTCCAAACAACAAAATGTGATCGTCTTTTACTATACCGATACGAAGCTAATAAAGTTAGCTAAAGATGCTTGTCTAGGTTATCTGAGCTAATGTTGTCACTTTGTACTCTTAAGTAGAGGGTGGAGAAATAATAATATTGTCCCGTTCGAGGTGAAGCAGTCAAAAGTTACATATTTTAATGTCCAAATTGCTCTAATAATCACGTTTCCCTCATTTAGATAGAAAGGAAAGGAAAGTTGTGCCTATATTTCACGCAAAGAATCATGGGTACTAGGAATAAGGTGGATAGAAATAACTAAAATGTGACTGAAACTAAAATTTAATCATAAAGACTTGGGAAAAAAATTAAAATGGTTGTCAAAATTAACATTGTAGTGCGGTAAAAGTGAGCCAACAGGAAACACACACATCATCTCAGTCCACTTCTGTCTGTATTCTTCCAGCTCAGTTCCTCCTACAGACTTAGTTTTACTTTAAAAGTAGACTAATAATTCAGCTTTTTATGCTGGATTCATCTCTTTTCTGTCTTTGACAGATTTTTAAAAAGTGCTGTTAAAGTTTGAGTTTGATTTTTGGTTGTCAGACTTTTACTGTGTATGTGTGTGTGACAGAATGTTGGGACTCTCTTAGTGAGATCAAAGCAAATGTCTCCTGGAGAACAGCATAGCAACAATGGGCAGAGCTAAGGTGATTGAACACATTGCAGGCAGAGAGAAATCGGAGATTGTCAGGAAACAGAGCTCAGTCGTATTGAAAATAGTTAGTTAGAAAATAGTGGGTTTTGTGATCAAACTGGTGATTTTGTTAGACTCCTTCCAGGTTGAAGATATTTAGAAACTGTTTTAAGTGTTTATATGTAGAGAAAAAAGTAGTAAAATAGTTCTCTGCTGGACAGGCGTGTGATCACTTCAGTGATGACGGCTGTAGCTGAACTTTAGCTAAAGCTAACGCCGCTAACTGGACTTTAGACGTGTTTACACATAAAAACCCACCTGCTTAAACTCAGCTGTAGAGTTAGGCTGCAGCGTGGTCTGAGTTTTCTAGAAAAATTTAGTTTAATCTTGAATAACAGATGTATTATTGTCATGTTAGGTTTTCTACCCTGGTCTCATTCATCCATCCGTGATCTCGGCGTCTCATTGGTCGGATGAGCAGTCGTCTTTTTCCTCTCTTCAGAGACTCTTTTGTCTCTTTGTGATGAGTCGGGTCGCTCCTCTGATTCTCAGCTGCACCTTCGGGTGCCAAGATAAATTGAGAGTAGAGAAGGACAGATGGCGTCTTGGTATAAAATGATTCCTTAGCGGTTTGAGACGCCATCGTCGAGCGTGTACGGCCCTAAGGAGTCACAGGAAGCAGATGTACGTACATATGCTTTTACATGAAATGATCTAAAGTTTAGAGAGGAACGACGACTCGGAGCAGCAGGGTCGCTCTGGTGCCTGAGGTCTGATCCTGGATCTGATCTGATGGTTGTTTTGATGCTGCAGGCCCTCAGGGGCATTTAGAAGAACATCAAATACATTTTTATTTTTTACTTTAATAAAACAAGCTCTAATTCCACCTTTGAGGCAGTAAAGTTAACCGATCATTTCATTAATTGATCTAAAAACAGTAACACCTTCCCCTGTTGTCTGCGGCTGCAGTGATGACTTTATTTCGTGTATCTTTTTACCTCTGAGGGAATCCTCTCTATAAATAAACCTCTGTTTTTCTTTCTTTTCTCCCTTTTCTTTCACCGTCTCCTCCTCTCTCATCTCAAACACCTGCAGCGCCTCGGGGCCGATCTGTCGTCCACCGCTAACTCCAAACACAGCGGCCTGTCACACAAAAACAGACGTGAACAGGAAGTGGAGAAGTGTTTCTCTTTCTGAAGGTCAAAACATCTCTAAAGGTCTTCCTCTGCCCTCGTCAGGATCAACAGCAGCAACTTTAGTCCAATTTACCCTTCAGCCCCTTCATGCTCCCATTTCACTGCAACCAGCTTCCTGTAGAGTCTCCCAAAAACAAAAAAAAAATACTGAGATACTGCAGAAGTATTGAACAACTGCAATTCCAAAAAAGCTGGGACGCTGTAAGTGAATTTGATGGCAGCAACACATCTTGAAAAAGTAGGGGCGGGGCCACTATTCCTCTTCTTTTAACAACAGTGTATAAACGCCGGGGAAGTGAGGAGACCATCTGATGGAGCCTTAGGAGAGGAATGTTGCCCCATTCTTTTCTGATGTAGGATTCTAGCTTGTCAACAGTCCTGGATCTTCTTCCTTCTCTAAAGCTCCAAATGTTTTCTGTTGGTGAAAGGTCTGGACTGCAGGCAGACCAGTTCAGGACCCGGACTCTCCTCCAGTGAAGCCATGCTGTTGTGATGGATGTGGTATGTGGTTTAGCATGGTGCTGCTGAAACAGTCACGGCCTTCCCTGACAGAGACGTTGTCTGGATGGGAGCATATGTTGCTCTAAAACCTCTCTCTAATACCCCTTTCCCACTGGCCGAAAAACCCGTTTAAACACGTTAACAATCAGCTGCTGTCGGCAGTGGGAAAGGCTGTAATCAGTATTCAAGCCCGTGTCGACTTACCCTGCAATGGACATGGCTTTTTATCGGCTCCGATGGGCTTCAGTGGGAACGTCACACCCGAGCGAATGCGGGATGACTTTGGTGTAACGTGCCTACGTCATAATATCGCGCCTGTAACTTGGGGCAACAAAAGCACGCCTGCAGCAGAGGGACGAGCGTTGTTGTCTCCTCCGTCTGTAACGTCTGCTACTCTTTGCCATTGCAGCAACAATTTCCATCCGCCTTTGTGTCATCAGCCCTCGAATGTCGTTCAGTCTGTAGTTTGTTTATCTTGAAAGAGCTTCCATGCTCCTTTCCGTTGTATACCTAGCTGTGTGCACTGATGACACACCAGAGCTCGTCTGCTGGCGATGGGAAAGGAGTCACTTTCTGATTGTTAGTGGGTTTATCTAACCTGGCAAAGCAGATGGACATGCCCGTTTCCTTGTTATTCACTGGCGAATACATCTTGTTAAGCTCCCATCTGAAACGTTTGGGCCCGATTAGAGAGTGACAGGACCAATCGGCGATGAAGGGCAGTACTTTCAGGCGCAGCAGAGTTGTGACGTTAACAAGCAGCAGCAAGAGCTGGTGCAGTTATGGAGGAAGAGATTAGCGTGGATGCTGCTAAAGCGCCAGTTTTATCAGAACTTGACAACATTTCTTTGTTAAAAGAAGAACGAAGAACAGCAGTGAGTAGTTTTTTTTTTTTTTCAAGAAAGACAAAAGTGGAGTACTGTCTATAGTCACCATGTTTCGCGTTATTCCTCAGTAGCTGCGCACACGCAGCTCAATAGCGGCTATGTCACGTGTTTTGTTGCTCTTATTGGCCCGTAGAGTTGTGACAGACTGAACGTTGATCCAGTCACACTCTGAGTTTTTTTCAAAGCCTCTGCCTTTTCTCAAATGTTTCCAATTGAAGCTTTTTCCAGATGGATGTGTGAAACACATCCATCTGGCGTGTCAGGTTAGGATTTACCCACGTTTAAAAAACCTGCCTTTACACACTAATTTTAGTGGGAGAGTGGTATATTTTTCAGCATTGATAGTTCCTTTCCAGATGTTAGAGCTGCCCACGCCATAGGCACTAATGCAACCCCATACCATCAGAGATGCAGGCTTTAGACCTGAGCCAGGAGAACAAGCTGGATGCTCCCTCTCCTCTTTAGTCCACAGGACACGGCGTCTGTGGTTTCCTCTGACCCAGAACAGTTTTCCATGTTTCCTCAGTCCATGTTAAATGAGCTTTGGTCCAGAGAAGACGGCGGTGTTTCTGGATCCTGTTCACATATGGCTTCTTCTCTCCATGATCCAGCTTTAACTGTCATTGATGGATGGCACGGCCAACTGTGTTGACAGACAGTGATTTCTGGAATGTTCCTGAGCCCATGCAGTGATTTCAGTACAGAATCATGTCTGTTTTTAATGCAGTGGCCCCTGAGGGCCCCTTCAGCCTGGTCCCTTGCTCATAGAGCTTTCTACAGGTTCTCTGAATCTGCTGATGATATTCTGGACTGTAGATGGAGGAGATTCTAAGTCTCCACAGTTTTCCATAGAGGAACATGTTTCTGAAATTGTTCCACATTTTTAGACTCAGTTTTTCACAGATTGAACAGCGTTTATGTTTTTATATTCCAGTTACGATTAACGATAGGATAGAAAAATGAAATATCTAGCCCTGACTGATAGCTGATGCTTTTACTGGAACAAACCCTGATGGTAAATGTTCCTTAGCTTTAATTCTGTGAGTCTGCTCCCAGCTGGACTGGTGATGATGGTGGGAACCGAACCCTGCCCAGTTACCCACAGCCCCCCTCCCCCTCATCGGCGCCACCCTCCCTCCACCGTCCCCTCCTCCTCCTCCTCGCCATCCTCGCCTTGTTTAGCTTTGACACCTCAGCTGTTCAGCAGGCTGCTGAGACGAAGGTGTGGGACGAGAGAGAGGGGGGAGGAGAGAGAGAGCTGATAATGAAGGTAGCATGTTGTTGTCACCACAGATTGTTGCTCAGGGCTTTCACCGCTCACGTGTCCATGTTTAAGCTCCGCCCTCCATCATTTACCAGCAATCTCATCCTCCAAAAACACAAATATCCACACAACTTTAACACAAACATCACTCCGTCATCACTAGCACTCTGATCAGCCTCATCCTGATGATTGATCCCTTTATTAGAGATGATGTAATGGACCAAACCAGTTTCTCCTCCTCTTGGAGGATGAGCTGTTGACTCCGTAGAAATGTTTAATAGTAGACGGTTCTCAATATGACACACCGGGCCTGCTGAGGTATTTTGGTTTGTCCTGAAACGGCGTGACTTGGTGCACGCAATCACATGACCAAAACGTCTCAAAGGATACAAATGTCATCAACAGGACTGTCGAGATTAATTACATTAATCACATTTAATTAAGGTCCAAAATTAGTGCACTCATTCTTTTCTAACTGCAGTTAATCTCATCCTTTATTGTCACTTTAACCCTTTACCTACTGAGCCAGCGCCGGCGCTGTGTTTTATATGTCCGGAGTATTATTACCGTAACTCTGTCAAAGTTTGTCTGATCAGAAAATTTCCAACCGTGTTGGAAAGCTGAGAATTGTGGGCATGTGCACATATATGTGTCATTACAGTACTCACAACCATATGACGTGGGCATTCATAGCAAAACACCAGAAGAATCGCAAGACTGCTACACAGATTGTCAACACTGTAACTCCTCAAAAGTTTGCTCAATCTAAAAACTTCTAATGCTGACAGAGAGCTGAGAATCTGTGCTTTCCGGCAATATATGATGTGTGGTATATAAAGTGCTTAACAAATGTATTAGACCACCTGT
This sequence comes from Cheilinus undulatus, assembly GCF_018320785.1. Classification (NCBI taxonomy): domain Eukaryota; kingdom Metazoa; phylum Chordata; class Actinopteri; order Labriformes; family Labridae; genus Cheilinus; species Cheilinus undulatus. The sequence continues at coordinate 49,074,804 of NC_054874.1, read as the reverse complement.
CATATTTGTCTCAGAGACCATCCAGCATCATGAAGTGCTTTAATGTAGACTCTGTCATTTTCAGTCAGCTCTCCATGTTTTACCATTTTGAACAGGAATGAGGAATTTCAAACTGAGTTCACCTTTTTATACCCAAATTTGAGCCGGCTCACTGGGCTTCTCTGAGAAGTCAGAAATGAATCAAGCATAACATCAAACCATTAAAACCCATTTTTCTGTTCAGGAATGGCAGTAAATAACTATAATTTGACACATTAATCAAGAAATATAAATGTGCTTTACTATTTATTCAGTTTTTTTTGTAAATCAGTACATTTGAAAATTCATGAATAAAAATAATAATTATATTTTAGAATTAAAAATATCATTTGGGTTAAAGAGCTTCTACATATTGGTGTATTAACCATTGCAGAAACATCAAAAATGATTATGGTAATTTCCAATGCTGTTCATTTAGGGCAGCTATGGCATAAACCTTACTTTGGTTAGGGTTAGGGTGGTCTAATACATTTGTTAAGCACTGTACCTCTTTGGAAACAACCCCATTTTGGCCGACGTCAACAGGATGTGGGTCCGTCACTGATTATGGTCCCCTGGAAACATTTCTGTTTTCTGAGTTTGCAGGTGTTTTCTGAGTTTGCAGGTGTTTTCTGAGTTTGTGGGTGTTTTCTGAGTTGGCGGGTATTTTCTGAGTTTGCAGGTGTTTTCTGAGTTTGCAGGTGTTTTCTGAGTTTGCGGGTGTTTTCTGAGTTGGCGGGTATTTTCTGAGTTTGCAGGTATTTTCTGAGTTTGCAGGTGTTTTCTGAGTTTGCGGGTGTTTTCTGAGTTTGTGGGTGTTTTCTGAGTTGGCGGGTATTTTCTGAGTTTGCAGGTATTTTCTGAGTTTGCAGGTATTTTCTGAGTTTGCAGGTGTTTTCTGAGTTTGCGGGTGTTTTCTGAGTTTGCAGGTGTTTTCTGAGTTTGCGGGTATTTTCTGAGTTTGGGGTGTTTTCTGAGTTTGCGGGTGTTTTCTGAGTTTGCAGGTGTTTTCTGAGTTTGCGGGTATTTTCTGAGTTCGGGGTGTTTTCTGAGTTTGCGGGTGTTTTCTGAGTTTGCAGGTATTTTCTGAGTTTGCAGGTGTTTTCTGAGTTTGCAGGTGTTTTCTGAGTTTGCAGGTATTTTCTGAGTTTGCAGGTATTTTCTGAGTTTGCAGGTATTTTCTGAGTTTGCAGGTGTTTTCTGAGTTTGCAGGTATTTTCTGAGTTTGCAGGTGTTTTCTTACTTTGCAGGTATTTTCTGAGTTTGCAGGTATTTTCTGAGTTTGCAGGTGTTTTCTGAGTTTGCAGGTGTTTTCTGAGTTTGCGGGTATTTTCTGAGTTTGCGGGTATTTTCTGAGTTTGCAGGTATTTTCTGAGTTTGCAGGTGTTTTCTGAGTTTGCGGGTGTTTTCTGAGTTTGCAGGTATTTTCTGAGTTTGCGGGTGTTTTCTGAGTTTGCAGGTGTTTTCTGAGTTTGCGGGTATTTTCTGAGTTTGGGGTGTTTTCTGAGTTTGCGGGTGTTTTCTGAGTTTGCGGGTATTTTCTGAGTTTGGGGTGTTTTCTGAGTTTGCGGGTGTTTTCTGAGTTTGCAGGTATTTTCTGAGTTTGCAGGTGTTTTCTGAGTTTGCAGGTGTTTTCTGAGTTTGCAGGTATTTTCTGAGTTTGCAGGTATTTTCTGAGTTTGCAGGTGTTTTCTTACTTTGCAGGTATTTTCTGAGTTTGCAGGTGTTTTCTGAGTTTGCAGGTATTTTCTGAGTTTGCAGGTGTTTTCTTACTTTGCAGGTATTTTCTGAGTTTGCAGGTATTTTCTGAGTTTGCAAATGTTTTCTTACTTTGCAGGTATTTTCTGAGTTTGCAGGTGTTTTCTGAGTTAGCAGGTATTTTCTGAGTTTGCAAATGTTTTCTTACTTTGCAGGTATTTTCTGAGTTTGCAGGTGTTTTCTGAGTTTGCAGGTATTTTCTGAGTTTGCAAATGTTTTCTTACTTTGCAGGTATTTTCTGAGTTTGCAGGTGTTTTCTGAGTTAGCAGGTATTTTCTGAGTTTGCAGGTGTTTTCTTACTTTGCAGGTATTTTCTGAGTTTGCAGGTATTTTCTGAGTTTGCAGGTGTATTCTTACTTTGCAGGTATTTTCTGAGTTTGCAGGTGTTTCCTGAGTTTGCAGGTGTTTTCTGAATATGCAAGCGTTATGGTGTTTGCATGTGTTATGACCCTTCTTGGCCACCATACTGTCAGCTCCAGAGTGGCACATGCACGGAACGTCATTTTGCCTAGCCTGATTGGACCGTCACGAAACAGACAGGACATTCCTCCAATCACCTTCCAAGAAACTTTTTGAAAAGTCCCACCCAAACACTTCCTATGGGAACTTTCCCAGATGAATGTGAAATTTATTCAGTGAAGATACGAAACAGTCTACCTGGCGTGTCAGGTTAATGCTCTGTCTATAGCGCTGTCCATGCCTTGTTTGAGGGAGTAGGCGGAGCTACTACTCTCCCCTGTCCAGCATTACAACATGCATTTCAGATAGTTGTTGTCAGCCATTTACTAACCTAGCTTTGTTATCTTACAATGAGCACAAAATTACATGTAACCAATCTGGTTAGAAATTGAAGATCCAGCAGGTCTTAAAATATATTTAGAGGGTCTTTAAAAAGGTCTTAAAAGTATTAAACTTGATGTCAGATTTTCTGTATCGACCTTGTCTTTCATAGATTAAAGAGTGTGTAGTATGATAGTTAAAAAAAACGAATATATTTTTAAAGGAAATATGCACAAATTAAAATATATTTCTTGAACTGTCCCCCATTTATTCCTGTCAGCATGTAGGGATACCAAGCATAGAAAGCCTCAGAGATGATGTCTGGGATTATTATACATTTTTAACCAGAGTATAGACGCACAGACTAAAGAGAAATAAGACATCAGCTGGTATCTGAAAAACAGAACATGAATGTAAACAGGGTGTTAGACTCTGTTGTGTTGAGAAAAATGCTGATTAGTCATTTTTCACATCAAAAACACGACGGTGTTTCTTTGTCGATGAAAGGCCTTCAGTCATTCAGAGAGATCATCCGACGACTCCCCAGGCTCTGAGAGCTTGTTTGTGGATGAAAGGGTTAAATTTCCCCCTGCAGCAGAGAAGTTTCCGGTATTTGTAAAATGTAAGCTGTGAAAGCGTGTCTGTGAAGCGGATGTATAGGTGTGCACGTGTGCTGGTGTGAGGATGTTCACTGTAGGTGTCAGTAGGCGGGGTTTACAGAGCTAAGCGACCATTAATTTGCATGTGTCGTGTGTGGTTTTTTTGCACATACACAGGTTTGTCGTCTCCATGCATGCCTGAGACGTGTGTTTGTCACACTGCTGCTGTCAGCAGCTGAGGCTGCGGCATTTCTCCACGGAGGACAGGAAAGCATTCACACCGCCAGAGCTGCTGGTTTGATTCCCTCAGGATGAAGGTGGACCACACTCCAGACGGATTAGCTAAATTAGCAAATGACAAAATTGGACTGATTTAGTTCAAAAACTCACAAACAATCAGAAGGAAGTTATCAAGGCTGCCCAAAATGGGGCCAAGCCAAGCTGTGGGCCCAAGGAGGGCAGCAAAACCACAGTCCAGTGTAAAGTCAAGCTGTGAAAATAATTTTAACCTGAATAATAACCACTCTGATCAGAGCAACTTAATTTTATTGATTAATTCTGTAGAAGATGAGCCTTTTTCAAAATGTAAACCTCTTCAGACAGAATGACTCTTTCATTGTTAACACTGTGGACTGGCACACTGTTAACTAAACCATTAGGAAAGTAATGTTAGACTTCAGAGCTACGCCAGGATGAGGACAAAGATAAGGACACCAGAAAATAAAGTAGCAGAAACTGAGACAACTTTAATAGAAAGTCATCGAATAATTGTGAAAACAGACAAACATGGGTTAAAAGTGTCAACAATGGGTTGTAAAGCTTAGTAAAGTTTGACCATCCACACCCAGACCTGATCAACGCCAGACCTGCCGGATCCATAAATCCCTTTACTAGAACCTGTCTGTAGAACAGTAGAGTAGAGCAGATGAGAAACAGTCACTGACATCTATCAGCCTGAAAGGGTTACACAGACATTTCTAAGGCTTCGGGACTCCAGCCAACCACGCTGAGAGCCATTATCCACAAATGGAGAAAACTGGGAACAGTGGTGAATCTTCCCAGGAGTGGCTGGCCTACCAAAATGACCCCAAAAGAACATGGATGACTCATCCAGGAGGTCCCTGAAGAACCCAGAGCCATATCTAAAGACCTGCAGGCCTCACTGACTCAGTTAAGGTCAGAGTTCATGATTCAACAGTCAGGAAGATTGGGCAACAATGGTATCATAGGAGAGTTCCAAGGCCAAAACCACCGCTGACCAAAAAGAACACAAAGGCTCGTCTCACATTTGACTAAAAACATCCTGATGATCCCCAAGACTTCTGGGAAAATATTCTGAGGACTGACCAGACAGAAGGGGAACCTTCTGGAACCCTAACCCTCACTCTTCTACAGCTCCACCTACTTTTACTAAAGTTACCAACTATGGTGACTATCATCTTCAAAGGTTGACATTCCATCCTTGCCTTTTGAATACAGACCAGTCACGAACCCTAGTTGTCATTCCAGTCTAGCCAGTACCCCACAGATGTATTATCTAAATGGTACATTCGCATGTTCTTTGAAAGCATGTTCATGACAACATGAGGGAGAAAAGCTGTTAAATCTGGAGTCAAACTAACCCAGCATTTCATCAGTAGAACATCAGACCAACAGTCAGACATGGTGGTGGTAGTGTGATGGTCTGGACCAGGACCTGGACCACTTGAACCATGAATTCTGCTCTCTACCAGAAAATCTTGAAGGAGAACATTCAACCATCAGCTCATGACCTCAATCTCAAGCACACTTGGGTTATGGAGCAAGACCATGATCCCAAACACACCAGCAAGTCCACCTCTGAATGGACTAAAGACTAAATGAAGGTTCTGGAGTGGTCTAGTCAAAGTCTGGACTTAAATCTGACTGAGATGCTGAGGTATGACCCTAAACAGGCCATTAATGTTGGAAAACCCTCCAATGTGGCTAAATTAAAACAATTCTGCAGAGAAGAGTGGGACAACATTCCTCCACATTGATGTGAAAGATTCACTGACAGTCATCACAAACGCGTGCTTCAGTTGTTGCTGCCAAGGATGGAACAGCCAGTTATCAGGTTTAGGGGACAATGACTTTTTCACATCGGACCAGGTTGGTTTGGATGGATTTATCCCTTAATAAAAGAAATCATCATTTAAAAACTGACTTTAGTATTTACTCAGGTTATCTTAGCCTAATATTAACATTTGTCTTTTAATCGTCTCCAGCTGTACAGTCTGTTTCTGTGCCATTTGTCTCACCAGGCTCTGCTCTGCTCTAATGTATCGCTTCCATGATATTTGTTGTTTTATCACTTGAACAAAAGCAGAGAAAAGCGGCGCTCTAATGTGTCCTAACAGCCTGGTGCTTCCTGTTAAAACGCTCTGATCCAACATGAAGCGCTCCCTGCCTGTTCATTAGTAGACACTGATTCATATGTTCATAAGTTGAGATGACAAATCATTTTAATATCCCTCCTTCAAAGAAAAAAAACTTGCTAATGATAGCAAACAGGCCCTGCTTGGCTGCAGCTCTGCTCCCATTTGTGTTTCTCCTCCTACTATTTGCACCGCTCTCTCTCTCTCTCTCTGTCTCTCTCTCTCTCTCTCTCTCTGTCTCTCTCTCTCTCTCTGAAAGTGAGAAGTTGATTGGCTGTCAACAACTTTCCACATTTCTCTCCGTTTTTTTGCATCCACACTGTTCTCCTGCAGCCTCATTAACACTTAATATGCCACCGGGCAAATGCAGAAGGAACTGCAATATTTGATTACATGAACAATAAATTACCGTCAACAACAGGCTCATGAAACGCGTTGGAAAATAGTGACAAAGATAATTATGTACAGTTAAAAGCACGGTGTCAGAGGGGGCGGGAGGACAGGTAGAGCGCTAACACGGCGCTCTCTGTTCGCAGAATCACGGCTAACGAGGAGTCTGGGCGGCTCTGCCAGGTCGCCCGCCGGCCAATTATACATTCATGTCAACAACACCTGAGGAGACGGCACAGACGAGATAATGAGTCGAGGACGGGCTGACACGCTAGTATTCTGCTGTAACCTGCAGATAAATGTTAGGATGATCAATGGTACAAAAACGAGGGAAATTTACCACACTTACTGCTGCTTTACTGCAGCTGCATCCATTTATACAGATAAACAGGTTTGACTGGTGACATCTCCATTTAGAACTTGGTTCCCTGTTTCCCTCCTAGACTACTTTTAGGAAACGATGGGATGTTTCCTGACATTCCAGGGCTGGTCGCAGTCATTCTGGGGAAAACCTCAACATGAGGCCCTTCAGCATCAGATTTCTTTAGATACTAAACCCAGAGAACTGCAGGACAAAGCTAAATGTGAAATCTAAATCCCAAACAGCCAACAGCCCTTTATGAGCTCTTAAAATAGCATCATAATTTAAACTCAGCACATCCTAATACAAAAGCAATACAGAAAAAGTTGGGACACTAAAATGTCAATGAAAACAGAAGTTGTAGGATTTTAGCCACTCAACAGTCCTGGGTCTTCTTCCTTTTCTGTTAGTGAAAGGTCTGGACTGCAGGTAGACCAGTTCAGGACCCGGACTCTTCTCCTGTGAAGCCATGCTGTTGTGATGGATGTGGTATGTGGTTTAGCATGGTCTTGCTGACAGAGACGTCGTCTGGATGGGAGCATATGTTGCTCTAAAAGCTCTCTCCACTTTTCAGCATTGATAGTTCCTTTCCAGATGTGTGAGCTGCCCACGCCATAGGCACTAACGCAGTGGTTCTCAACCTTTTCAGCCCACCACCCCCAGAACAAAGGTGTCAGAGACCATGGACCCCCATGGTACATTCTAAATAGTCATGTGGAGACAAGGCCATACATATCATTGGTGTAGAATGTAGCCTTCTTAAAAATGTAAATCTGTTTTGTAAAAAATAAAAATGGGTTAAAAATTGGTTAATAATGACAAAAAATGGTGGAAAATGTGGTGAAACTGGATCTTAAAAGTGGCAGAAATGGATTAGAAGTTGCAAAATTTCTATAAGACAATAGCTAAAAAAGGCAAAAATAGGCCTAAATAGTGTAAAAGGGAATTAAGAAGTGGCTGAAAAGGCTTAAAATTGTCAAAAATGGGTGGAAATCTGTGAAATAGGAAGAAAAATCAATATAAACTGTGAAAATAGTGCTAACTGTGAAAGAAAAAAATGGCAGATATTGGCAGAAATTGGTCAAACTGGCAAAATGGGCATATCAGATGGTGAAATTTAGTTAGAAAAGAAAAAAAGTGGTGGAATGGGTTTAAAATGGCAAAAATAGGTGCTAAATGGTAAAAATGTGCTAAAGTTTGTGGGAAAAATGAAGAAAACTGGTTAAAATGTGGCAAAATTGCTGCAAAGCAGGAACGGTGTAGATTAAAAAAATACTCCTATTTTTCCAAGGCATCTGGAGACCCTCTCTCAGTGTCTCGGGACCGACCCTAACGTTGAAAACCACTGCACTAATGCAACCTCATACCATCAGAGGTGCAGGCTTTAGACCTGAGCCAGGAGAACAAGCTGGATGCTCCCTCTCCTCTTTAGTCCACAGGACACGGCGTCTGGGGTTTCCTCTGACCACAGAACAGTTTTCCATGTTTCCTCAGTCCATGTTAAATGAGCTTTAGTCCAGAGAAGACGGACCACGGTGTTTCTGGATCTTGTTCACATATGGCTTTCTCCAGATTCTCTGAGTCTCCTGATGATATTATGGCTGTACCTCCTGGTTATCAGTGCTCCTGCCCTTGAGTTGTTAGTGGTTGTGGCGAAAACTTCCCCTATAGGATGACCCTTCAGGTTCCTGATAAGTCATCAGTAGTAGACAGTATTAGTGTAAACAGATGACACTACAGGACATTTATACTGGGACGGATCCTTTTAAATGCTTGAACAAATGTTCCAGACGTTTAAGGTCAAGTTCACTCAGATCTGGGCCCAGGGTCCCTAATATGAAATCACCCTGAGGAAAAAGACTGACGCCGGAGTAGAGAGAGGAGGAAGAACTTTTAAAACACAATGGTATGATGATGTAGAAGAACTAAGGAGGGATGGTTGAAGGTAGGACAAGAGGAAAAATAAACACTATAGAGGACAAACGTTTAAAGAATGAGAGCAGAGGGAGTGTTGGAGAGAGAAGAAGAGTGAGAGTGTGGAGGAAGAACGATAAAAATAGAACGAGAGGTGAAGAGGAAGAGTACGAGGAGAAGAACACGCTGACTGAAGAGGATGGCTCGAAGGAAGGAGACGACGGACTGAGACAAAAATAGATGAGAGGAAAACAGTGGCAGAGGAATGAAGGGAGAACTCTGAAAAAGCAAACAGCAGAGAGAGAGCTGATAAAAGACTGAAATAATGATGGAAAGTAGAGATTATGTTTCATGGAAGACAGTAGTGGGCAACTGGTTGCCTGAGGGCCACATGTAGGACCTGATTAAATCTGGTGTGTAAGCCCGCCTAAGGGTACCATTGGGCAGGAGGGAGGATTGACACAACCCCTTACATTCTCTGGATGTCCTTACATTTTACCAGGGGCATGGGAAAATAATCTTCTGAAAAAATGTTCACTCCTCTAGGGTGGCGGAAGCCTAGGGACCTGTCTGGGAGGGTAGCAGGGTTATCATGAAACCCCGGTCATACTGTGGCTGTCCCAGGGTCCAGAAAACCGCCTGCAGTCTCTGAGTGTAATACCAGGGCCGAAAAGACCCAGACCAAAGAGATGCTATTAAATTTGTCATTTGATTGTCCAGAGAGTCCCTGTGGACCCCTGGCTCAAAAAGCCCCTAAATGTCTTCATACCAGGCTGATGATAGTATGGTAGATCCCTGTAGACAGACTGAAACCATTTATAGGTGGATTACTGTGTGGTTAAACGGCATTGTTAAATCCAAATGTCTCATTAGAGTCAGAGGAGCAGAGATCTATTTCTATTTTCCTGAATTCCGCCTGGACCAGAAACATTAGACTAGATGAGTTCTGATGAAGAAAATTTCACTTCAAGGATTTCGTCTCTGGCTTTGGTGTCTGACAAGAGATGCTCTAAAATATTTGGTCCAATCACTGTGACCTATTTTAGCTGAATGATAAAGGACCTCATATCAGTCTTTCCCTCCGGGCCTCATTTTATTAAACTAAGAGCCGTTAGAATGGCCTGCATGCTAAAAAGCAACAATGGAGTTTAGAATATAGTTTATAAGCAATGATGACATCACCTTTTAAGGCAGAGGATGGAATGTTTTATAAGCAATGATGACATCATCTCTAAAGGCAGAGGATGGAATCATTTAGAAGCAATGATGACATCATCATTAGAGGAAGTAATGTTGGTGAAGGTGGGGTTGTTGTGGGCTCTTTCCCTCCATTTCTGCCAGAACAGTTGGCAACCTGTTAGAAAAAGTGGATGTAACTGGTGAAAAGCGAATGAAACCCTTACCTCTCACCAGTTCCACCACGTTCTCTAAAAGTTGCCAACAAAGAACAGTCAACAGAAGGGAAAGATTCTTGGTATTTATTCATTCTTATAATGAAAAAGAGCTGAAGCATGCTGAATGGTTTTATAATTCGTCTGGATTATCTGTGGCCTCCACATTTCTAAAAATGCCCCTGGATTCACATAACCTTGAAACAGTTTTCTTTGTTTTGGTTGTGTTTCATCCAAATAAATCCTTTAAAGAGAGAAAACTCCTAGGCTCGGGTGGACTAAAATCTCCTGTGAAATCAAAAAATACTCTTTATTGACAGAAACAGTAATTCTACCTCCCAGGAAGGGGAGTTGCTGATCTCCAGCTGCCTTTCTCTGGCGCTTACAGGGTCTTTCATGGCTGCAGGATGGAGTAATCTACTGGTGAAGTTCCAGATCGTCATTTAGACCTTTAATGACAGCCTGAATGGCTGTAGCATTCGTACTCTTGGCCAAATCTCGGCTCTCCTGCGTGGTTTCTGTTTTGTTCTGCTCCTCTCGTCTTCGTCACATTTTGAAGTCTTTTTTTCTCTCTCTGACACATTTCGCCGTCCCTCTCTCTCTTCTGTCAGGACACACAACCACACTCAGCGGAGGTGAAGTGGAGAGGCTTGTCTTAGCGTGCCATCTGTCCTCGGCGCTGACGTTGGCTCTAATTACTGCGTCTCCCCTGGCTAATGCTGCCTCATTAGGCCGCCGGAGCATGTGCAGCCGACACAAGCGCCGCCGAGAATTTGCACCAGGAAACGCGAGCTCGAGCCATAATGGGATCAGGAAATCTGTCTGGTGCGACAGGCAATTCACACCAGCGGCTAAACGCTCATTTTGCTTCTCTCTCTCTCCCTCCCAGCCATCCTCTCTCTGCCGTGCTCTCTCGCTCCTCTCGTCTGGCGTGGAGAGCCACTCGGAGGCCCGAGTCCAAGCACCAAAACAAAAGAGTCAAGAAGGAGTCCTGCTCCAAGAGAGGGAAAGAGAAATCCACCAAAGACTGGTTTTCAGAGCGTCATAATCCCAGAAATATAATTATTTTAACAGTTAACGTCTGCAGACACATCAGTCATGATTCCAGTTTTAGAAACAAAACTGATCGGAGATAATAAAAATAAAATGTCAGCTGATTAAAAACAAACTCAGCAACCGAAGATGTCAGCTCCTTTTTCTAAAATTGTGTGAAAAGTTTTGGCCGGTTTTATATCTGTTATTTTCTTCTTAATCTGCACTCTGACTCACTTTGTTTTTGTAACTGATGCAGCAGGTTTATTTCCCTCACATCTGATTTTCTCAGTTACTTCTCTTCTAAATCATGTCATTTATACATCTATACCTGAGTAGGTTAAGTAGATATGACAGAATATCACTCAGTTTGTCACAGCATGACACGGTAAAATACAACACAGCTCAATGAGACATGATATAAGACAACAGAATGTGCTTTCTTGTCCCCAGAGAGAAATTCATCCCTGACTCCACATCCTGCACACACTGAGCTGCCTCCATAGTGCACAGGAACGTCTTGGGAGTTATTTTTCCAGAGTGAAAAATGTTTTACTCAAAAGTAGTAACATTTACTCTTTTTTGAGTGTATTTATTACCAGCCAGATGATGATCATCATTAGAAGAAGGAATGTTGGTGAAGGTGGGGTTGTTTACTACCAGTTATTTATTACCAGCCAGATTTGGAGTAAAAACACAGAGTAAATTCTGCTGGAGTAAAACTTTAACCACACCCACTTAAGTTGCAGCTCAGCTGGCATCACTCATGGCCGTTCTTGGCTGCAGCTTGTAAGCTGTCCCAGCTGCAAATAATCCATTGCAATCAAGACCTCCTCACCTGGTGATGAACTTTCAGACACCTGTGGACTACAGCTTCTAATCAGGTAACCTGGCACCTCTTCAACCTTTGATAATCTACTGATTTTAGGTGAGTTTTTGCCTTGTCTAACTCCATTTTGTCCTCTTTTTTTGCAGTGTCTCCATCTCACTGCCAGTGATTCTGCCAGCCACCGGCCAGCTCACTATCATCTGCACTGTTGTTGTCAAATAAACTTCTTTAACCTCACAACCCCATCTCGTGCTCTGCTCCTGGGTCCTTGTCATGTTCATCACATCTGTTTCTGTATAGGTCCAATATGTATAAGCAAAACAAAACCGTCCTTTGTTGTCATGCCTTTAAAGGCGGAAAGGCAGAATTATCTATTAAAAGGAAAATGTAGCTCTCTATAAAGAGGAAGATCAGTCTATTTAGAATAAGATACAGTTCTACAGAAGCGTTACCCTATTGTAAATGGAGGAGAAATTGTACCATAGAGAGTGGAGAACATTTCTAAAAGAAATCTAAAAAGAAAAACTCTGAAAGGACTAAATATCACCTTATATTGAGATTTTAAAAAAAAAACTCTATAATGAGTAAACTAAGGTCTGTATACTCTGTAGTGAGTATAGTTGCTGTAGAGTTGTTTTTATTTTATTCATTATGGAGCACATAATCATCATTTAGAGTTAAATAAAAACACTTTATAGGGTAAAAACAACTCTGAAAACTGTACTCTGCAAGCAGAGTAAATTTTACTCCAAATAGACTGGGACCAAATGTTAGATTTTTCAGAGTAAAATTTTATTCAGTAAATTATAAATCATAATTATTAATGTAAACAATAATCCCCTTACAGAGTATGTCTTACTTGAGAGGCTACAGCCTTCAGACTGTACATTTGAAAGCTTATTATTCACAGCACAGGCTCCAACAAATGCTGCCTCCTTGAGGCTGTTCCAGGCTGGGTGTGTGTTTGCTGCGTGACGGCTGCAGCCTCAACATCACAGCTTTCATACCTTTATATCAGTAAATCTCCCAACAGATCACTTAGTTCATTGTACAACCAAGCCAGGAAATATTCAGAAGAAAGGCATTCTGTAAAACAGCACAGAAATGAGAAACTGGCCTTTTATTTTGAAAAGCAAAAAAATAGAAAGTGCGACCATATTGTTTATCTTGCCTGTGACATATTCTACTGGTGTGGATGTATTTATCTGATAAAACAAGGTAAATACGGCTCTCTAAAGAAGGAATGCACTGTAGAAGACTAAAGAGAATATGGCTTAACTCTTTTGGCGCCACAGTTTCTTCAAGAAATTAAAGCTGCAAGCAGCATTGGACGGGTCCTCGGTCTGTCGCACGTCCCTCATGCCCGTTAGACCTCCACTTTGAGGTTTCATCCCTTTTTGACCCTTTGACCTGCTCAAAGTTAGACTGAGGTGTGTCCCTGCAGCTCTGTCAGGAGCCTCAGACTTTATAATGGGTGGGTATTAGACATTCCATTTTCCCGCCTTTGGTGAGTCACATGACCAGCTGCACGGTAAGCTTATTGTAATGTTCAAAAAACCTGCATCTGTAAGACACACAAACACACACTCAAGCGCGCTTCGCGCGCTAACACACACATAAATGCACCATCTCTCCCATTCACTTCTTATGGGTTATATGTGTGGCTGTCTTTGGCGACTGACGTCGCCAAAGACTTTATGGGGGACTGTATGTGGATGAGAAGCCACCCACAGTCCCACCATCCCGTTACAGCATTGTTTAAATGGGCTGCTTTATTGGAACAGCTCCGTGTGTGCGTGATCAGAGCTCATTAAGGGGCTTCCCCTGGTTGCCATGGTAACTAATGCCTGCATTCCAGGTGCTTTCATCTGTCAATCAGTGGATGACATCATCACTAACTGCTTTCTTGATCAGGAGTGAAATTGACTGAAATTTTTTTGAATCTCACCTCACAGATGCCACAATTTGGACCAAATCTCTCTAAAAATAAGATATTTTTGTAGTAAATTTTGTCAGGAATCCATCCATGTCATTTTTAAAGCTGTAGGACCTTTGGTTTTTTGTGTAGAGGCCTAACTGCCACAGCTTATGCAGAGCCTTCCCTGCTGCCCCCATTCATTTGAATGGGAGCAGCAGGGAGGCCTTCTTTGGGGTTGACCAACTTTGAGGGCTTGGTTTTCGGAAACTGTTTGAGAAACAACAAATTCCTTCAGAACTTTTGTTCAGCATTGTCTAGTGTGTCTTCTCTGCGAGGTTCAAGCTGATACGATTTACAGCCTAGGACAAGATACATTTTGTTCGGAGCCCTTTTTTCCTGGAAAATTTTATTTTGAAAGGCAAATTGCCGGCTTCCTGTTTGAGATAGGTTAGGGGTGTCAGTGCATGATTTGTGGGTCTCGATGAGACGAGCGTTTCAACATTGGTTTGATCTCTCTACGACATTCCTACTGGCCGTGAGGGCCGTTTTAGTGTGCCTAGGTGGCGCTAGAGAGCACATTTTGGCATGTTTGTGGTTAATTTTTTCATTTTATCAAATTTTTCACCGATTCTGAGGTGTGTGCTAATTGTGTGAGTTTTTGAGCATGTTTAGGGGGTCAAATTAAGGTTCAAAGAGACGAGGGAATAAGAAGAAGAAGAAGAAGAAGAAGAAGAAGAAAGAAACGGACGAATAACAATAGAGTCCTTGCCCACCTTCTAGCTCCTGCTAGAAGGGGTCCTCGGACCCTAAATATTCAATTGTGATATCAAGGTTTCAAAAGGCAGTAGCTTAAAAGTGGTTAGAGATAAAGACATACTGTAAATGAGAAAAATCTTCAGTATGACCCAAAGTTTGTGGTGAGAGTAGATTCATTCATCTAATTTGCATATTCTGATGTCACCAGGCAGCCTCCACCACCACTGCTTCTACCACGTCTGCCCCTACCTCCGCTGTGTTTTTTTTTATTCCTGCTACCTCCGTCAATGTTTTGCCCACCCCTGCAACCCCCACCATGTCCCCACCCTGGCTACCGTGAGGAAAAGCATCGGCTTCGGTATATGCTGCTGGTGGACTCTCGGGACGCACAGACTTGCGGTGGCTGCTTACAGATGCACGGCAGTTTCGGTCTCACCGGACATCTGAACGTCGTGTTTTGACCACTGCTGAATCGCAATTTTGCGACTTTGGTGCTTAAAGGGTTAAGCCAATGTATAAGAAGTTCAGCTTTCTGCCTCCTGCACCAATATTACACGGAGCTATAGAGACCAAAATCTTTTCTGAACCAGGCTGTAAACATGTTTACTTCAGCTATAAAATTAACATGTTAATATGGAGCTCTGTAGGGATTGGTTTACTCTTGGAGTCAGCCCCTAGTGGACACTCAGGGAACTGCAGCTTTTTTCACTTCTGCATTGGCCTCATGTTTTAACCACAGAGGTTGCTGCCTGGTTAAAGGAGAGGTTTGAGCATCAGTGCTGCGCCTCTATCCTGGTTTACAGCTCAGAGAAATTAACGTGGCCTCTGCTTTGCTGTTTACTCCTCTGTTGACTAAAGGAACTGCTTCCTAACAGTTACTGTACATCCAGCATGCTGATGGTTTCTCCTTAACTTTAAAACCTAAGCTAGAGTGTTAAAATTATTTCCTGTATTGTCTCTCCAAGCTTCAGCTCTTGCCTTTAGCTTGTCTATATGTCTTCTTTCCTATCTGAATGCTCTTTACGTTCTCATGATTAACACCTCTCTCCGTCAGCCTCGCTCTGATCTGCCGTCACATCTCCAACCTCTCCTGCTCTTTTGTTGTGTTTTTCTGGTTAACCCCTCGCCACAACGCTTGTCAGGAACATTCTGGATAAACAAAGACATCAGACGGCGTGCAGAAGCGTTTACAGTCAGTGACACCAGACGTCTGGCTGCTGATAAACGGCTATTATTGATTTCCACAGATTTACTGCTGTCAGAGCGAGCAAACCACAGAGAGAGATAAACACTTCAGATCTTTATCGCACGTCTGTCGGGTGATTCATGGCGAGGAGCTGCAGGGACGGGCAGGAAATACACTCATCAGATACTCATGAAACGGGATTTTACAGGAGAAAAGTCTACAGAAATACATCACATACTTAATAATAGCAGGAATAAAGACCACTCAGAGTTTAACAGTGGATAAATGAAATTAAAACATGAAGGGGAAGCTAAAAACATGTCTTTATATTACAGAAACAAGATATGGGTTTAAAGATCACATATTTTACCCTTTGGGACAAGTTTATAACGGTCACAGAGGTCCCTAAAATATGCCTGTGAAGTTTGTTGCTGAAAAAACACTCAAATGTTGGATTTTTGCATGCCTAAAACCTCCTCAGATTCAGCCCTGACCAGAATGAGATTTTTCTGTGTCTGTGCCTTTAAATGTTAATGAGCTGTCTGACTCCGCCCCTGACAGCTTCTCCCTCAGGAAATGAATGTGGCTTGATGGATGTGGCTCTCCTGATCCTCCTCTTAGCTGCCAGCAGAAGGGAGGATCAGGAGAGGAGGGCGGCACTCTCTCTCAAGTGGGGAGAGCCAACTAAACCTGGGGGCGGGGCTTACTCCCCACATGATATAGGCCAGTATTTACAGCCGGTATAGGCCAGTATTTACAGCTGATATAGACCAGTATTTAGAGCCGGTATAGGCCAGTATTTACAGCTGATATAGGCCAGTATTTACAGCCGATATGGGCCAGTCATTACAGCTGATATAGGCCAGTATTTACAGCCGGTATAGGCCAGTATTTACAGTCGGTATAGGCCAGTATTTACAGCCGATATGGGCCAGTCATTACAGCTGATATAGGCCAGTATTTACAGCCGGTATAGGCCAGTATTTACAGTCGGTATAGGCCAGTATTTACAGCCGATATGGGCCAGTCATTACAGCTGATATAGGCAAGTATTTACAGCCAATACAGGCCAGTAATTACAGCTGATATAGGCCAGTATTTACAGCTGATATAGACCAGTATTTACAGCCGGTATAGGCCAGTATTTACAGTCGGTATAGGCCAGTATTTACAGCCGATATGGGCCAGTCATTACAGCTGATATAGGCAAGTATTTACAGCCAATATAGGCCAGTAATTACAGCTGATATAGGCCAGTATTTACAGCTGATATAGACCAGTATTTACAGCCGGTATAGGCCAGTATTTACAGTCGGTATAGGCCAGTATTTACAGCCGATATGGGCCAGTCATTACAGCTGATATAGGCAAGTATTTACAGCCAATATAGGCCAGTATTTACAGCTGATATAGGCCAGTATTTACAGCCCATAAAGGCCAGTATTTACAGCTGATATAGGCCAGTATTTACAGCCGATATAGGCCAGTATTTATAGCTGATTTAGGTCAGTATTTACAGCCGATATAGGCCAGTATTTACAGCCGATATAGGCCAGTATTTATAGCTGATTTAGGTCAGTATTTACAGCCGATATAGGCAGTATTTACAGCCGATATAGGCAGTATTTACAGCCCATTTAGGCCAGTATTTACAGCTGATATAGGCCAGTATTTACAGCTGATATAGGCCAGTATTTACAGCCCATAAAGGCCAGTATTTACAGCTGATATAGGCCAGTATTTACAGCCGATATAGGCCAGTATTTACAGCTGATATAGGCCAGTATTTACAGCCCATAAAGGCCAGTATTTACAGCTGATATAGGCCAGTATTTACAGCCGATATAGGCCAGTATTTATAGCTGATTTAGGTCAGTAATTACAGCCGATATAGGCCAGTATTTACAGCCGATATAGGCCAGTATTTATAGCTGATTTAGGTCAGTATTTACAGCCGATATAGGCAGTATTTACAGCCCATTTAGGCCAGTATTTACAGCTGATATAGGCCAGTATTTGCAGCAGATATGGGCCAGTGTTTACAGTTTAAATAGGCTGATTTTGTGAAAGTATGGACCATATTAACTGTTTAATTAAACTGATATGGACAGCTGATATAGGCCAGTATTTACAGCCGATATATGCCGGTATTTACAGCAGATATAGGCCAGTATTTATAGCTGATATAGGCCAGCATTCGCAGCCGATATAGGCCAGTAATTACAGCCGATATAGGCCAGTATTGACAGCTGATATAGGCCAGTATTTACAGGCCATTTAGGCTGATTTTTCAGGGGAGTATGGACCAGTATTTACAGTTTAAATAGGCTGATATTGACAGCTGATATGGGCCAATATTTACAGCCAATATAGGCCAATTATTACGTCCAATATAGGTCAGTTTTTACAGTGAATTTAGGCTGATATTAACAGTTGATATAGGCCAGTATTTACAACAGATATGGGCCAGTATTTACAGCTGATATAGGCCAGGATTCACAGCCGATAAAGGCCAGTATTTACACTTGATATAGGCCAGTATTTATAGCTGATTTAGGCCAGTATATACAGCCAATATAGGCCAGTATTTACAACTGATTTAGGACAGTATTTACAGCCGATATAGGCCAGTATTTACATCCAAAAAAGACGAGTATTTACAGCAGATATAGGCAAGTATTTACAGTCAATATGGGCCAGTATTTACAGCTGAAATAGGCCAGTATTTACAGCCGATATAGGCCAGTATTTACATCCGAAAAAGACGAGTATTTACAGCAGATATAGGCAAGTATTTACAGTCAATATGGGCCAGTATTTACAGCTGAAATAGGCCAGTATTTACAGCCGATATAGGCCAGTATTTACAGCAAATATAGGCCAGTATTTACAGTCGAAATAGGCTGATTTTTCGGGGAAGAACGGACCAGTATTTACAGCAAATATAGGCCAGTATTTACAGTTTTAATAGGCTGATATTGACAGCTAATATGGGCCAATATTTACAGCCAATATAGGCTAATTATTACGTCCAATATAGGTCAGTTTTTACAGTGGATTTAGGCTGATACTAACAGTTGATATAGGCTGTTATATACAGATGATATAGGCTGATATTCGCAGTCAGTATAGGCCAATGTTTATGTCAGATCTAATCTTATATTCACTTAACCTGACACGCCAGATGGATGTGTGAAACACATCCACCTGGGAAAGCTTCAATAGGAAACGTTTCGGAAAAGGCAGAAGATTTGAAAAAAAAACTCGGAGTGTGATTGGATGAACGTTCTGTCACATCTCCATGGGCCAAACAGGGCAACAAAACACGTGACATAGTCGCTATCGAGCAGCACGTGTGCAGCTACCGAGAATTAACGCGAAACATGGCTACTATAGACATGTAAGTTCTCGACTTTTGTCATCTTTGAAAAGAAAACAACTCACTGCTGATCTTTGTTCTGCTTTTCATGAAGACATGTCATCAAGTTATGATAAAACTAGCACTTTAGCAGCATCCACACTAATCTCTTCCTCCATAACTGCACCAGCGCCGCTGCTGTTTGTCTACGTTGCGACACTGCTATGCCTGAAAGCACTGCCCCTCGTCGCTGATTGGTCCTGTCACTGTCTAACCGGGCCCAAACAGTTCAGATGGGAGCTTTGCAAGATGGATTCGCCAGTGAAAAACAAGGAAACGGGTGTATCCATCTGCTTTGCAAGGTTAATATTCACAGGTAATAGAAGCAATCTTTTTGGCCGGTACTGGTCAATATTTACTGTTAATATAGGCTGATGTTCCGCAGGCTGTGTGCAGAAGCAGTAGTAGTATTATCCTCTGACGTGTTCTAATCTCTTATGTTTCAGCCTGGTTCATGTCTTTAAGGGACAGCACCCTCCAGTTGTTTGGTTAATGAGCTCTTATCTGGCCAAAGTGTTAGTCTTAGTTTTATTGAACACTGTTGTGAACAGGGCAGTGATCAGAGAAACACAGGATTACCTGCTTGTTTAGCAGCGGTTCCTCTTTAAAGATAAAGATTTTTGATAATCAGACTGAGTCCCATTCCTTAAAATGTTAATAATGTGAAAACAGACTGGGGGGGTCAGTCGTGCCCTGGCACAGGACCAACTAGTCATGTCTAATGTAAACCACTCTTAATGATGCTAATACAAACTGGTGGTTTAAGGAAGCAGCAGCAGAAATATAATCTGTGCGTTATGACCCTGGGAAATATTAGATGACAGCTGGGTTTGGCTCCGGCCCCTACGACCCCGGACTGGGACAGCGTTTAGTTAATAGACAGATGATGAAGGCCTCCTGCATACATTCTGATTCTAAACTGCTCATCAGGTCTGACTCATGGATTTTTCTCCTTTTGGGGACTAATATAAACATAATTCTTCCAAAAATGACTAACACCTCTCTGCACCAGCGCTCACATTAAAAAATCACCTCCTGGTGTTGATGAAGTATTCCCCCTGGTGTCATTTATCTCCTTCCATCCATATGTTCCTGATTCCTCCTGAAGAACTAATGAAAATGGTGTGAACACGACGGCCAATATGGCTGCAGACCAACTTCCTTCAGTGCCAGAACTTTCTATAGTGTAAGTGTATGTTTAATTCCCTCCAGATATGAAGATGATCAAGGTCTGCTTCAGTTTTTTTAATATCACTTATCAGAAGGTGTGAAGATCCTCATTTCATCATTTGTGAATGCAGACGTGCTTTATGCAGGATGAATCAGAGATCTGCAAATGAGACGTGCATCCTTTTTACAAGACTTGAGCAGAAAAGTGTTTACCTTTGACCTATGAGAGGATAGAATCATCATTAATGATGTTTCAGGTATTTATGAGCAGATTTCTTCAGTGGTAAAACAGGCTGTGAGCGCTAAAGCCCAACCCTTAGAGCAGGGGTCATCAAGTTCATCTGCAGAAGGGCCGGATTTAGTCTCAACAGAAACTCTGGGGGCCGGACTTTCAAATACACAAAAATTAAAGAAATGTTTTATATTATTTTAGGCATTACCAGTGAGATCTAGCCCTATAATCTATAACACAGCAGGCCACAAGGAGACGGGCCTGACAACAGAATAGGCTGGACCCCTGAAAATAACAGAGAACGGGCCCTCCCCAGTTGTCATTTAGCACCAATATTAACCAATGTTTGACACTTTTAACATTAACACATTTGCCTTTTCAACCCATTTTTGCAAATCTTTAACCCTTTTTCACCACTGTTTCTGCCCAGATTCGCCACTTTTAACCTGTTATGCCTCTTTTGTTTAGGGGACTTTTTAGCCCCTTTTCGCTACTCTTTTCCCCATGTTTGGTACTTTTAACCCATTTTTCCACTCCTCACCTATTTTTGCGACATTCATTATTATTTATTTTCCATAAAAACTGTTTCATATTGTCCTACTTATTTTCTGGCATTCTGACAAAGCGGCAGCCTCCGGGCCTGAAAGATGAAGCCAATGTGGAAGTGCAAAAAAATGCAATACGGTGAGTGACCACTTGAGGCTGGCTGCAGGAACACCGGAGTGTGTGTCTGAACATGTTAAAAATCCGCTTTTTAGGAATAAACTGGTTTACAGCCTGGTTCAAAAAACCAAACGTGTCTCATTAGCTAAAGTCTTCATGTGCTCACACTGTACGGGAAAAACCTCACTGCGCACTGATTGGTGTGTCTCATTTGATTGACAGATAGCTCAACAGGCAGCAGCTATGGCCTCATTTACACGACAATGTTTTGCTGCGTTATCTATTTTCGTTTCCAAAAAAGTTCCACGTGCAGATGGCAACGTTTTCAGAATGATCTCCGTTCACAAGACTACGGGAAACACCAAACGATGTCATATACATGCCAGGCCAGTAGATGGCAGTGTGATTTTCAAGCCTGTACCAGATTCTGACTCGACTCATACGCCCTTCGACGGCGTATGGGTAGAGTCAGAATCTGGTGCAGGCACGAAATACGTCTCCGCTGATCCAAGTGATGGTGAAGTAAATCAACACTTTGTTGGAGAAGTACAGTTAAATTCAAAAGAGCGAGGAGCACGAACAGTACACTGGTGTCGGCCATCTTTGTTTTGTTTTGAGCTTCCCATCTGCGCATGTGTTATAAGCCTACTGGCGCATGGATATTTACTGCAGTCGCAGTGCGCATGTCCATTTTCAGAAAGTGCTGGTTTCCCTGTTTACACGAAGGCAGAAATGGAGGCGTTTTGAAAAACTTCCACTCTGGAACCCGTTTCCAAAAAGATCTGTTTTCAGGCACCAAAATGCTGTTGCCGTGTAAACGGACAACCAAAACGCTACAAAACTTTTGTGTTTTCACTCGAAAACGTTGTGTAAACGGGCATATTTTTCTGTCCACCAGAATACTAGCTAGCTAGCTGACAGGAAGTCATGCTTGGTGGGCGGGCTGTTGCGTTAATCCAAGTTCGGTCTGGGACTTAAGGTGGGCTCCAGGGTATACCCTACTACCTTACCCTAACCGCTTAGTGGCTTACAAAATGTGGCGTTATTACATAATGAATTGAAAATTTATTACATTATTACATAATGCAGCGTTATTACATAATGTGGCACTACAGGGTTTAACAGTGGCAACAATTGAAGATGTGGAAAATCGGGTTAAATGACTAGTGGAGTTAAAGAGGCAAACGGGTGCCAAAAGTGGGCTAGGAAAGATATTTTGCAAAGTGGTGAAAAGCAGCCAAAGAGTGGCTTAATTGGTTAGAATGGCAAAAAAAAAAAAAAAAAAAAAAAGGCAGATAAATTAATAAAGTGTTTCAACCAGGGGAGAAATATTGGGCAAGAATTCCAAAAAATGGTTTAAATGGCAAATATTAGGTAAAGAGGCAAAATGGGTTTTAAAAAAGTGGGCAGAGACAGTGGGGAAAAGAGGTTAAAAAGGCAAATGAAGTGGCACAGAAGTGATCAAGGGGTTAAACTGTGGCAACCACAGGTGAGAAGTTGTTAAAGAGGTTAGCGTTGCTAAAATGGGTTAAAATGGGGTGACTAACCCCAACCTCACCTCTCATAATATTGTGGCAGTTCTCTAGTAATGAGGTGGTATTTTACCAAGTAATTTCTTAGAAATAAGATGATAATTTTCTATATCAGCTGCTTGATAATGCCAGTTTTTTTTTCTCTATTTTGGTCGGTTACATTAAAGACCCTGTAAAGTAAAAATAAATATGCATTTAGGTTTGTTGTATGACAGCTCACTGTGTTATGAACCCCTAAATCAATATTCAGTCAAATAAATCATCTCTACGTTTATAAAATTAGGCCTCAAAATAACTGAAGCAGTAAAATCTGCTCCAGGATGGTGTGGGCGTGTCTGTTGAATAAGCTAAAGCCACACCACCTCATGATCAGAGCACAGCTGACTGGTTCTGGTCCAGAGAAGAGACAAAGTCCGTTTTCTGTCTCAGATCTCGGTTCTGATGCTTTAATGATCCATAGACCACTGGGGCTGATAGATTTACCTCACAATGAAGAAAAAAACAGCATTTAACTGACTGTTAACTTTCACTAAAGGCAGTGACATCAGCTAACAACAGTCCGGACTGAGATGAACTGCTCTGTGATTTTAGATTGTAGCGTTAGGGGGCGGGGTCATTCCCTACTGTGGGCTGGTGACATCATGAGCCCACATATTGGCCCCGCCCACATTAAACCTAGCCAGGGAAGAGGTGAAAAAGTTTCTAACAGTCTAAATCCAGAATTCAGTCACATGTAGATCTCAGAGTTTTTACATGTTTACAGAAACCACATTCACACGTTTACAGGGACTTTAAAGTGAGTCCTTCCTGAATAATATTCAAGTAATCCCTTCGGTGAAGTGTAAAGTTAGGGGGTGAAGGTTTGGGGTTATTACTTTTTAGTATTACGATGTTATCACCTGTTAAAATGCCATCATTTACTAGGTAATTACCACCATATTCTCGGAGAACCAATAGATAAGTACACTGTTTACTATAAATTACTATGTAATAAGGGTTCTCTACAATAAAGTCTTACTAAACTGCCCACTAATACAAGACTGTTGTGAACTTATAAATAGTATAATTAAGCATTTTCAGCTCTACCTGAACTACTAGTAGACTTCAAACACTCCACGAGTAAAGATTAAGCGCTTTACTAGTACTAGTAGTGTGTAACCATCTAGTTCTAGGCTATTGTGCTTCACTAGAGAGGTCTAGTCTTTACTAGAATATAAACTTTCTGTCCATTACTACTAGAAGGCTTATTAACAGTCTCCTGGTAATAGTAGCAGATATTTTTTGCTGTACTAGTACTCCTAGTATCAGTTTTTGCTCTAGTAAGGCCTCGCACAACGGTTGATGTCAGCAATATCAAATATATATTTTCTATAACTTTGATATTGTAACAGAACAGAATAAAAATCTGATCAACTGCAGATATCACAGTTTTACTGCTGCAGGACAAAAACATCTACTGGGGTACATCTTAAACTTTTTGTACACATTATTTGTTTAAAAATACCTGCACTCTTGTGCAAGCACACCACGAAAACAAGAGTTAAATTACATTTTTAAATAAAGACCTGTCTCTAGACAGTGAATTTCTGCAGGTGCATGGTCTAATAGGATTGACTGAGTTGTCTCATGGTTAAAATGCAATCTAACACAGATGAGCTGAAGTTCTCTGAGCAGATGTTCAGGAACAGACCATGACCCTGAAACCAGTGCAGCCCAGTTTCAAACATCATCTTCATCCCAAAAATCCTCTTCAATCCGTCCCCAAACCTCCACGATTTTTCAGAAACGGAAGACCAAATCCAGACCGACGCCCACGCAGTAACGTCAGGCCCAGCACGTCCAAACTCCCACCGACGCCGGCATCCTCGATCCCGGCTGCTTCCCACGTCCGACCACATCATCTGGGAGGAAGCTGGGCGCTCACCGCCGTCGTCTGTTCGGGTCAGGCCTCAGACACCCACCATGAGAGGAGGGGACGCACAAATTATCCTCCAAACGCCGAGGAACAATGGAACTGTGCACGTCCAAGAATGAAGAAATCACTGGACAAATAAAAGAGACACCTACACTTACATGATTAACAGCATGGAATTATTACTGATAATTAATGGTTTTAAAACCATCATTTGAGGAGAAAGTTTACAGCTAGAAGGAGGAAGAAATGGAAGCTTTGAGTATAAAAAGAAAGGAAAAGTTCACCGTCTTGTTGAGTCGTTTTAGATTAAACTAAAATGAAAACGACGGCATGGATGACGACACTAAAACCAGCATGCGTTTATTCATTCCTTAAATCTCCTCAAAATACCATCAAACGGGTATTTATGAGCGTCCTCATACTTCATGGATCTATTTTTAGGAGCGGCTGACAGCCTCCGTCAGCTCGTCTCAGACTCCTGCAGCAGGTGGAGGGTGAAATGTCCCTCAGATTCAGGCGTTTCTGCAGCGTCTCTCTCTCCGTGAAGACATGACTGGACGTTCGTCATTGTGTTTGCAGCCGGGCCGTTGGCGAGCGGGAGCCGGTCCAGCCATCTTGTGTGGAAAAATTTTCGGACTGGGCACGAGCCGGCCATCTGCAGCTCCAGGCCTTCAGCGGGCTGCAGCCAAACGCAGAAACAGTCGAGCTGACGGAGGAAGCAGCAGCAGAGAAATGTCGACGATGTGTTTCAGAAGGAGAGGGTTTGACTCGGCACGATGGAGGAGGATTTTAAGACTGTGTTTCTGCACTTTAAACAGTCCTGGTCCCTGTGTGCAGCGTTCCTGATGGAACAATACTTGTGCAGGTGAAAGGTCAAGTCTTGGGTCCAAGCTGTGAGTAGACATGTGAACAGGGGGATTTCAGGTTTTGCTAAGGCCCCTCAATTGCAGACTTAACAAACCCTGTAGGAAAGTATGACAGCCCTGTGTCGAATGATGGCTTTGAGGGGAAATAAATGAGAACAGAGGGAAATTTGCTCAGAATACAACTGATCATGTTTGAGTCACTGCAGTTTAATTCATGCATTTTTAAATCTAACATTTCAAAGACTGCACATTCAGTTGAAAAGTCTTCCCTCAGAATATTTGAAGCACCAAACACTTTTGTTTCTCTTCATTCTGATCTGTTTTATGGAGCTACTTCATGCATTTTCTGCACAAAGACCTTGCAGACATCACCGCCTCCCTCCACAAGAAGAATCCAAGATTTTAACGTTTCACCCATTATTGCATTTTCCCCACAGGTACGCCTCGCATGGAGGGATGTGGAGGCTTGTTAAAACAAAAAACTAGCAGAATAATGTCAGCTCTAACAATTACAACAGCACTAGATCTTCCTCCGCCACACTCTCTCCTCTGCTGACCGCGGTGTCTGATCCTCTCAGCAGACCGTTTATGATGCTGTCAAGATCGTCGAAATGTTTGCAGAGTTTGTGCAGATGGTGCAAAAACTATCATTTTCACCCTGACAAGGAAGAAAACCACAAAGCAGCCCCATACATGCTAACTAAAACTCTTTCTACAGCCAAGTTTGAAGTCATAAATCCCTGCTCTGTTAGGAGAGAACGCCCGCAGGTTCAGGTGGATCAGGGCAGAAGTTTTGGGCTCAGTCTAAGCCAGTGGTTCTCAACCTTGGGGTCGGGACCCTATTGGGGGTCATGCGACACTGAGAGGGGGTCACCAGATTCCCTAAAAAAAAATACTGTTGCCATTTTACACCAATTTTCATCTATTTTCCCATCAATTTTAACACATTTTTGCCATTTAACACCTATTTTTGCTAGTTTTAACTCTTTCCACTACTTTTTTCTGTTTTTGCCACTTTTAAATCAATTCTTGCCACTTAAGATTAATGTTGCCTCTGTTGACCCATTATTGCCACTATTAACCCCTTTCTACTACTTTTTACACCCAATGTTTCCCATTTTATCCACATTTCACTATCTGATATGCCAATTTTTGCTAGTTTAACCAATTTCTGCAAATGTCTGCCTGTTTTCTCTTTCTTAGTTAACACTTTTTTGCCAGTTTCTATCAATTTTTCAATTAAATTTAATTTTTCACCAAATTTTCACATATTTTTGCCAATTCATCCTCTCTTTTTCCACTATTTATGTCCATTTTTTCCACTTTAACCCAATTTTGCAATTGATTTTTTTTTTTTTTTTTGCCATTTTTTTGCCATTGTTGCTGAAAGGACATTCATGTACAGCAAATGTTTTATGTCATCAAGTACATTTACAATATTTATATGTAGGTATTTATATGAGGTACTAAGTTAAAAATAGCTTTTTGTTACTATGACTCTAGTTGTGTACCTGATGTCATTTAACCTGCAGAGGCATTCCTGTCCCATCGCTGCTTATTATTTATTTTTTTGCCATTTTTAACCCATTTTAATCCTTTTTTTTCAACAAAAGGGATTCTCATTTTAAGAAGGCTATTTATTACACAAATGATTGAAAAGATATTTATTTCTTTGATAAGAGTGGTTATTTTATCAGGATAGACATAAATTATGGTTATCACAAGATCACTTTATAATGGATTATGATTTTGCTGAACTCCGTGGTCTCCCAGTGCCACCAGAAAGCTCTCCCATTTACCCCTCTTATGGGTGACCTTGTCTGCAGATGACTGTTTTGAAAGTGCATGGCCGTGTCAATCCACCCTCAGGTGTAGTGGGGGTCCTGGTCTGTGACACCTTTATTTTAGGGGTCGCGGGGTGAAAAGGTTGAGAGCCTCTGGTCTAAGCTCTGTCTTTTGTTTGGCTTAAACTTTAGAAAGGTTCTGTAATCGTGCTCTAAGAATATTGAAGGAGAAGCTCATAAGGTTTCAGTATGTCCTGAGATCCTTAAACACAAGTTTTGACAATGAAGCTCAGCGTTAGTTCATGCAGGATACAGTAGTCAGACGCCTAGCTGGGATCAGCTGACAGCCAGCTGATCCCAGTCATCGCCTCCCAACTCCAACAGCCAATCACAGCTCTTTCTCTCAATTTAAATATGGCGTAGTTCTCACTAATCCCTGTTTGCAATAACGCTGATGCTGCTAGCAAAGCTTCACCTCCTCCACCCCAGCATCCTCCATTATAGCATAAAGCTTGATCCATGCTACTGTGGATAATTTACTTTTGAACTAATGTTACTGTATTCAGTATGCATCATCATTAATGTATACGTCCTTATGGGTTTTTATAGCCATGCACTTCCTGGAAAGTCAAAGAATGTTTCCGGACTAACCCAGGTAGCATCTTCAGAGCAGAGCCTTCTCCACCAACTAAAACTGTAGATCCATTAGTAACTAAATGGTTAAATGTATGATGAGTGTTCCTGACTGAACTACACTGTTTTTGCATAGCCCATCATCCATCCATCAATCCATCCATGTGTTATTGCTCAACAGCAGTAAAACAGAGCTCATGGTGGTGGCCCTCAAAGCGCTGCTGCAGAAGGTTGGAGATCTCGTGCTCGATGTGGACGGGACCTCCATCTGTCCGTCCTCCTAGGTCCAAAACCTGGGCGTCATCCTGGACTCCACCCTCTCCTTCCAGTCCCACATAAAGTCTGTCACCAAATCTGCCATCTATCATCTCAAGAACATCTCCAGA
The DNA here is from genome assembly GCF_018320785.1 of Cheilinus undulatus. Lineage (NCBI taxonomy): Eukaryota > Metazoa > Chordata > Actinopteri > Labriformes > Labridae > Cheilinus > Cheilinus undulatus. The sequence goes on along the minus strand of NC_054874.1, from coordinate 49,046,877 downwards.
CTCCAACCATCACTCCCTGATTCTGTGGCTGAAACACTCATTCATGCTTTCATAACCTCCCGCCTGGACTACTGTAATGGAGTCCTGTCTGGAGTTCCCAGCAAAACCCTGGACAGGCTTCAGTACGTCCAAAACTCTGCAGCTAGAGTTCTCACCCGCACTAGACCCTGGCAACACATCACTCCGACCCTCATCCACCTCCACTGGCTCCCTATCAACTATCAACTACAAAGTCCTCCTCCTTACATACAAATCTCTCCATGCTCTGGCTCCCCAGTACCTTTCTGATCTCCTCCATCCATACACACCATCCCGCAACCTTCGGTCTTCAGACACCGGCCTACTTTCCATGCCCAAAACCAAACTCCAAACCTATGGAGACAGAGCCTTCAGTGCTGCAGCTCCCACCCTCTGGAACACTCTTCCTGCAGACATTCGTAGCGCTCCATCTCTGGACATTTTCAAAAAACATCTCAAGCACCACCTGTTCACCACAGCCTACAGTCTTCACTAAACCAGCCCTTACACTCATCCTACCCCTCACATAGTTTGTCCATGTCTATGTGTTCCTGTAAAACGTCCTTGGGTTTCTTGAAAGGTGCTATATAAATTCAAGATATTATTATTATTATTATTATTATTATTATCCATCCATCCATGCACACCGGTCAGTATAAGTTAGCTAACATACGGATCATTTCTCATGAAACAACCTAGAGAGCACCCACACATGCACATGGATAATACGCAAACTCGACTCACAACGGCCCTGTCTGACTGGGATTCAAACCAGGAACCTTCTTGCTATGAGACGGCAACACTAAGCACTGCTCCACTGTGCAGCCCCAGAAGCACGGATTCTTCATGACCAATAATTTATTTTATTTATTTATTTTTTTTAAATTCCCATTACTGGGTTTTTTTTTCCAAGGTGCTTACACTTGAAGGCTGATACTTTGCATCCATCCATCCATTACTAACTCATCTATCCCTCCATCTACGCTACAGCGGGCTGGAGCCAATCCCAGCCGTCATATGGTGAGAGGCAATGATGCAAAGCACATTCTGTCATAGACAAGTGAATCTGTTTAGTCTCTCTCTTCCATAAGTTGTCACATTTCTATAAAACACATCTGAATTTATTCCCCCTTTTACAAGAAAGGATGGAAATTGGTAAATGTTGAAAAACATGTAGATAAATATGTAGAAATCTGAAGGCAAATACTTAAATTTACTTGTCATCATTGGAAAACCTAGAAATACATGTTTGAATTTTTCCTCTCAGGGCTTCCGTACATAGAGTATTTGCCACATTTTTTCTGGCGAATATTTGTGACCACTGGAAAGAGCTTCACGGCCCAGTCCTGGGTCCTGACCCACCAGTTTAGAACCATAGTTTTAAAGGACATGCTGATACACTATTTAGCTAATAAATCTGGTGGAGTACTGGTCAGACTAGGATGACAGCTGGGGATTAGACTGGCCTGCATGTAAGAGTCAAGGATGGGATGTTTTATAAGCTTTGAATAAATCATTCGACAGACTTCAAAGGAAGACATCATCAAAGGCAGAGGGCAGAATGTTCATGAAGCTTTTTCTCTCTATTTTTGCCAAACAGAGCTCAACAGTGCCCGCCCACTGTTCTCGCAGCGCTGTTTCTGGAATAAAGATCCAAGCTGACCAGCTGCCTGAGCACTTATGACTATAAAACATTTGATTCAGCGCAAAAAACAGCGTTGAAAAACAGAGAAAAGGGCAAAAACACAAAACTGCAAATATTTCTTTACAAAGAGGAGGGAACTACATATCCCACAATCCATTGGGATCCATTTAATTCATTGTTAATGATAGCTTTTTAAGCTTTCCAAACTTATTTGTGAACCTTTACTACTTGCGTCTTTACTGTAGCATTTATATTTGAAATAAGAAGGTTGTTATACGCCCTAGTTTAAGTATTTATTTCTTCATTCTATGGCGGCTGTCAGCATCAACAGTCGACAACCCTTGTTTGTGAGCTCAGTAGACATTTCCATGGTAACCCAAGACCCCACCAATCAGAGCGGTTGCTGTGATACTTATGGGTTGTGGGTATTGTAGTTTTGTTTTTGTTTTTTTTGTTGTTTTTTTTTATTTGAAGTGGTTTTCTTAAAACAAGGTTGATATCTGAAGAACTTTAGTCTTCTAAAGTAGCATTCATCATCGTTTGGCTCTCAGGTAGATCACAACCAGTCTAACTAGAATACTGCTGATAAGAGTTAGTCGCCAAAGTAAGTTGCCATAGATAGTCACCATATTTAGTCACCATAGTGAGTCACCATATTTAGTCGCCATAGTTAGTCACCATATTTAGTCGCCATAATTAGTCGTCATAGTTAGTCATCATATTGAGTCGCCATATTTAGTCGCCATAGTTAGTCATCATATTTAGTCACCATATTTAGTCACCGTAGTTAGTCTCCATAGTTAGTCACCATAGTAAGTCGCCATAGTTAGTTGCAATATTTAGTCGCCATAGTTAGTCACCATATTTAGTCGCCATGATTAGTCGTCATAGTTAGTCATCATATTGAGTCGCCATATTTAGTCGCCATAGTTAGTCATCATATTTAGTCACCATATTTAGTCACCGTAGTTAGTCTCCATAGTTAGTCACCATAGTAAGTCGCCATAGTTAGTTGCAATATTTAGTCACCATAGTTAGTCACCATAAATAGTCACCATAGTTAGGTGCCATAGTTAGTCACCATATTTAGTCACCATAGTTAGTCACCATATATTAACCTCTATAATTAGTCACCATAGTCACCATATTTAGTCGCCGAAGTTAATTACCATAGTTAGTCACCATATTTAGTCACCATAGTTAGTCACCATAGTCACCATAATTAGTCACCATAGTTGGTCACCATAGTTAGTCACCATATTTAGTCACCATAGTTAGTCACCATATTTAGTCACCATAGTTAGTCACCATATTTAGTAGCCATAGTTAGTCGCCATAGTTAGTCACCATAGTTAGTCACCATAGTTAGTCACCACAGTTAGTCACCATAGTCACCATAATTAGTCAGCATAGTTGGTCGCCATAGTTAGTCACCATATTTTGTCACCATGGTCTCCATAAATAGTCACCATAGTTAGTCACCATATTTAGTAGCCATAGTTAGTCGCCATAGTTAGTCACCATAGTTAGTCACCATAATTAGTCACCGTAGGTAGTAGCCATAGTTAGTCACCATAGTTAGTCACCATATTTAGTCACCATAGTCTCCATAATTAGTCGCCAAAGTTGCCACAGTTAATCACCATATTTACTCACCATAGTTAGTCACCATAATTAGTTGCCATAGTTAGTCGCCATAGTTAGTCGCCATAGTTAGTCACCATAGTTAGTCACCATAGTTAGTCGCCACAGTCACCATAGTCACCATAGTTAGTTACCATATTTAATCACCATTAGTAGGTCCCCATAGTTAGTCACCATATTTAGTCGCCATATGTAGTCACGATAGTTAGTCACCATAGTTAGTCGCCATAGTTAGTTGCCAAAGTCGCCATAGTTAGTTGCCAAAGTCGCCATAGTTAGTCACCATAGTCGCCATAGTTAGCTGCCATATGTAGTCACCATAGTTAGTCGCCATTGTTGCCATAATTTGTCACCATAGTTAGTCACCATAGTTAGTCGCCATAGTTGGTAACTTTTGTCAAAGTTGGTGGAGCCGGCAAGGAGCGAGGGTTTTCATAAGCTCCGCCCACTATCCCAAAATTTGCCAACAAAGGAAAATCAACATCAGTGAAAAATTGTTGGTATATGTGTTCTAATAGTCATGGAGAGATTAAGTACTGGTTAGACTGGAATGACAACTGAGTGGCCTAGAATGGAATGTTTTATAAGTTTCAAAGGGTGACATCATCTTCAAGGGCAGAGGACGGAATGTGTGTGAAGGTGGGGATGTTGGGGGCTCTTTCCATCCATCCATCCATCTATCCAAGTTTACTGAAGGAAAGTGGGTGGAGCTGATGAGAAGCACAGTCAAAGTAAGGGCAGCACTGTCGGCATATATGAGTGTGAGACTGAGTGATGATGTTTTGATCATGAACAAGTCTGGTACCAAATGAAGAGCTGTTTGAGAGCCTGAAGACAGACTTTCATTACTGAGCCCAGGCAACAATTCAGATAAATCCAAGCAGGGAGATCAACAACATCCTTACAGAACATTAAGGATTACCACTTGGTGTTTGAATGTCTCAAACTGATATTAGTCTTTGGTTTAAGGTCTATTTTGCATTTTCCCATCATATCTCCATCCTATGAACCAGTTTAAGATCTAAATCAGATGATCCGTTGATAGTGAAGCTGAGCAACTCTTTTCCTCGTCTTTAAAGAGAAGAAACCAAAAATCATCAGATTCTCCAATTAAACAAAGAGTGAAAAGACACCTTTCTCAGCGCGAGTGTGAAAATCTTTCTTTTCTTGTTTCAGTCTTCAGGTGAAGTGTGTCTGTGTGATTGTTTCACAGCGTGTGGCAGCGATGGTTGTTTAGGAGGCGGTCTGAGAAGGAAGGTGACATCATCTCTACACCTGAGGCGGTGGAGATGACACCTCTGTCGGTGCGACAGGTGAGAAGGAACAAAAAATCTAGAGCTCATTATGAGAAAAACTTCCTGTCACAATGTGCAGTTATTTATCCGTTCAGGTTTGACAATTTTGGAGAGTTTTTGTTTTTCATCAAACTTACTTTATTGATATGATTTATCCCTTTATTATGGCCAGCAGGGGGCGACAAGACTGGTTTCAAATAGCACAGTAAAATAGTCCTTCTTCACTGATCAATTATCTAGTTTAAAGTCTTCTGTAATGCAGCATGGTGTCCATCCATCCATTATCCATCCATTATCCATCCATCCATCCATCCATCCATCATCAGTCATCCATCCATCCATCCATCCATCCATCATCCATCCATCCATCTATCCATCATCCATCCTTTCATCTGCCAATCCATCATCTATTCTTCCTTTGATCTTTCCATCCATCTTTTATTCATCTATTATCCATCCATCATCCGTCCATCCATCTGTCCATCCATCCTTCTATCATCCGTCCATCCATCCATCCATCCATCATTACTTCATCCATCATCCATCAATCCATCATCCATCCTTCCATCCGTCCATCCATCCATCCATCCATCATTACTCCATCCGTCCATCCATCAATCCATCCTCCATCCATCCATCCGTCCATCCATCATCCATCCATCCGTCCATCCATACATCTGTTTGGTCATCCATCCATCCATCTATCCATCCATCCATCCTTCATCCATTCATCCATCATCTATCCATCATCCATCCTTCCATCATCCATCCATCCTTCTATCCATCTTTCCATCCATCCATCCGTCCATCCATATATCTGTTTGATCATCCATCCATCCATCCATCCATCCATCCTTCCATCATCCATTCATCCATTTATCCATTTGGTCATCCATCCATCTATCCATCTATTTGGTCATCCATCCATCTATCCATCCATTTGGTCATTCATCCATCCATCATCTATCAATCCATCTAACCATCCTTCATCCATCCATCCATCCATTTATCCGTTTGGTCATCCATCCATCTATCCATTCATTTGGTCATTCATCCATTCATCCATCCATCCATCCATCCATCCATCCATTTATCCATTTGGTCATCCATCCATCATCCATCATCCCACTATATGTCCATCCAGGGCTCTGATTAATTTTTCCTGAACTCCTGATCCCAACCAACAAGTCCTCCTCAGAGGAGACAAAGTCTGAGGATCCAGATCCATCTAGATCCTATAGAGGTTGCCTTTGTGGTCAAAAAGCTCCAATAAAAAAATCGTAACCACAACTAGAGTGTATGAACATAATCCTTAAATCTTCTTCAACAGGCTCTTCTGCATACCCCCTCCATCCTGTGAATATACCTGACATCAGCAGAAGTAAAGCGTCACTTTCACACCTGGGACAGGTAAGTGTTCCATACTCACAAGATTTTAGACTTTACAGTGCAGAAAAGTGTCACAAAAATCCAAAGTGGCAACAGACGAACAAAGAAAACATCAGCAGAGATGGTCTGAGAATGTGGAAGTGAGAGCTGCTTACCTGGATCACACCTCTGAGCAGACAGCACAGGTGTGTGTGTGGATGTGTGTGAGGTGGGATAATTGATTTGGACATTCGCCAGGAAGCTGAACATCTGCTGGGCGCCTCCTGATGACATCACACACAGCTGAGATCTGCAGTAACGCTTTAATTCATCATCTGCTCTCGAACGTCTACATTAGCATACGATACGGGAGAATTTATGAAGATGGGGATGTTTGTCTACGATGAACAGGTGATAGAATCAGACAAACCTTAAACAGGAAAAACACATCATAATAACACCTGAAGTTAGACATTTATTTTGACTTTTAATCATAAAATGTAAGGGTTTTTTGTTATTCATCTCAGAATGTCAATAAATGTATCTGCTCAGGAAAATAAAAAGTCCCTTTCAGATGTACTACAGGTACAGAGTATGAGAGCCAACAGGAGGGTAATTTGAGGAGATGGTGTTTTTATTGAGTTATTGTTGCAGGGCTTGACAGCACATTTTAAGAGCATGATTTCAATCTAAGGCTCAGACTCTTTACTGAACTTTTTACTCTAAGCTGCCTTTGTGCTCTAAACTGCCTCCTTGTTCTCGGATCTTGGGTTGATTGCTCACATTTCCTGCTCTCATGATGAAACCTCGTTCAGGTTTATTCTGCTTTTTGTGAAACTATCTTTGGATTTTCTCTCCACACAAACTTTCCCCTCTTATATGAAATTTTCTCTGTGTGCTCAGAACATACTTCTGTTCTTGGATTTTTTTGATAAACTTATAGCTTTAACCAACCAAGGTACTTTTCCTGAACGATGCTGGCCCCGCCCCTTTTCTGGTTGAAAACGTCCCATTAAAAATGAATGGAGGATAATGGAATAGATTAGGTCATTTGTGATTTAAAAGTTTAAAGTATGAAAAACATGCACTTCAGTGGATATTTAGTCATTTCAGAGTAAAGATTGTCATCTTACAATGCTAAAACAAAGCTTTGGGTGTATATGAGCACCTGTTCATCAGGTGACCAGAGATGCCATAAAACAATATCACATACTTTATATATGTCTTAACCTTGTTAAATGAGTTTGTTGTCAATTTTTGAAGCGTCACTATTCTGGTGGTGACTGTGCAAAAGGTAAGCTGACTAACACTCCTGTTACAGAGTGTTCCCTAGCTTAAAGTCATTTAAAAACAATAACAGTCCGACATCTGACCGCTTTAATCCTCTCTAGTTTCAGACCAAAGACTCAGAGCTCTTCTCTTACTCTCCCTCTTCAGTTAAGGATAAATAATCATGTGGTAAATTATGGCTTATTTATTATTTAAAGATCAAAACCCAACACAACAGCATTTATTCTCTCGCTACCACACTGTAAAAAGCAACATCCATTTTACTCATAAACATTGAGTTGAAATTACTCAGTTCTTCTTAACCTGTTCTAAATACTTATTATAAACAAGTTAATTGTACTTCTTGACCATAACAGCAAAAGGGCTTGATTTACTTAAGTTTACTTAGTTTAAAAAAATTAAGTAAAAAGGGGGTATATTTAAGTTGTGTTAACTTAAAAATCCAAAACAGCGATTTGAACTCTATTTTTATGAGCTGATAGAACTTATTTCAGTTTTAAGTGAACAGTACTCAAACAATTTAAGTATTTTTTGTTATAACTCATATTATTTGAGTTGTGGCAAATCTGCAGTTTTCCCAGAATGCCTTTGGGCACTAAACCTTTATGCACTCTGTTTGCTGCAGCTGTCTTTGCCAGGACACTTTTGAAAAAGAGATTTTTAATCTCAATGAGGTTTATCCCCTGGTTTAAAAAAGGTGAAATAAGATAAGTAAATAAAACGCACCACGAGTGAAGTTGCTGTCTCAATTAAACATGTCCCGCCCATACGGGGTACTGATACTGTTATCAGCATCAGCGAAAGTTGTATGACACACTGTCATTGATGAAGTGGGTCACCAACAGCCATTGTTGCAAATGGTGGCATAAGATAGTCCACCTTAGGTGAAATGATGACTTACAAAACTTTTGTACTAGCTGATGTTCTAAGGTAATCAGTTATGTAAGATATTTTGAGTGCTATTAACTTATCAGTGATTACAATGCACTAAAAATGTTAAGTATCACACACTCAAAGTAGATGATTTAGGCTAAGTCCTGCAAACTTAAATTAACATTTGAATCTCAGTTGTGAAAACTTAAAATAATTGATTTTAAACTAGTAGTGAATACTTAAATAGTTCAAGTAGAACAAGTACTGCACACTACTAACAAACAAGTTTTTTTAACTCACAAAAGTCAAGTGTAGTTTACTTGTTATTTTTGAGGCAACGACTTTCCATAATTTTTTTAAGTAAGCTCAACTAATTTTTTCTTACAGTGCACTACTATCCAAACACAGAGCTTGGTTAAGCCCAAAAGGGGGCGTGGTCAAGCTGGAGAGAGGGAAGCGGCTTTGCTCTGATTCTAACAGGAAACAGCTAGAGCGCCTAATACTCAATGTGTGGCTGTAGAGCCACATTTGGCTCTTTTGTGATTGTTTGTGGCTCTTTATGTCTTAATTTAAAATAAACACAGAAATGAATTCAGGTGTATATGCAAAAGTTTAATGTCGGATCAGCATTTCATCTACACGGAAACGGCGTTTCGGGTGACTGTAAACAATACTTTTTGAAAACGGGTCCCACAGTACATAAATCTGTAAACGACTACCGTTTCGTCTCCGTGTGGACAGCTATCCACATCTTTCTTGAAACGATTATGTCACACACAGCTTAGCTCCCTTAAGGCGCCTGTGTACGTCCGACCAAAACATTAATGGCAGACAACACGGTTGAGTTTGTTATGGCTTTTACAGCAAAATCTGATGCTCCTTTTCACCACCGCGAAACGCATAAACCACATGTTCTTAAATCCAACGCGGAGAACAACCAGAAGGACAACTAGAAGAAAGTTTGTGTCAGTGTTGTGTGATCTTCTTCTTCTCCTTTGGTGCATTTCCGTGGCAGCGTTACAGCACCACATACAGACCTGGCATATGCACTACAGCATTTTCAGTTGTTTCAGTGGTTCCTGAAACGACTCCATCTTTACGGAAAACTTTTTCAAAACGAAACGGCACTATCTCATTTTCGTTTCCGTGTGGAGTCTCAGTCGATTTCCAAGCCCTATAACCCCAGCTCAGTTCCTCCTATATACTTAATTTTTGCTTTAAAAAGTAGAGTAATTATTCTGCCATTTACAATAGATTCCCCTTTTGGCTACCTTTGATAGATTTTCAGTAATTACTGATAAAGTTTGATGATGATTTTTGGCTCTTAGGCTTTTACCATGAGTGTGTATGTGATAGAATGTTGGGACTATCTTCAAAGAGATCAAAGCAAATGTCTCCGAACAGCACGGCAACAACGAGCAGAGCTAACATGATTGGTCCATCCTCTACCTGTTTCCTATTGGTCGGTTCATCAGAAAATCCAAGTGCACTTGCAAGCAGAGAAAGTTTTGAGTGAGATCAAGCAAACGTTTGAGCACAAATGGAAAATCTAAGACCAAAGAGGCAGTTTAGAGCACAAAGGCAGGTTTGTATGGAAAGATTGAAGGAAACGTCATAATCTGAAAACATTAAGATGCACTCAAGCTTTGCACCAACAACTCCATACCTCTAAATCATGTTGTAGCTGTGAATGTAATGATCAGATATCACTCAAACATGTTTGTTTTCTACATAAGTCTTTTTTACCTGCTCCTCAGTCACGTTTCTCACTCACACTGATGTTTGAAGTTTTTGTCAGGAGCAGCAGGCCACCGTTTGTTTCTTCTTCTCTGTTTTTTTGTGTGTTTTCCTCGCTGTAGTCCTCCTCCACCCACCCGCTCGGCTCAGCGCTGCCTCAGAATCTGTTTCACTCACTAAATTGGCTCCTCAGACACCCTTCCCCTTCTTCCCCATCTCTCATTTAAAAAGTGAGAAATTATAATTATCTGAATTATGCTTTTAATGATGCGTTAATTAGAGTCATGCAGTGAGATTAGCCTATGAAGTATTACTTGTGAAATCCTTCCAGAGCTGCTGGTGCAGGCGGAGCGAGGAGGGAGAGGGAGAGAAGCGCTGCAGCGCGGTGATTAGCGCACCAATAAATAACAGAACAGATTGTGGTGCATATGCTTACGATTACAACTTTTAAACCAACGCTTTAAACTCACACCGACTGTCTACTGCTGGCACCGGCTCTCTGCGCTCACAGCCCAGTCAGTTTTGTGTTTCCTTCAGAGGCTCTCCGTGCAATTCTCACCAAATGTGAACTATTATTAAACCGTGTGAGGAGGAAACTGATCTCTCAGCTTCTGCCGCCTGCAAGCTCAACTCACACTGCAAAATGAGATCAGTGATTTGGGTTCTGTTCCTCTCAGAGATGCACATTTTCATATGTTATACTGACAGTAAAATCCTTGTAGAATCTCCTAGAATCCTTGTTCTTTCTGCAGATCTGTGGAGCTTCTTTAGCTGCACGTTTTGCAGGATATTTCCTGCCTGGTTCAGTCTCTTCAGTGCTAGCTGTTTTCTGTTGCAAGCTCTGCTAAAAGGATCTTACACTAAGGCCACACTGTCATGATAATTTCAGATGAAAACCGAATCCTTCAGTTGCATTTTGATTTTGAAAAGGACTCTGTCTTCCATTACCATGCAAACTGCTGATAGGTTCTTCAGCTGGAGTGAAAAACAGCGGTTATTAGGGCTGAACAATTTTCAAAAATAATCTAATTGTGATTTTTTCCCCCCCAGTATTACAATTGCAATTTAATATGTGATTATTATTAGGTTGCTCATCATATGTATTTTCAAATTCAAGCTATAAATCTTTGGATATTATAACCAACAGTCAGTTTGAAACATTTAACCATTTTATTGCAAAATGGACGTAGTTTTTCTTGGCAGAGAAGGCTCTGCTCAAAACATTCTCCCTGAGGGAGTGCATTGCTAGAAACCCCTGTATGGATAGATACACTACATTGCTAAAAGTATTCACTCACCCATCCAAATAATGCAAATCAGGTGTTCCAATCACTTCCATGTCCACAGGTGTATAAAATCAAGCACCTAGGCATGCAGACTGTTTCTACAAACATTTTTGAAAGAATGGCTCGCTCTTAGGAGCTCAATGAATTCCAGCGTGGTGCTGTGATAGGATGCCACCTGTGCAACAAGTCCAGTGGTGAAATTTCCTGGCTCCTAAATATTCCACAGTCAACTGTCAGTGGTATTATAACAAATTGGATGCCACTGGGAACGACAGCAACTCAGCCACCAAGGAGTAGGCCACGTAAAATCCGTAAAATGACGGAGCGGGGTCAGTGGATGCTGAGACACATAGCACACAGAGGCCGGCAACTTTTTGCAGAGTCAATCGCTACAGACTTTCAAACTTCATGTGGCCTTCAGATTAGCTCAAGAACAGTGGTAGAGGGCTTCATGGAATGGGTTTCCATGGTAACAGCTGCATCCAAGCCATACATCACCAAGTGCAAAGTGGCTCGACATATACAAGTACCAGACGTTCCCATGATGATTTCATGTCAGTATTGTGTCCGTGCGGCCGTCAATGTGGAGAGGGTTACCATATTTTCAATCTTCATAGGGACACTTGAATTTCATCACAAACCCACATGTATGAGCTCATGGTGAAATGGGGATTTATTGTCTGGGCACCTTTAACACTAGAACCGCCATGGTTCTCTATATACAGTTCTTAACAAATGTATTAGACCACCCTAACCCTAACCAAAGTAAGGTTTATGCCACAGCTGCCCTAAATTAACAGCATTGGTAATTACCAGAATCATTTTTGATGTTTCTGCAATGGTTAATACACCAATATGTAGAAGCTCTTTCACCCAAATGATATTTTTAATGCTTAAATTTCATTACTAATGTTATCCATGAGTTTTCAAATTTACTGATTTACAAAAAAAAACTGAATAAATAGTAAAGCACATTATTATTTCTTGATTAATATGTCAGATTTTAGTTATTTACTGTCATTCCTGAACAGAAAAATGAGTTTTAGTGGTTGAATGTTATGCTTGATTCATTTCTGACTTCTCAGAGAAGCTCAGTGAGCCGGCTCAAATTTGGGTATAAAAAGGTGAACTCAGTTTGAAATTCCTCATTCCTGTTCAAAATGGTAAAACGTGGAGAGCTGACTGAAAAATGAAAGAGTCTGCATTGAAGCACTTCATGATGCTGGAAAGACAGGTGGTCTAATACATTTGTTCAGCACTGCACCTAAAACAGCCATCGGGTCAAATTTACCTGTCATTAAAAAGCCTTGATTTTCATTAATAGCACTGATTAAGGACTGTTAACCACTGACATTGAACAGCTTATTAACCACAGATAGCGAACTAGATCACTGTTGGAAGATGATTCATCACATAGAAAATCATCTTTGGACTGATTACTAACACTGAAACTTCCTCATCACTGGATTCTTCTTCATTAAAAGCACTGAGATTACCTTTAGACATTTATCTTATTTATTTGTTTATTTGTTTATTTGTGACATGGGACAATGCACATTAATGGACATAAACATGTAAATGTGCCAGATTGTAGCCATAGGCTAATTTCCATCTGTAGACATTTATCAATGGTAAATGTCTTTGTATCTGTTGTATCCATGTTGAAGGTTAATCTATTGATTAGGCATTGCTGCAATAGAGAGAAGGTATTTCCATTGTGTCATCTATATATAGCTGGTGTGAAATAAAACAGTGGGAAAATCAAGGCTTTCTATGGGGTAAATTTGATCTGCATGGTGGTTCTAGATGTAGATGTCCATTAACAAAACTTTGGTTAAGGCAAAGATTTTTTTAAGTCGCCAGGTGCTATGAAACAAACTTTTAGGAAAAGTCAAAAACTGACTGACTGTCTTCAGAACTGTAAACACATAAAGTAAAATAAATGGGTAATATTTACCCATTGGCAGTTCTAGTGTTAAACACCAGGAGGGCCTCAGAAGTTGATGTAGCATCCTCCAGGATCCATCAAAACTTTTTTAAAATGTCATTAACACTGATAGACGATACAGTCATCAGTGTTTGTGCTTGACTGTGAGGCTGTCATCAGTCTGCAGGTAGGATGTCAAGGTAAACTTTAATGGAGACCTTTCTGTCTCTCTCCTCTCTGTCTGTAACGTTAATACCTGCATTTTTATGAGACTCCAAAGAGGCTTAAACAAACGGGGATTAAACCATTAATCAGGATAGAGGCTAATGGAGCACAGAGACATGTCTCCTATCATCACACTAAAATATTAAAATCTTCCTTCAGGTCTCCACTCTCTCTCCCTTTTGATCGTCCATCACTGCTCTCTCTCTCACAGCATCTCTTGACTGAAACATAAATTCGATCTGTTGTTTTCTCTCGTATGTTCAGTACGATAACAGAGAGATCATAGCTATTGTATTGATTAAGCACATATCAGAAACGTTGACAGACTAAAGGCCCATTTATGCTCAACGTTAAATACAGATCCGGATACGGACGGAGCCTTCTGTCCGTGCTCGCGTTCATTTCGTACGTATTTCTGCACGTTTCCATAAAGCTTGTGGATACGGGCCAAACGGAGCAGTACTACCAGAAACCGTGGGGGCAGTGTTGCTGTCACTACCCGATACGTAGCTCTAGTGAGACTCGAAGAAGAAATAACAATGGTGGAACTTTTTGAGGAAAAGTTGTGCGAGTTGGTTTGAAACGCTGCCTCCGTTTTTGTCTTTTATGCAAGAGGTACATTATCAATACCTCCTCCATTTTCGTACATAAAGGGAGTATAAAGGGGCCTTTAGTGCTGCTCTCTGAACAGAGTCTGACTCCTCTCTCTGTGTTTGCTCATAGAGAAGCTGAGAGACGAGCTTGCAGCAGTTTTTCTGTCTCATTGCTTCTATGTAAAACATGCGTGCCATTATTACCTCCATGTTCCAGTCAGAGCCTGACATTTACATGCAGAGAGAAGGAGGAGGACAGGGGGGCTATAATTCTCAGGAATGACCCTCTGAAATTAATCAGTTAAAAAAAAAAAACTCTGTTAGAGGTCAGTTTTCTCAGCTCTGAAATTCACAGTTTAAGGTTACAGTTAAAATTTTCTAAGACGAACTGCTCAGTCCTAGCAGAGATGAGAGAATGACAGAGATGTAGTCAGACGGAGAATAAAAGAGGAGCTGGGGTGGAGGAGAGTTGCAAAGAGTGGCTTACAGAGGGAACAGCAAAGGCTTGAGCAGGTTAACTACAGCAGCATGAGTGTTATCAGCCAATAGCAGGCTTAGAACAAATCAGCTGATGAGGGCCTGTGTGAGATCAGCTGATCTCAATTATTTGGCAGCATCTTTAACAATGCTACTATGCTTGAAGGAAAAGCTTAACATGACAAAAGAGCCGTCATTTTTAAATTTTGATACTGACGTTTTAAAGCAAATATTCAGCGTTTCCCCCGGTGCTTCTGTTTCACATTAAATCACTGACGTAGCTCACCAGGGCCGGGTTTATAGTGAAGGAGTCTCATGGAGCAGAATCTCTACACTCAGGTGTGATTTACACGGTAAAAACATGCTGAAGACGTTGGTTCCTGGTCTCACACGAACTGTACAGACTTCTGTATGATATCTGAGTTGTTGCTGTCTGAGTTTGAACCTTGCACATGCAGATTTCTCGTCTGAACTTTAGTCTCCTCCGCCCTCCTCTCTCCTCTCCTGCTGCAGAGACAAACGGACCGTGGAGTGGACATTTGGGTAATCCCCGTTTGTAAAAACACCGGCTGGAGCGTTTTGAATCGCAGACGGCCATCTTGTTCAGCCACTGTGACGATGCCTCAGTCTTTAAAGCCTGGCGATGAGCCGCGGGAACCCTCTGTCCAAACCCCGCGAGGGAAATCAGCCTGCTAATTTGCAGGATGTGCCGTCCTCGTCCCTGTTTTTAAGCATGCATGGTTGCAGCTAAACAAGCAGAGGAAGGGGGGGGGCTGCCACAAAGAGGCTCGCTGTCACTGTTTGAAAAGACGGAGCCGATAACGAGGCCTCCACTTAACCTTTAAACAAATCAGCTCAGCTCACTAACTAATGTCTTCACTGCGGCATGCTGGGAAACCTGGAGAGCAGCAACCACTGAGTCATTCTGCTTCCATGTTTGGAGCATCTCTGCTTTAGACCGAGACACAGTTTGGACGACATCAAGAATTTATATTTTTAAAAAAACATAATGGGTTTCTGCTATTATCATTTATCATGCCACTTTTTAACCTTTTTCACTCATTTTTCACACTTTTGACCAACTTTTGCTGCTTTTCAGCCTTGTATGACTCTTCTTTGTGTCATTTTCTGCCACTTTTTTCCAATTTTCACCAATTGTTGCCAGTTTTGACCCATATTTCCCCTCTTTCTCCTTTTTTTGCTACCTTTAAGCCATACATTTCAGCTGCCTTTTGCAACATTTGCAGCAAAACTCTCACTTTTAACACTTTTAACCCAATTTTGCTTTAAATGTTTTTGGCACTTATTTTCGTTACTTTTTAACCATTTTTTGTGACGTTTTGCTTCTTGTTT
Source organism: Cheilinus undulatus (assembly GCF_018320785.1). NCBI lineage: Eukaryota > Metazoa > Chordata > Actinopteri > Labriformes > Labridae > Cheilinus > Cheilinus undulatus. The sequence continues at coordinate 49,031,146 of NC_054874.1, read as the reverse complement.
TGCTGTTCTTGATCATTTTTGCTACTTCTAACCCATTTTTGCAACTTATAATTTTGACACTTTTAGCCCATATCTGCTACTATTTTGCTACATTTGAGCCTTTTTGCTACTTTTTGCTATTTGTGACTTTTTTTTTTGCCCTTTTTTACCCTTTTAAACCCAATTTTTAATACTTTTTGACATTTTTCGGCACTTCTTTTTGTGACTTTTTTAACAATTTTTTGTGACTTCTTGCCACCTTTTTGCTGTTCTTGATCATTTTTGCTACTTTTAACCCATTTTTGCAACTTATAATTTTGACACTTTTAGTCCATATCTGCTACATTTTTGCTACATCTGAGCCTTTTTGCTACTTTTTGTTATTTATGACTTATTTTGCCTTTTAAACCCAATTTGCTGCTTTTTGCCACTTTTTGCTACTTTTTGCTATCCAAACCTAAAATTGTCACTTTTAACACATTTTTCCATTTGAAACCCATTTTTGTGACTTTTTGCCACTTTTGGCCCGTATCTGCTTCTTTTGGACACTTTCTTGCAGTTTTTTTGTGTGAAGGTTGTCACTCTTGCTGCTCTCAGAGACAGGTGAGGGAATCAGCTCAGTGCAGAGTCAGGTGTGTGCGCCTGATTGGTCTTGATTAGGACCAGGTGTGTGTGGCTTACTTTTACTCTTCAGCTCCTGTGCCCCGTGCCGACTCAGTATCTCACCTTCAGAGGTAGTGAGGGCATCTCTCTGCGTTGTCTCTTTGTTGCCATGAATGTTCATGAACTAAAAGCTCTTCTTGTGTTTTCCCTGACCAAAATATCTAAAGACTGTTGCTGGATTTCCCTCTCCAGTCTTAGTTTTCTCCTAACCCCAGTCTGGTGGCTTTTGTGCGTTCATTTCCCTAAGGCTGGTCACACACTACAGGATTTCAAGCCCGATTTGGGGCGAGATTTGCCTCCACCGACGATCGTGGGGGCATATCTCGAGTGGAGCCTCGTTGCAAACAACTATCTGTCTGAGAAGTCAGCATGTGTGTGGTGTCAACAGGATTGTTTTACTGCTCCAAATCGCATCGTGGCCTCCAAAATCCCGAATCGTAAATATCAAACATGTTTGATATTTACGATTCTAGGTCGTAGCGTTTACTGCCATATAAACTTTTTTTTTTTTTTTTTTAACTTTATGATTAAACTTTAGGACTATGGTTTTGCTTACCTCCATTAACCCCCAGTTTGCCCCAGAAAGCCAGTGTTAATTTTGGCAGCTATTTTTAATTTTAGCCTTAGTTTTAGTCTTTAAATAAAAAGGCATTTTAGTTTTAGTCACATTTTAGTCGTTCCTTTCCTTTCTAGTTTTAGTCCATGAAAAGTCCTCACATTTTAGTCTTTACTTTTAGTCCAAGTATTTATTCTCTTGCCTAAATCTGCTACCAAATCATGGTAGTGTGTTCTCTGCCAAACCTGGGGTCCCTGCTTTCTACAGCTGAGAGGCAGAATAGATACAGATGTATTGTTCTTGACAATTTTACCCACAGTGGAGAAATATCACAGATTTTGAATGTCTGATGAAAACTACATTACATTTTGGTCTAGTTTTAGTCATCTTGATGAAAACTAAAGTTCGTTTTTGTCAGTTTTAGTCATCACAGATCTATTTTTGTTAGTTTTAGTCATCACAGATCTATTTTTGTTAGTTTTAGTCATCACAGATCTATTTTTGTTAGTCTAGTTTTAGTCATCACAGATCTATTTTTGTTAGTTTTAGTCATCACAGATCTATTTTTGTTAGTTTTAGTCATCACAGATCTATTTTTGTTAGTTTTAGTCTAGTTTTAGTCATCACAGATCTATTTTTGTTAGTCTTAGTCTAGTTTTAGTCATCACAGATCTATTTTTGTTAGTTTTAGTCATCACAGATCTATTTTTGTTAGTTTTAGTCATCACAGATCTATTTTTGTTAGTTTTAGTCATCACAGATCTATTTTTGTTAGTCTTAGTCTAGTTTTAGTCATCACAGATCTATTTTTGTTAGTTTTAGTCATCACAGATCTATTTTTGTTAGTTTTAGTCATCACAGATCTATTTTTGTTAGTTTTAGTCTAGTTTTAGTCATCACAGATCTATTTTTGTTAGTTTTAGTCATCACAGATCTATTTTTGTTAGTTTTAGTCATCACAGATCTATTTTTGTTAGTTTTAGTCATCACAGATCTATTTTTGTTAGTCTTAGTCTAGTTTTAGTCATCACAGATCTATTTTTGTTAGTTTTAGTCGTCACAGATCTATTTTTGTTAGTTTTAGTCATCACAGATCTATTTTTGTTAGTTTTAGTCTAGTTTAGTCATCACAGATCTATTTTTAGTTAGTCTAGTTTAGTCATCACAGATCTTTTTTTGATATTTTTCTTCATCACAGATCTTTTTTTTTGAGATTTAGTCATCACAGATCTATTTTTGTTAGTTTTAGTCATCACAGATCTATTTTTGTTAGTCTAGTTTTAGTCATCACAGATCTATTTTTGTTAGTCTTAGTCTAGTTTTAGTCATCACAGATCTATTTTTGTTAGTTTTAGTCATCACAGATCTATTTTTGTTAGTTTTAGTCATCACAGATCTATTTTTGTTAGTTTTAGTCATCACAGATCTATTTTTGTTAGTTTTAGTCTAGTTTTAGTCATCACAGATCTATTTTTGTTAGTTTTAGTCATCACAGATCTATTTTTGTTAGTTTTAGTCTAGTTTTAGTCATCACAGATCTATTTTTGTTAGTCTTAGTCTAGTTTTAGTCATCACAGATCTATTTTTGTTAGTCTTAGTCTAGTCGTGAAAAAAAGGCTGTCGACGAACATTGTAAGTCAGTTTTAGTCGATGAATTTCACACTGCAGAAAGTTCTCCCTTTATCCCCCTTATGGACGGTCCTGATGGGGGTCTGGCAGGGGAGCTCAGAGAGCTGAAAGAACCCCCTCAGGACCAACAATCCAGAATTCAAGTCTTATTTTAAGATAAATAAATAAAGCTTTCTTTTTAATGATCAACAGTGAATTATAATTCTAAAATAACCCATAAAATCAAACATCTAAAGCAGACAGAAGCCCTGATCTTATTTAAAACACTAATAATTCTGTTAGTAGTCCTGTTAGAATCTGTCTGACAGGGTTATATCTACTGTTCTCTCATCATTTAAAGCTCAAAATAAATGGGGGAACAGTAAAAACGTCCGCTTAATATAACATCTAAAAACCCTTTTCATTTATTTTGGCTGTTTTTATAAATCCTGATATTTCATTAGAAACTGTAAAACAAACTCCATTAGAAAGAAAATAAATGACCTTAAAGCTGTTTGCATGTCTGAGGCTGCAGACAGACAGGACATAAAGTTTTACAAGATTTCTTTCTGCGTATTAAAAAGTCCCAGCATCCCGGCCCGTCGTTACTAGAGTGATTTATGATGATAACTGATGGAATCTCACAGGTTAGCGTGACTGAGCATTAGAACAGCCTGGCTGCTCCTCCTTTAAAGCTGCCTCTACTTTACTGTTACAGAGGATATAAAAGAGATAAATCTAAATACAGACGCCTCTTTAAAGCAAAGCTGAGTCTGACTGCATTTACCCAGAGATCTTCTTATTTACCTTATAAATGTCAGAGATGATCGGGAATGTCAGCTTTAATAGAGGGATTCAGGCGTTCTGGCATCTCAGGATTTATTCTAGGGTTGGTCCTTTAGACAATAGAGTATTAGCATTATTACTGACAGCTCTGCTGTTAAAGTGACTCTGTGGAAGCTCACACATAAAATTTATGGTGATGAAGACAGACGTCAGAAGAGTCTGAGAGCGCCTCTGTCCGGGTTTCAGGAGTTATAAAAACTCAGATAACATCAGATTTCAGCGGTTGAATAACTGAGAGGAAGGATTTTCTGATTATTCAGAAAATTGTGGATCTGTACCAATAAAGTGATAAAAGCAGACGTTACTACAAACTCCATCTTTAACCGAGCTCAGTCTTTATTTCACTTTAATTCTTTAAAAAACTCTAAATCACTTTTTACTGTTTTACTTTGCATTAAAACTGTATTATCTTTATTCTCTGCTTGTGTCTGAGAAGAATTAGTGTTAAAGTCTAAGTTCCAAAAAAGCTGGGACACTGTGTAAAATGTAAATAAAACAGAAGTCAGTGATTGTCAAATCTCAAACTCAGATTTTATTCACAATAGAACATAAACAACATATCAGATGTTGAAACTGGGACATTTTACAATTTCATGATAAATATCAGCTCATTTTGAATTTGATGGCAATTTACCATTGTTAGCATCCTCTGTTCTTTTAAAACAGGGTAAAGGTGGCAAAAATGATCAGATAAAGTCAAAATAAGGGGTTAAAATGTTGGAAATATGAGTAAAAATGAACTTAAACTGGCAAAACTGCGGAGGAAAAGTGAAAGAGGCAAAAATTAGTTAGAAAAATGCAAATATGGGTGAAAAATGGTACGAAACAGTCACAATGTGGCAAGAAATGGGTTAAAAGTGGCAGAAAATGGATGAAAATTGGCAACAATGTAACCTGGCATGCATCCATCTGGTAAACCTCTCATAGACAGCGTTTGGGAAAGGGCAGGGCTTTTGAAAAAAAAAACTCTGAGGGTGATTGGATGAACATTCTGTCTGTCACAACTTTACGGGCCAATCAGAGCAACAAAACACGTGGCGTAGCCGCGACCAAGGAGTAAACTCCATAGAGATCTGCATCTCGTGAACCATGACTGCAGACATGCCAGTACACGACTAAGAGTGGAGAATAAATGGCACAAATGAGCAGAAACAGTGGAGGTAAGAAAGTGGAGAGATAAAAAATATCACCATCAGAGCTGGATTATACTAATTTATCAGACCACCACCCAAAGTCAGGTTTCTGCCACAGCTGCCCTAAATTAACAGCATTGGTAATTACCAAAATCATGTTTTATGTTTTTGCAATGGTTAATACACCAATATGTAGAAGCTTTTTAACCCAAATGATATTTTTAATGCTAAAATATCATTATTAACGTTATCCATGAATTTTCAAATTTACTGGTTTATAAAAAAACTGAAAAAATAGTAAAGCACATTAATATTTCTTGATTAATATGTCAAATTATAATTATTTACTGACATTCCTGAACAGAAAAATGAGTTTTAGTGGTTGAATGTTATGCTTGATTCATTTCTGACTTCTCAGAGAAGCTCAGTGAGCCGGCTCAAATTTGGGTGAATTCAGTTTGAAATCCCTCATTCCTATTCAAAATGGTAAAACGTGGAGAGCTGACTGAAAATGAAAGAGTCCGCATTAAAGCACTTCATGATGCTGGATGGTCTCTGAGACAAATATGACAGGTGGGCTAATACATTTGTTAAGCGCTGTATATAAAATGGATCTGGTTCCCAGTGTCTGGTGTTTCTCTCGTTCTCTTTAGTCGTGTTTTCCATCTCCACACCTCGACAGGATCCTAATTGCTATTCCTCAGACGCTGTTTTAGTCATTTATTAGAGTTAAATATAAGCTCTGCAGTACGGTCGTGTGATCGTCTCCATCAAACCTGCTAATTGTTGCAATATTTGATTTTCCTTTGTCTTGAATGTGATTAGCACCCAGCTGGCATCAGTGGAATCAAACATTATGACAAAAATACTCAATATTCACCCTGAAACCTGCAGCTTTCTCTTTTTCTCCCCAATCTAACACTTAGTTTATAACTCTGAATAAAATGTAAATCCTCAGGAGTTACTGAGCCACCCCGACAAGGAGGAAGAAGAACCTCTCTGGGTGTTAAAACGTCTCCAGGGCCTGAAACACGATGACAGGAGATCCTTTTGTTTTTCCTATATGTGGATGTAAATGAGCCGCTCCGCTCTCTAACGTTAATTAGCACGCTGCTACCTTACTCAATATTTGGTAACACAGCTAACGTGGGCGGATGCAGATTTAGCTCTAATTAGACGCAGGAGAGTACAGGTGTACTAACGAGGAGAAAGAGTTAATTTGAATAAAAATCATCCGTTTATGAGGAAAACATCAAATCTAGAAGATTAGACGTAGAAGTTTGAAGGTTCTGATGCACACATTTGTTCTCTGATTTATTTTGCTCTATAAATAAAGAAAATATGAAGATGTAGCTGAGCTGCACAGGTGCTTCTGATGCTGACACCAGTCTAACCACAGTCAGAGGTGCTCTGGACATGTGACTTAATTAGAGCTACAGGTAAAACCTCGTTAAGGCCAATTAAGTAGAGGAAGAATTGATTTTGTGAGGAAGTAGGCCTAACCACAGTAAATGGTGATATGTCTCTTACAGGACAATCAAAGACATTTCTAAGGCTTTGGGACTCCAACCAACCACACTAAGAGCCGTTACCCACAAATGGAGAAAACTGTGAACAGTGGTGAACGGTGGTTTTGATAGCTGGATACTTAATAAATGAAATCATCATTTATAAACTGACTTAAGTTTTTAACCAGGTTATCTTAAATCTAGCTCCATGATCTGAAACATTCTAGTGTGACAAATGTGCAAAAATAAATAAATAAATGAGGAGGGGGCAAATCCTTTTCACACTACTCTATATGGCAGGGGTCATCAAGTACATTTGCACAAGGGCCAGATTTATTCTTGACAGAGTCTCTGGGGGCCAGACTTCCAAATACAGAAAAATTAAATCTATATTTTGTTTTGATTAACATATTATTTTATTAGTATTTGTATTTTCTTTCAACACAGGACAGTTTTAGCCATTACCAATGAGATCTATCCCAATATATAAAGCTGTAGACCAGAAAGAGACAGGCATGCCCACAGAGTTGGCTGGGCTCCTGAAAATCCCAGAGAAATGTCCCTCAACAGTCATGATTTAGCCCCAATATGAACTCATGTTAAACACTTTTCACTACTTCACTGCTTCATTCTGACATTTCTGCAACATTTTGTGCCATGTTTAACCACTTTTGCGATTTTATCACTCTTTAACCCACTTTCCTGCCTTTTTACTACTTTGCTATCGGCTATTTTTGCACCGTTTTGCCACTTTTAACCTATTTTTGATACATTTTGACCATTTTTGCCCCTGTAACCCAACTTTTTGTCATTCTTTAACTCTTTTAAACCACTTTTCTTGCCTCTTATCCCTCCTTTTTCCATTTTTGCCATTTTTCATTACTTTTGTCACCATTTTTGGCACTTTTCACCCATTTCTGATTTACTTTTTGCCCCCTTTATCCTGTAATACTAATGGTTTGCCACATTTTAATCTCTTCTCACCACTTTTCCTGCAAGTTTTTGTCCCTTTGTGCCACTCCACAACCCATTTGGATCTTATCGCCCATTTTTCCCACTCTCTAACCCCTTTATCTGGACATTTCTGCCATTTTTAACACATTTTTTAAATACTTACTAATAATGGCTGACAAGTGTATTTCTGTTAAAACAGTTCAAATGTGAAGTCATTCTAAAACTATTTGAATATTAATTGCCTTTGGGGTGGATTTAACAGCTGCAGACATTTAAAGCCAAAAGATACTCTTAAAACCACAACGTTTTCTTTTCCTGCTTTTCTGAATCTAATCATCTTCTGGGGGCCAGACAGGAAGTTTCGGGGGGCCTGGTTTGGCCCCCAGGCCGCCAGTTGATGATCAATGGTATGTGGTTTGCCTTCCAGCATGAATACTGGAACTAAAGAAGAGAAATTACGAACAGTAATGTGTAATCCACATATTCAACCATGGTAATCTGAAGCTGTGGTGTACTCTCTTAACCCACATCCAATCCTGTCCACAGAACTGTCAGGACCCCTGATAAACCCAGAGAATGGCCCCTGATAAACCTAAAAAATGGCCCCTGATAAACGCAGAGAAAGGGCCCCTGATAAACCAGAGAATGGGCCCCTGATAAACCAGAGAATGGCCCCTGATAAACCAGAGAATGGCCCCTGATTAACCAGAGAATGGCCCCTGATAAACCCAGAGAATGGGCCCCTGATTAACCAGAGAATGGCCCCTGATAAACCAGAGAATGGCCCCTGATAAACCAGAGAATGGCCCCTGATAAACCCAGAGAATGGGCCCCTGATAAACTCAGAGAATGGCCCCTGATAAACCAGAGAATGGCCCCTGATAAACCCAATGAATGGCCCCTGATAAACCAGAGAATGGGCCCCTGATAAACCCAGAGAATGGGCCCCTGATAAACCAGAGAATGGCCCCTGATAAACCAGAGAATGGGCCCCTGATAAACCAGAGAATGGCCCCTGATAAACCAGAGAATGTGCCCCTGATAAACCAGAGAATGGCCCCTGATAAACCAGAAAATGGCCCCTGATAAACCAGAGAATGGGCCCCTGATAAACCAGAGAATGTGCCCCTGATAAACCAGAGAATGGCCCCTGATTAACCAAAAAATGGCCCCTGATAAACACAGAGAAAAGGCCCCTGATAAACCAAAGAATGGGCCCCTGATAAACCAGAGAATGGCCCCTGATAAACCAGAGAATGGGCCCCTGATTAACCAGAGAATGGCCCCTGATAAACCAGAGAATGGCCCCTGATAAACCAGAGAATGGGCCCCTGATTAACCAGAGAATGGCCCCTGATAAACCAGAGAATGAGCCCCTGATAAACCAGAGAATGGCCCCTGATAAACCAGAGAATGGACCCTGATAAACCAGAGAATGGCCCCTGATAAACCAGAGAATGGCCCCTGATAAACCAGAGAATGGACCCTGATAAACCAGAGAATGGGCCCCTGATAAACCAGAGAATGGCCCCTGATAAACCAGAGAATGAGCCCCTGATAAACCAGAGAATGGCCCCTGATTAACCAGAGAATGGGCCCCTGATAAACCAGAGAATGGGCCCCTGATAAACCAGAGAATGGCCCCTGATAAACCAAAAAATGGCCCTTGATAAACGCAGAGAAAGGGCCCCTGATAAACCAGAGAATGGACCCTGATAAACCAGAGAATGGGCCCCTGATTAACCAGAGAATGGCCCCTGATAAACCAGAGAATGAGCCCCTGATAAACCAGAGAATGGCCCCTGATTAACCAGAAAATGGGCCCCTGATAAACCAGAGAATGGGCCCCTGATAAACCAGAGAATGGCCCCTGATAAACCAGAGAATGGGCCCCTGATAAACCAGAGAATGGGCCCCTGATTAACCAGAGAATGGCCCCTGATTAACCAGAGAATGGGCCCCTGATAAACCAGAGAATGGCCCCTGATAAACCAGAGAATGAGCCCCTGATAAACCAGAGAATGGCCCCTGATTAACCAGAGAATGGGCCCCTGATAAACCAGAGAATGGACCCTGATAAACCAGAGAATGGGCCCCTGATAAACCAGAGAATGGGCCCCTGATTAACCAGAGAATGGGCCCCTGATAAACCAGAGAATGGCCCCTGATTAACCAGAGAATGGCTACTGATAAACCAGAGAATGGCCCCTGATAAACCAGAGAATGGACCCTGATAAACCAGGGAATGGCCCCTGATTAACCAGAGAATGGGCCCCTGATAAACCAGAGAATGGGCCCCTGATAAACCAGAGAATGGGCCCCTGATAAACCAGGGAATGGCCCCTGATTAACCAGAGAATGGGCCCCTGATAAACCAGAGAATGGGCCCCTGATAAACCAGAGAATGGCCCCTGATAAACCAGAGAATGGGCCCCTGATAAACCAGGGAATGGCCCCTGATTAACCAGAGAATGGGCCCCTGATAAACCAGAGAATGGGCCCCTGATAAACCAGAGAATGGCCCCTGATAAACCAAAAAATGGCCCTTGATAAACGCAGAGAAAGGGCCCCTGATAAACCAGAGAATGGACCCTGATAAACCAGAGAATGGGCCCCTGATAAACCAGAGAATGGCCCCTGATAAACCAGAGAATGAGCCCCTGATAAACCAGAGAATGGCCCCTGATAAACCAGAGAATGAGCCCCTGATAAACCAGAGAATGGCCCCTGATAAACCAGAGAATGGGCCCCTGATAAACCAGAGAATGGCCCCTGATAAACCAGAGAATGGCCCCTGATAAACCAGAGAATGGCCCCTGATTAACCAGAGAATGGGCCCCTGATAAACCAGAGAATGAGCCCCTGATAAACCAGAGAATGGCCCCTGATAAACCAGAGAATGGGCCCCTGATAAACCAGAGAATGGCCCCTGATAAACCAGAGAATGGCCCCTGATTAACCAGAGAATGGGCCCCTGATAAACCAGAGAATGGCCCCTGATTAACCAGAGAATGGGCCCCTGATAAACCAGAGAATGGCCCCTGATTAACCAGAGAATGGGCCCCTGATAAACCAGAGAATGAGCCCCTGATAAACCAGAGAATGGGCCCCTGATAAACCAGAGAATGGCCCCTGATAAACCAGAGAATGGCCCCTGATTAACCAGAGAATGGGCCCCTGATAAACCAGAGAATGGACCCTGATAAACCAGAGAATGGGCCCCTGATAAACCAGAGAATGGGCCCCTGATTAACCAGAGAATGGGCCCCTGATAAACCAGAGAATGGCCCCTGATTAACCAGAGAATGGCTACTGATTAACCAGAGAATGGCCCCTGATAAACCAGAGAATGGACCCTGATAAACCAGGGAATGGCCCCTGATTAACCAGAGAATGGGCCCCTGATAAACCAGAGAATGGGCCCCTGATAAACCAGAGAATGGGCCCCTGATAAACCAGGGAATGGCCCCTGATTAACCAGAGAATGGGCCCCTGATAAACCAGAGAATGGGCCCCTGATAAACCAGAGAATGGCCCCTGATAAACCAGAGAATGGGCCCCTGATAAACCAGGGAATGGCCCCTGATTAACCAGAGAATGGGCCCCTGATAAACCAGAGAATGGGCCCCTGATAAACCAGAGAATGGCCCCTGATAAACCAAAAAATGGCCCTTGATAAACGCAGAGAAAGGGCCCCTGATAAACCAGAGAATGGACCCTGATAAACCAGAGAATGGGCCCCTGATAAACCAGAGAATGGCCCCTGATAAACCAGAGAATGAGCCCCTGATAAACCAGAGAATGGCCCCTGATAAACCAGAGAATGGGCCCCTGATAAACCAGAGAATGGCCCCTGATAAACCAGAGAATGGGCCCCTGATAAACCAGAGAATGGCCCCTGATTAACCAGAGAATGGGCCCCTGATAAACCAGAGAATGAGCCCCTGATAAACCAGAGAATGGCCCCTGATAAACCAGAGAATGGGCCCCTGATAAACCAGAGAATGGCCCCTGATAAACCAGAGAATGGCCCCTGATTAACCAGAGAATGGGCCCCTGATAAACCAGAGAATGGCCCCTGATTAACCAGAGAATGGGCCCCTGATAAACCAGAGAATGGCCCCTGATTAACCAGAGAATGGGCCCCTGATAAACCAGAGAATGAGCCCCTGATAAACCAGAGAATGGGCCCCTGATAAACCAGAGAATGGCCCCTGATAAACCAGAGAATGGCCCCTGATTAACCAGAGAATGGGCCCCTGATAAACCAGAGAATGGACCCTGATAAACCAGAGAATGGGCCCCTGATAAACCAGAGAATGGGCCCCTGATTAACCAGAGAATGGGCCCCTGATAAACCAGAGAATGGCCCCTGATTAACCAGAGAATGGCTACTGATTAACCAGAGAATGGCCCCTGATAAACCAGAGAATGGTTCCTCTCCAGTTGTGATTTATGGATGATATCCTGTAGCATCGGTGTTAGCATCCTGGCTAACAGTTCCCTTATTGTGGAGCTGAAAAGTTTCAGAAGCTGCTATTGAGTTCATCGTTTTTCTGGTAAAAACTCCTCAAAATAAAGAAAGTAATAATTACACTGAGGCGTTTAACAAATGCATGGACACTCAGTGTTTGTAATCCAGCAACACTAAACACTGATGAGAAACGCTCTGACTCTAAAGCGCTCTGACTCTGAGGTGGTTGGCACGGCCGGAGAGTAAAAAGCTCTCAGGTAGCAGGCCCTGACATGTGGAGACTGGTAGATCTCTAAACTGCTGCAGTAAAGAAATAAACAGTTGAAGCATCACATTAAAAGCATGCATTACATGCAGAAATACAACAAATTACCAATGAAACGTTGAGATTTCCTTCCCTGATGTCTGAAAAGTGCGACTCTTCAGTTCCTTTAACCCTTTAATGTTTTTACTCAGCGGTGTTCTAGATCATGTCTCCTCACTCTGCTCTCATCAGTGATTTTATCCTGTGAACATTTCATGCTGTTCTTTGATACATTTCTGCTTCAGTTGGGAACTTTTGGGGTTTTTCCTGGTGGAGACGGAGACGATTGTTTATTCAAAACTAAAATACTTTCCATTTCTGGGAATCTAACCCGCCTCCTCCCCTTTCCTTTAATAAAGAACCACAAAGAGACCTTCATCTTCAGTTCTTCTCTGCAGGAGACCCCCGAGCAGCCGGCCCCCGCCCGCAGCTGGGAACCTGTGTGGGATCACCTGTGCCGACTTGTATCAGAGGCGAATTAATGACAGAGGACGTCCGATCTGCAGCTTCAACCACGACGTCACATGGCTGCAGGCGTTCACAGGAAGCAGAGTGTCAGAGAGGAAGCTGTCCAATCATGTTCAGCCTCAGGAGCTGGATGAGTCGTTGGGTTTCTGACATGACGTGTGTGATATCATCAGTCAGGTCTGGTTTATATTAGATACATGGAGATCACTTCACTGCTGTCTCATCTGTTTTTATGGCAAAGCTCGGACTGAGAGACCGCTGACAAAATCATGATTTCCCATGATTCTCTGTCCCCTCCACTCTGCAGCCTCCCTCTACTGATATCCTTCAAACACTAGTTCAGAAATATAAAAGGCATTTTCAACAGTGCAGGAACTAAACTAAAAGTCCTCTTTGCAGGTGAGGTCACCTCATCTTAGAGAACTCCAGACGGGGGGCAGGAAGTGATTTCTGCATGAGAACGCACTATCAAAATGCCAAAGCGTTGTGCTGTTTACAACGGTGCTGACCGGTCAAGTCTGTATTTCTGTATCTGGATTCTGTGCCTCTCCACTCTTCCTCTAGACTCTGGGACCTTGAATCCACATTGCTTGAAGTCCAGTGTGAAGTTTCCACAGTCAGTGATGATCTGAGCTGCCATGGCATCTGCTGGTGTTGGACCACTGGGTTTTCTGAAGTCCACAGTCAACGCAGCCATCTACCAGGACATTTTAGAGACCTTCATGCTTCCTTCTGCTGACAAGCTTTATGGAGATGCTGATTTCATTTTCCAGCAGGACTTGGCACCTGCCCACACTGCCAAAGGTACCAAAAGCTGCTTCAGTGACCATGGTGTTACTGTGCTCGATTCTGACCTGAACCCCATAGAGAATCTATGGAAGATGAGAGACACCAGACCCAACAATGCAGACGATCTGAAGGCCGCTATCAAAGCAACCTGGGCTTCCATTACACCTGAGCAGTGCCACAGGCTGATCGCCTCCATGCCACGCCGCATTGATGCAGTAATTCATGCAAAAGGAGGCCCGTCCAAGTATTGAAGGCATAGAAGTGAACATACTTTTCAGAAGCCTGACATTTCTGTTTGAAACATCCTTTTTTTATTGATCTTATGTAATATTCAAATTTTTGAGACACTGAATTTTGGGTTTTCTTATCTGTAAGCCATAATCATCAACATTTCAAGAAATAAAGGCTTGAAATATTTCACTCTATGTGTAATGAGTCTATATAATATATGGGTTTCACTTTCAGAAGAGTGACAAAAAATATTGAACTTTTTCATCATATTCTAATTTTTTGAGACATACCTGTACACAGCTGTGTTGAGAGAAAGAGCTGTGATTGGCTGTGGGAGCTGGGAGGCGATAATTGGGATCAGCTGATCACAGCTGGTCGTATGACTACTGTGTCCTGCGTGACTAACGCTGAGCTTGTTAGCTTGTTTTACAGGGTGGAGATAGCCGTGCATTAATAATATTCATATTTGTGTTTAAATTGTTTATACCTGTGTCAACATGGAGACAAAAGCATTCAGCTCAGAGCTTTCTAATACTCATCAGTATTATTTATTATTATTATTTAGATTTATTTTACCAGGAAAGCCTCATTGAGATATGAAAAATAAAATGCTGAAAAGGGCCGATGTCACTTTTTTTACAAGGAAAACCTGAAATTCATAGGACAGAGAATAAAATATTTAAGTGTAGACAGAAACAAACAATGCAGTGGTGTCTGACACATGCATGCTGTCAGGACAGTGTGAGTCAGGCTCAGGTCACTGTACCTGAACCTGTAGGTAGATCTGTTTTACAGGCAGCCAGATTGATAGATGTAAAACCAAACACAGTTCTGCAGAGACAGAAACAGTCAGATATCCTTCAGTAGAAATAAACTCACCATAAATCACTGACTATGACTGATAAACTGGTACAGATTGGATAAAGATCTCTGAGCGTGACGTCTGTGTGCTTCTGTCTCCTGGCCGCCTTCCCTCGCTCTCTTAATGAGCTCTAATCCTCCGTCAAACACGCAAAACTGTCGATGCTGTAAACAAAGACCACAAAGCAGCAGCCAATCAGCTGTCAGTCAGGCACAGCCTCGGGTCGAGACGGCTGTTTCCGCTCCAAACATGGAGCATGATGGGAAATAAAGAGATGAGGGTGACGACGGATTCCAGAGAAAAAAAAACTTTATTCAAAACAAAACCTCCTGTGTCTATGAGGCTCTGAGACGTCTCATGATAAAAGGGAGAAAGAACGACAGGAAAGACCCAAATATGAGCATAAATACCTAGAGAGTCAGCAGGACTTCATCACCTTCAAGGAGAAGTGACTTCCTGTCTGGACCTGTGTTAATAGGTAGAGTGGAGATTTTAACATGAACTTAACCTCAGAAAAAAGAGCTTCTTCTGGATAAAGGAACAGTAAAAACCTAAATGTCTGACATCACAATGATCAGATGACTTCTGATTCATCCACTGAGCCGTTCTTAGCTGATAGATGTTTGGGAGGGGCTTGGACCTCAATGTTGGGGCCAGGGGTCCTTGGTTGGTCAAAATCTACTTTGATGCCATTTCATTCACTATTGTCGTCTCATTTACTTCTTATTTACTTCTTTAGTCTTGTGGAATAAGACACAAAGAGCTTTACACTCCTGAATTGGGGAATTTTCTGCCATTCTTCTTTGCAGATCCCCTTAAGCTCAGTCAGGTTGGATGGGGATTATCAGCCATTTCCAGGTCTCTCCAGAGATGCTGGCTGGGGTTCAGGTCAGGGTTCTGGCTGGGCCCCTCTAGAGCATTCACAGAGTCACTGCTGTGTTGTCCTGGCTGTGGTCTCAGGGTCATTGTCATGTTGGAAGGAGAACACAAGCGACATCGAACCAGCCTGGGCCTGTTTGCGTATGCACTCAGTCAGGTGGCGATATGCACGTAGCTGATTTACAACCCCGCAAAGGAGGAGAGAGAAGAAGAAACTACCATGATTGTTTTTGTATTGACCCGGCAAAAAGTCCATCCTGCAGCCATGGATGATTAAAATCACTTTTAAGATGCCAGCAACTTCGCTCTTCATATCTGCACATCTACTACGTATCAGAGGACTAAATGGGCTCACAATGCACAGATACAGCGGTTTTTGAGGTGACAGGAGACTTTTATTGCCTTTTCACCTCCTCTCACTGACTCCAACTTGTGTTCATCTGTAAGGTGAGTCACAGCAGACCATTTATTGACCGGATTCTGATGATTTCCGCCCTTTATTGAGGAAAAATGTGAACAAACTGCCGTGCTGTGGAAAGAAGTTTAGTTTTTACCATGAAGTCATAAAGCTGATACGGCGCTCTGTCCCGTATCTGAGAGCGGTTGCATTCACATCTCATCCAAACCGTGCCAGAGTCCACTTGAATTGTGCCCAAGACCACCTCCCCAAGTTGGCCTGAGTGCGGTTCGTTTGCATTCACACTACCCAAACGAACCGGACTTTGGGCTCAAGTGCACTCGGATCTGGGACTGGGCCCCTAGTGTGAAAGACACCTTAGTCCCTGCTGCTGAAAACCACCCCCACATCATGATGCTTCCACCACCGTGCTTCGCTGTTGGGATGGTATTGGACAGGTGATGAGCAGTGTCTAGTTTCCTTTAGACAAACAGTTCAGTAATGGTTTTATCAGACCAGAGAATCTGGTTCCTCACAGTCTCAGAGTCCTTTACGGGCTTTTCTGCAAACTCCTGTGTTTCTCTGAGGAGGGTCTTCATCTCCCCACTCATAAAGTCCAGATCAGTGGAGGGCTGCAGTGATGGTTCTCCTTCTAGAACTTTGTCCCATCTCCTCCAGGATCTCTGGAGCTCAGTCAGAGGGACCATCAGGTTCTTGGTCCCCTCTCTCACTAAGGTCCTTCTCCCCTGATGGTGACCAGATCTAGAAGAGTCCTGATTGGTCCAAACCTCTTCATGTAAGAATCCTGGAGGCCTCTGTTCTCTTGGGAACCTTCAGAGCAGCAGAAATGTTTCTGTAGCCTTCCCCAGATCTGTGCCTGTCAACAATCCTGTCTCTGTAGCTCCTCTGACCTTTGACCCTTGGTATCGGCTCTGATATCATTGTCAGCTGTGAGCCCTTCTATAGAGAGGTGTGAGCCTTTACAATCAGTTTATTTTACCACAGGTGGAGCCGTCTAATTGTTCACCAGCTTATTGTTTGCTAACTTTTCACTCGTCTTCAACTTGACCTTAAATCTGTCAGCTCTCACTCCAGAAAGACAAGAAAGAGGCCGCCACGCAAAACTCAGAGCTACAAATTAGAGCCAACAAGCAAACGTTTGATGTCAGATTGGCTCTAATCCACTGGGTTATGTCAGGGATTTAATCCCTTGATTGGCACAGATTATATAAATGTGAGTCCATTATGTAGTAGGTATAAATGCTGCTCTCTGTGAACTTCCTCCTTCAGCATCGCTAAACGCTGCTCTTTAGATCTTCAGTCAGACTGGAAAGACTTCCATGATAATGAGGATGCAGTAACATTTAATGTGCGGTAATATCCTCAGTAATTCTCCATTCAATGAGGCTGACGTTCAAGTCTCTCTGTTCCTTCGTCTTTGGCTGTTTAGAGTTATTAAAGGCAATTATTGTTGTTAGATGTCATTATGACAGCATGTTAACAGAAGAGCTGTCCTCACACCAGGTCAGACACGATGTCTCACTCTGTTTTTATTTTCTGTCCCTTTTTAGAGACGTTCCTCCGTGGAATCTGAAGTTTTTAAAGCAGGTGCCGGTTGGCGACAGACGGCGTTGATTGGCGCCGTTATCGACTGGAGGGTGACGCTGAGTCTGAGCAGAGACACCGGCGGCTGTTTGTACTCCAAACATTCGTATAATTGGTGTTTTTGTGTTTTCTGCTCACCTGTACGACAGGTCGGGTCACATTGTCCGGGAAACCGTTGATAATTGTGCCTGTGTGTGATGAGCAAACGTAAATGTGTGTATTAAGGTGAGATATCTGCATCTGTGTCACTTTTTACACTACAACTACCCAGAGCCGCTCATAAGGGGGGTAAAGGGACGAGCTTTCAGTGGCCAAGCCTAATGTGGGGGGGTCAGAGGTCAGCAAAACCAGGCTCCATGTAAAGTTAAGCCGATGACCATATTTTAACTTTAACCTGAATAATAGCCACTCCAATCAACGTAAATAATATTTGTTTACCTATTGATGCTGTAGTACAAAGCCTTCTTTAAAATGTACACACCTTTTTTTTAAAGTCAGAATTTTAGAAAATGATCAAAAGTGGCAAAAATGGGTAGAAAGAATGGTGAAGTGGGCTGAGAAGTGGCAAAAATCAACTTTAAATGGCCAAAAATGGGCATGAAAAAAATAAAATGCAATTGAAATTTGCAAATATGGGCATAAACAGTGTTTTTTAGTGGCAACAGGTGGCAGAAAAAGTCAAAAAGAGGTCAGAAAGGGTTTAAAAAGTGGCAAAAAAGGGCCAAAGATATAAATATGGAATAAATCATGGTGGAAAAGGCTTGGAAAGTGGAAAAAAAATAGTCTGAAGTGTCAAAAATTGTCAGAAAGGATGAAGTAGTTGCAGAAAATGAGTTAATGGTGCCAAAATGTGATTAAAAAATTGGTTAAAAGGGACAAAAACTGTGCTGAAAGTGGAAAAGTTTGTCAAAAGTGGCACAATGGGGCATATAAACAGTGGAAAAGGCTTTAAAAGTTGAAAAATGGTCAGAAAAGCTGTGGAACTATGAATAAATAGTAATAGGCATAAAATGTGTTAATAGTGCCAAAATGTGATTAAAGTAGCAATAACTTAAAAATAAAACTGGGCATTAGAGGAGTTTAAGTGGCAAAACGGGTCAACAAAGGAAACACTGGGCAGAAAACTGGCAGGAAAGAAAGGATGTACAAGCAGGAAAAATAGATTTAAAGTGGCAATAAATGGGCATTAGAATATCGAAGTTAAAACTGACAGAACAGTGGAATGAAAGCAGTTAATAGTGGCAAAAATGGGTTAATAGTGCCAAAATGTGTTTAAAGAAGCAAAACAGGTAAACAAGGTCAGAAAAGGGTCAGCAGAGGTAACAGTGTGTGGAGAATGGTGAAAAAGGTTTATAAAGTGATCTAAACGTGGCAAAGGTGGAAGAAAAGGTTCAGAGTTAAGAGCATTTAAAAGGGAAGAAAGGTTAAATAAAAAGCTAAATGGGCAAAAAGAGGTGTGGTAGGTTAAAAATGTGGCAAACATGGGTAAATAGTGCCAATATGTGTTCGAAGTGGCAAAATGGATAAAAAGCAGCAAAAAATGGGTAAAAATGGGCAGAGAAGTTGAGAAATCGCATTTAAAGGTGGCAAAAGTTGGTCAAAAGGAGCAAAAACGTGTAAGAATTGGTAATATGGGATAAACAAAACCAGAACAGGCATGAAAAGTTGGGAAACTGGAATAAGAGTGACAAAAATGGGAAAATGAAGCAAAAATGGGCAGAAAAGATGGTGAAATGGGATAAGAAGAAGCAAAAATTGGTGAAAAGTGACAGATAGATGATAATTGGCACCAAGACTAGCACCAATGCTACTGATTCCCATACATATACAATGGAGCTAGTTCTGCAGGAGGCCTGCCACTACCTTAACCAGGGATGCTGCAGCTTTTTTATTTTTACCAAGGGTAGAACTTCAGTTTTCAGGTTTAGGGGACAATGACTTTTTCCTCACAGGGCTAGGTAGCTTTGGATAGATTTATCCCTGGATAAACAAAATCACCATTTAGAGAGTCACTTTGTCGCTTTTTTATATTTGTTTTTATCATTTAAAAAAAAATTAAAATCTGTTTCATTACAGATCTTAAAAAGTTGATAAAATAATTGGAATGTAGTATTTGTAGAACATGTTTTTATTATTTATGAAGGCTTTTTGTCGATAATAGGGCTGCAGGAGGAAAGTGTGAGTTTTCTGTAGTTTTTTTGGAATCACACAAAAAGTAAAAATCGACATCACTGACACTGACTGTCCAGATTGATAATCCCCACACAAAAAATCCACTTTGCATTCAACAAATAGAAAATGATATTTTTTTGTGTTAAAAAAATGGCATTATGTAAATATACTGGCATTTAGAGGGTTAAAATTATGAACATGAGTTCACATTTGACATGCATGATGAGGACTGGAGTTAATAACTAAAACACAACAAAAGTTTGTTTTTTTATGTTTGATATTTTAAAATACATCCAGTGACCTAAAAGGGCCTTAAGGGAGAAAGTGTGATTTTTTCAACCCTTGTGCCCTCCTCGGGCATTTTGGGATTTTTCTCAAGTTTTTTTATTTTTTATTTTATTTCCTTTTTTTTTTAATTTGTGATCATTTTGTCAGTTTTACAGCTTGTGGCATGAATTTTTACAGGAACTTTTCTTTCTAGTTAAATTTTTGAAATCGAACATGTTTTACTCTGAAATGTCCATCAGACTCTCTCAATGAATTTTGTGCCCTCTGGACACCTTCGAGGCCAAAAATGTACACGTACAGTAAAACTGCTATTAAATCAGCATGTATCAATGTTTTTTTTCTACTTTTTTTCATAAATCTCTTTAACAACTTCAGACCTGCTCAAAACTACCAAACATTCAATAATTTTCAAGATTTTAACCCTTTAAATGCCAGTTTGATTATTTGAAATATTTTATTTTTTACTACAAAAAAACACAAAAAGTGAATTATTTTCCATAAATTAATAGTGGAAAGAAGGGGCTTTGGTGCGGATGAGAGTCTTGGATGGGTTGAAGATTAGCAACAAAATTGATTTCATTGCCCTTGTATTTTTTATAATATTTCATAATATAACGGACAAAATTCAAGAATTTCCTGCATGGTCCTACAATGAGAAAATGGTTGAATCTGGTGGAATATGGTAAAAATGTCAAATTTCACTAGACTTCTTCACATTGAAATGCTGACATTAAAGAATGCATGATTTTATACTGCAATGACAGTGAGATTAAAAAACCTGGTTTCAATGAAGGTCAATGGGAGCATTTTTGTCTCGAAGATGTCAGGAGGGTATTTCTTACATTACATAAAAAATATTAATGCAATCAAATCAATTTTATTGCTGATCTTTGACCCATCAAAGACTCTGATCCCCTCAAAGCTCCATCTTTCTACTATTTATTATATGGAAAATAATTCACTTTTTCTGTTTTTTAGAACAAAATAAAATATTTCAAATAATCAAACTGGCATTAAAAGGGTTAAAATCTTGAAAATTATCCAGGTCTGAAGTTGTTAAAAAGATTTATGAAAGAAAAGTTGAGTTTAAAGCGTCTCTGAGTCCTGATGGTGCATAAAGACTAACTGACCTGTGGCTGAGCTTCACCCTCCAAAGCCATAAGCAGATAAATAATGCAGTCAGACATCCAGCTCATAGAAATCCACAGAAAATCATTAGAAATGTTAATTTTCCTTCAGTTTTATTGAAATTTATCTGGTTATATCTCAGAAAAATGGTCAAATGATAGTCATGGTGTAGAGGAAACAGTGATCGGAGGTATCCTGAGAGGAGAGAGAGTATTTTATCCTGTTCTCTAAAGCTCAGACAAACACAGACCAGGATCTTTGTAAAGCTTGTATTCATGACCAAAGTTATCTCTAGAGACTTTAAAAGAGGGCGGGTCTAGACCGTACGGTGTTATGTGTCCTTGTTTAGAATAATTGGGATCTTATTAGTCCGTCTGCAGTAAAATAGACGTATTTACATATCCTTAAAGGCTGAGAACTTAAAAGTGCTCCACAGGGATCAGATGACAATGTGAATGAGATTATATAAAGTCAGAGTGAGTGTGACGGCTTTAGAGTTGTTATGAAATGTTATTTTTTATGATTAAGTGTAATTATCCCAATCATTGTTCTGCAGCTTTCATAATCACTCAGCCATCATTACACTAAATTAGAGCTTTTTCACTCCCTCATTATAGAGCCTCTTTTACTGCCCGGCTGCAGCCAGCCTATCATTTCCCCTGCGGCACCTCTCAGCCAATCACAGCAGCCCGTCCAGGTGGCGATATAGGAAACACTGGGAAGGGGTGAGGTAGCCTGGGGTTGCTGATTCAGGATCAGGTCTTCCTGCTCCTCCTGGTCTCCATGGTCTGGAGCTGATCTGAAAGCAGCGTTTAGTCTGTCTGAAACCAGCTCTACCAGTCTGTAAGCGCCCTAACCCGTCATTATCCCGTCATGGCGGTCATAAATCACGCCTACCATCACGGTGGGACTTTTGAGCCAACGGGCCTTTGGCACGCTGGGGGAAGTTTTTAGAGAAAGTCTGGTGGTACTTTAGGTCAAATGAGGTTTTTTATGCAAAGCGATCGTCGTGCAACTCGTTTGCATCCTCAACAATGTGCCCTCAGTTTTTGGCGTGCAGAGTTCTATCCTCACGTGAAGTCTGCAATGCATTATGGGGGAAATATTAACCCATCATAAATCATACAGCCATTAATAATTCCAGGAGTTTACCTGGCATTTAGTGAGGTGGAGCAGTCAAAGGGTGTCACATAAAACCTGATCGATAGACGTGAATCAGCGCCGTTTATACCCGACCTTTTATTGCATCGTTATTTTCTGGCAGCTGCTGCGACACGTGAAGCGTTTAGGAAAATTTACACCAAATTCAACAAAAAGTGTCTTAGTTTTGATTTAGCACGATGCTTGAAGGATAAAGAATGTCTGTTTTTTTTTACTTAGTAAATATTTTATTCATGTTAAAGTAGATTATTTCAGTCAGCCAGCGGCCGTAAATTAGAACGGATGCAACATAAACCCTCTAACTGCCTCAGTTCTTCTTTGCTTTAAAGGTAATTAGTGATATTTTTATTCCCTCTCAACAGTTTAAACCCTCGGCACGATTCTTTCATAGAAATCTTAAAGAAATACAAAAAGTTTGAAATATCTCCTGGAGATTTCTTCCTTCTGCAGCAGAAACACTCGCTGACATTTTTGCAGTTTTGTAGTTAATGTGTCCAATCAAAGTCCTAAAAAAGTAGGGACAGGGCCAAGTTTACCATTGTGTAGCATCCCCTCTTCTTCTAACAACAGTCTGTAAACGTCTGGGAAGTGAGGAGACCAGCTGATGGAGTTTTGGGAGAGAAATGTTGTCCCATTCCTGTCTGATGTAGGATTCTAGCTGCTTAACAGTCCTGGGTCTTCTTCCTTTTCTGATGCTCCAAATGTTTTCTGTTGGTGAAAGTTCAGGACCCGGACTCTCCTCCTGTGAAGCCATGCTGTTGTGATGGATGTGGTATGTGGTTTAGCATGGTCTTGCTGAAATAGTGGCAGCCTTCCCTGACAGAGACGTTGTCTGGATGGGAGCATATGTAGCTCTAAAAGCTCTCTCTACTTTTCAGCATTGATAGTTCCTTTCCAGATGTGGAGCTGCCCATGCCATAGGCACTAATGCAACCAAGGCCGCCCATGAGGGGGTAAAGAGTGGGGAGCTTTTTGGGGCACAGACAAACTGGGGGCTCGTTGTAAAGTTAAACAATGATAACCATATCTTATGGTTATCACAGTGGGTGACAAAACAGAGCCAAAGTGGCATAAATGAGTTATAATTAGCAAATAAAAGTGGCAAAAATGGCCAAAAAGCACACGCACTGGGTTAAAAGTGGCACAAATATGGCAGAAACAAGTGGAAAATAGTGAAATAGTGAAACTTTCAAACTGAGCTGGGAGAACAAGCTAGATGCTCCCTCTCCTCTTTAGCACAGAGGACATGGCGTCTGTGGTTTCATCTGACCCCCTCTCTAAAATGCTCCTTTTATACCCAGTCATGTGACTGACCTGTTGATAGATAACTTCCTCCAGCTCAAACTTTCCAGCCCTTTGTTGCTCCTGCCTCCCTGTTTTTTTTTAGATATGTTTGCTGCAATCAAATTCAAAATGAGCCGATATTTTCATGAAATGGTAAAATGTCCCCATTTCAACATTTGATATGTTTGTTTTTTGTAAATTAAATATGAGTTTATGAGATTTGAAAATCACTGTTGTCATTTACATTTTTCATAGTGCCCAATATTTTTTGGGGGGAATTGGGGTTTGATTAGAAGACCCTCCTTTTTCATTGTTAAAGCTTGCAGTAACTGTCTGTCCTTTCTGGGACCCCCTCATGGACCTTTATTGCTGGTCTGAGACCCTTCTCCCCTGTCTGAATGCCCTTCAGGGACCTTCCTGCTTTATGGGAACGTCTTCAAGGATCCTCCTTCCTTGTCGGGGGACCTTCCTGTTTTATGGGGATGTCTTCAAGGACCCATCCTTGTCGGGGACCTTCCTGCTTTATGGGGACATCTTCAAGGATCCTCTTTCCTTGTCGGGGACCTTCCTGTTTTATGGGGACGTCTTCAAGGACCCATCCTTGTCGGGGGACCTTCCTGTTTTATGGGAACGTCTTCAAGGATCCTCCTTCCTTGTCGGGGACCTTCCTGTTTTATGGGAACTTCTTCAAGGATCCTTCTTCCTTGTCGGGGACCTTCCTGCTTTATGGGAACATCTTCAAGGATCCTCCTTCCTTGTCAGGGACCTTCCTGCTTTATGGGGATGTCTTCAAGGATCCATCCTTGTCAGGGACCTTCCTGCTTTATGGGAACATCTTCAAGGATCCTCCTTCCTTGTCAGGGACCTTCCTGCTTTATGGGGACATCTTCAAGGATCCTCCTTCCTTGTCAGAGGACCTTGTAGCTTTATGGAGACATGACAGGAGTTCAATGGTATAAATCATTACTTTTTACAGGGGAGCTTTAGTTAAGGGTTAGCACTCTTAGAAATCAGTTTAATTATATATAATGTTCTCCCAAAGTACAGAAACAAGGCTGTTAGTATCTGTGTATGTGTGGTTGGAAATCCCCTCTTTCAAGCCCTGACACCATCAGACTTTTCTCTTTTCTTCAACACCAAACTTTCCCTCCATCAGAACGCTTTGATGAGTTTTTATCACGCATATGTACACACAAACAGAGGACTATGCAAATACAAGACCACATGTAAATGCCCAAACACACACCCAGAAGCCAAAAAATGAAATGGTGCTTCTGTTTGCTTAGATGAGGAGACAGACAGGTGGATCAACGGAAGGGTTTAGGTAAATATATCCGCAGATTTCTGCTCATTACTGTCAGCTTTATTTGGAGAGGAGGCTTTAAAGAAGCAGCAGCGGAGGGTAAACACAGCCTCTGATCTTAATTGCTTTTATTTGCAGCAATTAAGTTGATTTGGCTGATTAGGGGTTTGATAACGAGCGGCTGGGTTAATTTGTCTCGTTTGGATAAATACTTTCATTATCGTTACCGAGCCGCTCAGCCCCTCTGATTCAGCACACACCGAGGTGATGCCTGATTGACGCTAATTGAAGCACTCGGGTGATTGCAGGGGCTAAGAGCTCAACAAGTGTGAGACAAACTTCAACCAACAAAGGCAGAAAAATGATTAACTCCTGCAGGATGAATGAGACAAATCCATACACAAGCCAGGATTTCTTCACAATATCTGCTTTATTTGATGGAGGAAACAATGGCAGAGAGCTCCAGATTCATTGGCAGTAGAATGAGTTGGTAGTTTGTCTTAGCAGCAGTTTACTCAAAGGCTTTTTCCACAATTTTTCTACCTGGTCTTAATATTAAATATTTTGAAGTGCAAACTGTACAAATAAGTGAACGAATCGTCTCCAGGAGTACAAAAAAAGGTGCAAAATATTTTCGAATGATGCTGGTAAAAAATCTAAAGCTGTTAACGGCTGCAGGCACATCCAGTTAAAGTGGCTGTTTGTGCTGGCCAGGCTCTCATTATTCTTCACATTTGTTATTGGAAATGCACAATGATAAGACAGACATTTTAAAATGCTCTACATTAGTGGCTCCACTATACTAAAGATTGTCCAAATCCATGTGTGGCTGCACATTTTTCAATCAGAATTTATTTTTAAGATTTGGGGGCATCAGAAACCAGTTCCAGGACTTAGATTATGTTTCATTGTTAATGCCGTGCTAAACTACACAGACACACCATCCCATAATAATGTACCTTTACACATAAGCTAGAATAGGAGAGAAGCAGGCCCCTGATAATTACAGTGCTGATGCTGTCTGAGTCAAAGGTTCTGATGTTTTTGAGCATCAAAAACAGAAGAAACTAGAAAAGCACTTGGAGAGCGCAGACCTCTGCCATTGGCCCTATCTCCCAATAGTGAAGAATCCTTTAAAAAAATTCCTGGATCCGTCCCCATGTGCCCCCCACCACCAATTACTCCCTCCCCGGCGGGGTGGAAACACAATGAGACAAAGCATCGGCTTCACTACAGGTGGGCTGTCATGGTGGAAGCATTGCCTGCTGGTGCCAACAGATGCACTGACAGTCTCACCCATGGTCTCACTGGACAACTGGAAGTCATGGCAGAGGGTGAATATTCCTCTATTCCTCCCAGCATTGTGAGTATTCTCACTACAATTCGCTGTCTTTCTCTTTGTTACGCTCTTACTCATTTCCTCGACCGGGTTCAGTTCTTCCTTATGCCATTTCTAACATTTCCTGAAAATTTCATCAAAATCCATCCATAACTTTATGAGTTATGATGCTAACTAACTAACAAACCCTGCAGATCACATGACCTCCTTGGCGGAGGTAATTAACGCTGCTGGAAGTGGCACATATGGACAAAAAGCAGCAAAAATGGTATAAAGAGGGGAAAAAGGGTCAAAGGTGGCAAATATGAGGGAAAAATGACAAAAATGAGTTAAGTGACCAAAGTGGAAAACAAGTGACTTTATGGGGTACAAAAAGGCAAAACGTTGGTTAACAGTTGCAAAAAAGTGGAAAACATGAGCAAAATAGTGGCAATTTTTTAAAGGGAAGAAAGTGGCTAAAATGACTAAAAATGGGAACAAAAAAGCAGCAAAAATTGGTTAAAAGTTGAAAAAGTGGCTAAAAGTGGCAATCTTGGGTCAAAATATAGGGAAAAAGTAGCAAAGGTTGGCAAAAAAAGTTAAAACGTTGGATAAAAGTGTCAAGAAGAAGAAGCAGAAACTGGTAAAAAGTGGCAAAAATATGTAAAAAAAATGGCTAAAAGGTGTTAATGTTTCAAAAAGTGGCAAAAAAAATGGCAAAAAGCATTAAGAGAATGGGTGACAAATAGCTAAAAAAAAAAGGGTTTAAAGTTGCAAAATTGGCAAAAATGGGTCAAGTGTGTGAGTTGGGGGGGCTGGCAAATAGCAGCAAAAATGGGTTTAAAGGTTCAAAGTGATTAAGAGGGTTAAAATGTCATATTTTTAAAGAATTTCCACATCAGAACCTAATAATAGCTTCATAAGCCTTAATGGCTGACGTGCTGGCCAGGAGGAAGTCAAAGTGACCTCAGCTATGGACTTAATGGTCTGGACCCTCCACTGACTGCCTACAGGCACAAAAAATACCATGAGTGTGCAAAGGCCTTTATAAATTGTTATTTAGCCTAAACCAGTTCAGAACCATGCCAGGCCAGGATCCTCCACCTTCCTTTAGGTCCAGGATGACTTAGGCTGGCCACACTCTACAGGATTTTAACCCCTTAAAGCCTGAAAACACAAATAATAGCCAGAAAACGCTAACTTTTTGGAACTGAAATGTTCATTTAACTTTCCACAGAAATTTTAAAAAATCCAAATTTCCATAAAATTTTAAAAGATATATTTTTAGTATCTCATTTCATTCATTAGGTGTTTTTGGTAACTGATAATCCACTATTGAGCATTATATATTCTATATATAATATATTATATATCAATATATTATTGAGCATATTGATTAGATAGAAGTATCATAAAAGTATGTATCAAATATGCGACAACAGATGTTGAGGGGTTAAGCCCGATTTGGGCAACGTTTGCCTCCCCCGACGATCGTGGGGGCGTATCCCGAGAGGAGTGTCATCGGGAACGACTGTTTGCCTGAGCAGTCTGCACGTGTGTGGTGTCAGCATGATTGTTTTACTGCTCCAAATCACGTCGTGGCCTCCAAAATCCTGAATCGTAAACATCAAACATGTTTGATACGTACAATTCTAGGTCGTAGTGCCGCTGACGGAGTACCCGCAACAACCAATGAGAGCGAGCAGACCGGGTAGCGTCACAGCAACATCATATGTATGTCCACCACTCACAACCATGAACACAACTTTAACTTCATTTCAGCCAGTCTTTCCCATGTTTTCTGGTTTTTGCTTCACTTAACACACACCGGGACAGCAAGACGGTATCGACAGACATCCGTGTTTTTGTTTTTTTCTGAAGTCACGTGATCACGCGAGGTCGTAGGCAGGTCGGCAGGTGTGTGGTCTCCAGTGATCTGACAGTCTGGCTGAGTCGTATAGTGTGTGTGTTAGAGGATTAAAGATAAAATATCTTTGGGAAAAGTCTGTGGTCTCCCACCGTTTAAAAATAGTTCCAGATTAAAAAATCATCTAGTGTGTGGCCGGCCTTAGGTTTCAGTGGAGTCAGTGATGTGTAAGTAGACATAAAGGCGTTTTAATGTTTTTAACCAGGATTTTTGAGTTTTTGTTGATTCAAACAGACTTATAATCTCTTAAAAGCTCAGCGTGTAGAGTGGTAGTGATGTCTGTGCGTCTGCTCCTCATCCTCACTAGACTACGTCTGTAATACGTGTTTCATTTAGATCTCATCTGAAGATTCCTGAAGATTAAAACGACTCACAAATGCTGAAACCTTCATTATAAAAGTCATCTTATAATCAGGTTTATGTTTGGCTCTGGTCCGTTGATGCAGCTCATGGGTAGATTCAGGATGGGGGAGAACTACAGGCCCAGGTAGGGCTGGGCTGGGACTTTTAGGCCTGATCTGGGCTCTGCTGCTGCTCCACTGCTGTCAATGATCAGAAAATACAGTTAAACATTGAAGCTCATAAAGCCAGGCATGAAGCAGTTAACTGATGGGAAACCTGGGGAACCGACACTTTTCTGACTTTTTTATGGGGCGCTTTTGTCAGAAAAACGTGACCTTTATAAGTGAACAAAGTCAGCCTTTAATTTTCGTGATTTAAACCGTTGAAGAAAATCAGTGCCAGTTAGGGCTGTTAACTCCAAACTTCCTGGATAAATGACAGTATATAAAAATAGAGAATAATTATCAGATGATTTAATAAGCATCATTTTCCACTGTGATTCACCTGGACTCACCTGTCTGTTAAACGGGGAGCAGAGAAAGAGGAGTGATCGTTTGTTTCTGCTGGTCGTGCTCCTACACGCCTCCCTCCATCTGTTATTTCATTTCAGCGCTCATCGTGAATATTGAAATGTTTCCATCGCAACAGCACCAACAGGCAGGTGTGTGTGTGTGTGTGGGGGGGGGGGCTCCATCATTTTCACAGTCGGGACTCTCTTTACACTTCATTGTGTTTCTCACCTGCTCTTCTACTCTGAGCTTTAATGTCATCACAATACCACTGCCATCTTCTTTTATGCCACGGATCTGATTTATGAGGGATTAAAACCTCTTTGATGCTCCAGTTTAATATTCTCAGTGTAAAGTATTTCTAGGAACATCTATGAGGGATGGGCAACGTTGGTTACAAAGAGGGCCACGTGAGTAAAAGGACTTATAAAAGGTCAAATAGATTATTTAAGCTGTACAGGGTCATTAGACTTAGAAAGGACTTCTGATGAATTATCTGCAGCCTTTTTTTAGTCTTATAAATCATGAGTGATGTGCACTTTAAGAACATGACAGGTAAATAAAATATTATCAGTCAAAGTCAGCATTAATGTCCCTGGGTCACATTATCACCAACAGCAGAGTCACATTAGCAGACCAGATCTGAGGAGACCTCATCCAGAGTCTGGTTTCAGTGTGAACACAAGAGTGGACCAAGTCTATATGCCTTTATTATCACTGATAGGTCTCATTAAAGCAGCATTAAAGGAGGGAAGGAAGGAAGGAAGGAAGGAAGGAAGGAAGGAAGATCAATCTGAACAGCTACTGCACACGTTAAGAAAAGGAAATGAGAGACAGAAGAGGTAAGATAAGATAAAATTAGAAAAGATGATTAATATAATGAAAGGATAAGTAAAGAGGAAAAATCAAATAAATGGAAAGATGAGAAACATTAAGATAAACAATGAATGAAACAAATGAGACAAGATAACAGGATAAGAAAATAAAAGTAATACAAAGAAAAGAAAATTAAAGATAGTTAGGAGGGAAAGGATGAGAAAAGAGACAAAAGTGAGAAAAAACTAAAGATAAGAAACAATCTGAGATAAGATGTGATAAGATACAGATAGATAAGATGAGAAAAAGAAATGAAGAAATGAAAATTACTGAAAAGAGACGATATGAAAACATGAGAAATGAAACAGAAAATATTGAATCGTAAAGATAACACAGATTAGATATAAAATAAGAGATAAGAAAAGAAATTAACATTACTGAAAGAAAAGTAAAGATAAGATTAGAAATGACAGTTATTCAAAACTACAAATATTTAAGAAAAGTTATCATAAGATAACAAAAAATGTTAAAAGAACTAAAAGCAGAGACATGATATCCAGATTAGAGAAGAGAAGAGATATTCTATGACACGATGAGAAAAAATAAGATAAGAAAAGAAAATTAATGAAAAGAAAAGGGAAGACTATATAACTAAAGACAAGTAAATAAAATAATTTAAAATGTGATCAAATAAAAAAAGAAGACATCATAAGACTATCTAAAAATATGTTTTAAAAAACTCTGGGTTAAAGTCAGTTTAGTTTTCATGAAGGAGACTTAAAGACCCTGAAAGTAAAATCCAAACTTTATGTCTACAAATGTTGAAATCTGGTTGCTGTAAACGTGAAAACTCTGAGATCTACATGCGACTGAATTCTGGATTTAGACCGTTAGAAAGTTTTTCACCTCTTTCCTGGCTGGGTTTAATGTGGGTGGAGTCACTGTGGGCTCGTGACAACACAAGCCCACATTGGGTTCTTTTCATTGTGAGGTAAATTTACCAAATCTATCAGCCACAGTGGTCTATGGATCACTGAGAGCATCAGAACAGAGATTTGAGGCAGAAAACAGACTTTGTCTCCGTCCACACGGAGACGAAAACGATATATCGCTGTTTCATTTTGAAAAAGTTTTCTGTAAAGGCGGGATCGTTTCAGGAACCTCTGAAACGACTGAAAACGCTGTAGTGCATATGCCAAGCCTGTGCATGGCGCTGTAACGCTGCCACGGAAATTCACCAAAGGAGAAGAAGAAGATCACAGCAAACTGCACTCCAACATTTGATTTTATGTTTTCAAATTTCAAGCAATCATTGGTGATTAATTTACTGAGCAAGACAAGGAGTGAATAAGAATTTAAGCTTTATTATCAATGAAATAAACATCATATTTACCAGTTACTACATTTACAGACATATTTCCATCATGTGTGAAGTGTTGAGTATAATAGAGAAAAACAACCAATCATATCTGTTCATTTCTTATCTCTAAAGAGTAGACATACTCTGTATAAATATTTTATTTGCCGTGTTATTAAATTTGGTCTTCATGCATGATGTTTTATCAGTAAGTTGGAGTCCTGTAAGGTAGATTTGTCTATTTTTCTTCATTTTTTCAGTTTTACTGATTTCTAAATCAGATGTGTGGCGTGCTGACTGAGGATCTGGGCTGCATGAGGACCACCAGTTGCCCAGTTGTTCTTCACTAGCAGTACTCTTTCTGATTCAGGTCCTCAGATCTGCTTGTCTGTGTCTGTTGGATGCACTTTGCAGACCTCGTTAATGCATGACAAATCAATTAGCACCCCTCATCATAAACACTGTCCCGTCTCTCGTTCCAGCTCTGATCGCTCATTTATGAATGCATCACAGTTTCACTGAGGTGTTGATTTAAGCAAATGGGCATTAAAGCACAACCTACCCTGCTAAATCTGTGCAGAATACCAGGATAGAGGATCAGTACTACTCTACATAAAATACAACCCAGATTACAAAAAAGTTGGGTCCCTGTGTAAAATTTAAACAACAGAAGGCAATGAGTTTCAAATCTCCTAAACCCATACTAAACATAATTGTAGAGCATCCTGCAGTATTGCAGGTTTAGTCTCTGAATCTGCCTGTGGCGTCTCATATTAGAAGTACGGCGTTCTGCATCGTAGATCGACAAATTAACACCAGGAGAAAAGGTTCAAAATGAACATTTAGAACAGGTTTTTATGTCATAGTGGCTGACCTTTACACCCTTCTCTCTTCATGTTTACATCCTGTCGAAAGAGAAGAGCTGCAGAAAGAGCAGAGCTGCAGACAGAGCAGAGCTGCAGACGGAGTAGAGCTGCAGAAAGAGAAGAGCTGCAGAGAGAGCAGAGCTGCAGAAAGAGAAGAGCTGCAGACAGAGCAGAGCTGCAGACAGAGCAGAGCTGCAGACGGAGTAGAGCTGCAGAAAGAGAAGAGCTGCAGAAAGAGCAGAGCTGCAGAAAGAGAAGAGCTGCAGAAAGAGCAGAGCTGCAGAAAGAGAAGAGCTGCAGAAAGAGCAGAGCTGCAGACAGAGCAGAGCTGCAGACGGAGTAGAGCTGCAGAAAGAGAAAAGCTGCAGAAAGAGAAGAGCTGCAGAAAGAGCAGAGTCTGCAGACGGAGTAGAGCTGCAGACGGAGCAGAGCTGCAGACGGAGTAGAGCTGCAGACGGAGTAGAGCTGCAGAAAGAGAAGAGCTGCAGAGAGAGCAGAGCTGCAGAAAGAGAAGAGCTGCAGACAGAGCAGAGCTGCAGACAGAGCAGAGCTGCAGACGGAGTAGAGCTGCAGAAAGAGAAGAGCTGCAGAAAGAGCAGAGCTGCAGAAAGAGAAGAGCTGCAGAAAGAGCAGAGCTGCAGAAAGAGAAGAGCTGCAGAAAGAGCAGAGCTGCAGACAGAGCAGAGCTGCAGACGGAGTAGAGCTGCAGAAAGAGAAGAGCTGCAGAAAGAGCAGAGTCTGCAGACGGAGCAGAGCTGCAGACGGAGTAGAGCTGCAGAAAGAGAAGAGCTGCAGAAAGAGCAGAGTCTGCAGACGGAGTAGAGCTGCAGACGGAGTAGAGCTGCAGACGGAGTAGAGCTGCAGACGGAGTAGAGCTGCAGAAAGAGAAGAGCTGCAGAAAGAGCAGAGCTGCAGAAAGAGCAGAGCTGCAGACGGAGTAGAGCTGCAGACGGATCAGAGCTGCAGAAAGAGCAGAGCTGCAGAGAGAGCAGAGCTGCAGAAAGAGTAGAGCTGCAGACGGAGCAGAGCTGCAGACGGAGTAGAGCTGCAGAAAGAGCAGAGCTGCAGACGGAGTAGAGCTGCAGATGGAGCAGAGCTGCAGACGGAGTAGAGCTGCAGAAAGAGCAGAGCTGCAGACGGAGCAGAGCTGCAGACGGATCAGAGCTGCAGAAAGAGCAGAGCTGCAGAAAGAGCTTATACTCAAAACAAAAATTTTTCTTCCCAGTTATTTGATGAGAAATTAAAGGTGTTTTTTGTAACTGTGGTAATGTACATCACAATAAGGAGGAATTATTTAGACTTAAGAATCAGACAATGTTAAGACTGAGGATGAAACTAATAAGGCATTATACCTCCCATGTCTCTGATCTTTGCTGAGATGTTTCTGCACCTTGACTGGAGTCCACCTGTGCTAAATTAACCTGATTGGACATGATTCTAAAGGCTCACACCTCTCTATAGAAGGCCTCACAGCTGATAATGATATCAGAGCAGAAACCAAGGGTCAAAGGTCAGAGGAGCTGCAGAGACAAGATTGTGACAGGCACAGATCTGGGGAAGACTACAGAAACATTTCTGCTGCTCTGAAGGTTCCCAAGAGGTCTGTTTTCTGTTTTCTGACCCTAAATCCAACATCATCAGACTCTCTTATCGTTGAATTTCAGAGTGAATCAGCAGCCACAGACACTTTTTATTCCTCATTTTTTCTTTTTATTGATATTTTTCCAAATCTGAACACAGGAAGTACAAATCTTCTCTTCAGAGGAAACAAGTGGTACAGTTAGTGCATTCGATCCTAAAACGATGAAAAAATAGATCTGACTAAAGAAGAAGAGGACGAGGAGGAGGAGGAAGATGAAGAGCGAGGAGAAGAAGAAGAAGAAGAAGAAGAAGTGCTACATAAGGAGAGGATGAGGTAAATCTGTCCGGAAGAAGAAGAAGAAGAAGAGGAGGAGGAGGAGGAGGATGGGGAGAAACAAACAAACAGTCCACACATTATTATTATTATCATCGTTATTTACACTGAAGATGCATAGAATACTTTTTCAAATCCTTTTTACATAAATACCTACTTTTTTATTTGAAAAAGACAAAAACTACCAGCTGAATAAAAGTCCAAACTGCTCCAGACGGTTTCTGCTGCAGGGCCGCCGGGCGAGACCAGGAACTGCTGATCCACATTAGAGAAAAACCAGGATTAGAGACACTGAGGAGGATTTATTCTCAGGAGGAACCATCAGGCTCAGAGCCACAGAGGAAAGTCAGGGCGTATCTAAAGTCAAACTAAAGGGATAAATGTGTAAATTTGTCTAAAATAAGACAAATCCTCTCTCAGGAGTATAAATCCACGGTTTCTTTCTCCAGAATATTTCCAGCAGAAGAGTGAAGATTTCTGCAGTAAACTCCATCAGTAAATCCTGTTTGTGATGTTCGGCACATTCCTATAAAAAAATGCTTTTCTGCTGTTTTATTCAGGGTTCTCCTACATTTCCCAGAATGCTTTTCAAAACAAGGATGGCCCTCAGAAAGAAGCTTTCATGCTTTCTTTGTCCGTCTGAAACCTAAGAGAGCTATGTTCATGTTTTAACCCTCCTCAGATTTACTGCCCTCTTTACACCTTCGAGGCTAAAATGTACACGTACAGAAAAACTGCCATTAAATCAGCATACGCCAATATTTTTATCTACTTTTTTTTCATAAATCTCTTTAACAACTTCAGACCTGCTCGAATCTAACAAAAACTGGATAATTTACAAGATTTTAACCCTTTTAATGCCAGTTTGATTATTTGAAATAGTTTATATTTTACCAAAAATCAGAAAAAGTGAATTATTTTCCATATAATAAATAGTAGAAAGATGGGGCTTTGGGGTGATAAGAGATTTGATTGCATTAATATTTTTTACGTAATGTCAGAAATACCCTACTGACATCTTTGAGACAAAAATGCTCCCATTGACCTTCATTAAAACCACATTTTTTAATCTCACTGTCATTGCAGTATAAAATCATGCATTCTTTAATGTCAGCACTTCAATGTGAAGAAGTCTAGTGAAATTTGACATTTTTACCATATTCCACCAGATTCAACCATTTACTCACTGTAGGACCATGCACCAAATTCTTGTATTTTTGCCTTTTATATTATGAAATATTAAAAAAGAAAAAACAAGGGCAATGAAATCAATTTTGTTGCTAATCTTTGACCCATCCAAGACTCTCATCCACACCAAAGCAGCTTCTTTCTACTATTAATTTTATGGAAAATAATTCACTTTTTGTGTTTTTTGTATAAAAAAATCAAATTTTTCAAATAATCAAACTGGCATTTAAAGGGTTAAAGTCTTGAAAATTATT
Organism: Cheilinus undulatus; assembly: GCF_018320785.1. Taxonomy (NCBI): domain Eukaryota; kingdom Metazoa; phylum Chordata; class Actinopteri; order Labriformes; family Labridae; genus Cheilinus; species Cheilinus undulatus. The sequence continues at coordinate 48,996,062 of NC_054874.1, read as the reverse complement.
GAATGTTTGGTAGTTTTGAGCAGGTCTGAAGTTGTTAAAAGTTTATGAAAAAAAGTAGAAAAAAATATTGATGTATGCTGATTTAATAGCAGGTTTTTGTACGTGTACATTTTTGGCCTCGAAGGTGTCCAGAGGGCACAAAATTCATTGAGAGAGTGTGAATGACATTTAAGAGTAAAACATGTTGGATTTCAAAAATTTAACTAGAAAGAAAAGTTCCTGTAAAAATCATGCCACAAGCTGTAAAATTAACAAAATGATCACAAATTCAAAAAAAAACTTGAGAAAAATGGCCAAAAAATGCCCTAGGAGGGCACAAGGGTTAAAGGGGTAGAGGGGAAAGTTAGAGATGGGACTGAGCTTTAGTATAAAGTTAAAGTCTGACAAGCCAGAAGACTTCAAATGACCTCCTAAAATGAATAAACACAGCTTCAGTGTATGGAGGTTATGTAAAGAATTATAGGTGGTCATGTTTCCAGTCCTTTTTTAATACCAAGTGTTCTTTTTTAATAGAATCTCTGCTGTTTTAATGATTAATGAATCATAAAAAACAAAGATTTTTGAGCGGCGTGTAGGAGAGAATGAATCCATCAGGAAACTGCAGCCAAACTCCTGCTACTGTCTTAATTGCACATCAGATAGTGTGCAGGAGTTTGGCTGCAATTATTGATCATTAAAATCATGAAACGTTTGATTTCAGCTGAACAGAAAACAGAGTCGACTCTGCAGGGATCGGCCTTCTGCAGTTTTAGGAGTCTAAAAATCATTTAATCAGGAGCAGAACCGGTTTGATCCATTTCCTCTCAATCACACCAGATTTTATTTGTAAAAAAACATTTTTAAGATAATCGGCTGAATTCTGAGTTAAATCAGAGTCAAGTTCTCTACATAAACTTTCTTAACTCTGCAGGTTTGCTGAATTTGTTAATCATATTTTTTAAAACTGTGCAAAGTATTTCTGCAAAGCATGCCTGTAAATTTCCACGTGCAGTCCTAAATCATTCCTAACTTTAATTTCAGATGTTTCTGTCATGATTTATGGCATCAGCATTCACTGACTCACCTGCATGCTGCAGAAGCCTGAAGGGTATTGTAGTCTTAGCATGCAGTTATCACAAAACTTAATTTTAATATTTTTATTCACCTTTATCTCATGTCAAACACATAAATGCAGCAGATTCTAAAAGTAAAAATACTTCCTGTTTGTGATGTTCCTGGCTCCATGATGGCGTTTATAGTGTGCAAAATATATAGTCCCCGTCAGTGTTGGATCACTGCGGGGAACGTCAGCTGCTATTTATGAGTTCTCATGCAGTAAAGTCTTCAGATTGTGTTTTTACAAGCTGACAAAGACTGCACCAAGGTTTTTTAAACTTTGACAAAAGGAAACTGAAAATCAAGTGATAGATGTTTGATACCACAGAAACAAAAAACTCCTAGATATCTAACTCGGGGTAGAATCTTGTTCTTAATGATCAAAAGCTGCAGACTAACTTCTACACAGTGTTAACGATGTACTAAAACATTTCCACGTTGAAACACGTCCAAGTTTTTGGACGTTGATTTCAGACAGTACATAGATTTCAGAGGGTGCTATGGACTTAAATGGGTTAGGCATGGTTCACTGGGCTGCAGGAGGGCCTGCAGCTTTAGGCCCCGCCCACACAGAGACAAATTCAGGAGTATATGCAAAAGTTTTCTGTCGTATCGGTGTTTCATCCACACAGAAACGGAGAGAGTGAACAAATGCTGCAGAAGCTACTGAGCTTATGATGGCTTTAACAGCAAAATCTGATGCTCCTTCCCCACCACAGAGAACAGCAGACACCTGTGATCTTCTCTCTTTTGGTGCATTTGTGGCAGCGTTACAGCGCCACTTACAGGCTTGGCATATATACTCCAGCGTTTTTAGCAGTTCTGTGCTTATGTGGACGTTTCCCGAAACCATCCTGTGTTTACGGAAAACTTTTTCAAAACGAAATGGAATCATTTTCATCTCCATGTGGACAAGGCCTTAAGGCCCATTTATACTCCCTTTACATACAAAAATGCATACCTCCTTTTCAAACGATGTTACTGTCACTGCTCACATACTTCCATGCGTCCTTTACGTTGGCATGGATGTTAACCAATACATCCACCATGGGGGGGCAGCCCAGAGTCAACAAACTCAAAAACAAACATGGCCAGTGTGGAGGAGGTACTGATAATTTACCTCTTGTATAAAAGACAAAAACGGAGGCAGAATTGTAGGAGCCAACTGGCACAACTTTTCCTCAAAAAGTTCCACCATTGTTATTTTTTCTTCGTGTCTCACCAGAGCTACGTATCGGGTAGTGACAGCAACACTGCCCCCATGGTTTCCGGTGGTACTGCTCCATTTGGCCCGTATCCGTAAGCTTTATGGAAACGTGCAGAAATACAGATGAAATGAACGCGGAGCACTGACAGAAGGCTCCGTCCGTATCCAGATTCGTATTTAAGGTTGAGCATAAATGGGCCTTTAGTGTACTACCAGTGTCTGACATTTGTACACCTCTTATAGACCTAGAACCTTCAGGTAGTAGTTCTAGTAAAATGGTGTCTTTATTATGTTTTTTATTATTTTAATGAATGGCAGCATTCAAAAGTGCCAAAAGTTTAAAAACACCACATCTATTTCAGGAGACAGGGGCTTAGAAGAAGAACGAGCCCATCAAAAATGGCAGGCAAACTCCTGCAGACTGTCTTTATTGCACGAAAACATCAGCAAGATTTCGGACTAGGTTTTTTTTTGTGCAACGCTGATGATGTGCAGGAGTTCTCCTGCAGTTTTGGATCACTGCAATCAAAGAACAAGGAAGAAAAGCTGTTAAAGAGTCACAGCCAGCCTCTGGTCTCAGTCCTAGGCCTGTCCACACAGAAATAAATTCATGTGTATACGCAAAAGTTTTATGTCGGATCAGCGTTTCATCTACACGGAAACGGCATTTCAGGTGACTGTAAATGATACTTTTTGAAAACAGGAGACGGTGCAGAACAACAAACTCATCAGAAATTTGCATGCAAACTCCTGCATGCTCAACATTGCACAGAAACATTAGACCATGCTTTGATGCGTTATCCAGGACATGCAGGAGTCTGCCTGCAGTTTTGGTCTGGTGATGAGACAGCCCTAGAACTGTTACTGTAGTCCAGGGGTCATCGACTAAATTTGTGCTAGGGTCAGCGTTTTTCTTTGCAGACGCTGCAGGAGCCGGATTTTCAGATAAATTCAATAACATTAAGCTCAGTTCCTATATGCAGCTGATTGTCACCTACTATTCCATGCACAACCGTTGCAGCGAGCCTAGCTTCTCTGAGGGGAGTTTGGGCTCCTGGTTTAGGATTCTGTAATAACGGCTGACAGGTGGATTTCTGTAAAAGGGATCAAATGTGAAAGTTATTCCTGATAGAAATGTATCAGTCTTAACTGTTTTTTGGTTGCTTTATCAGCTGTAGGGACTTAAAAATACTCTAAACACAGAAACATATTTTTCCTGTCGGATTTACTGAATTGAGAATATTCTGGTGGCCAGAACAGAGGTCTAGATGTGACCCCTGACCCCTGAAAAGTCTAGCTCACCATGCCGTTAATCTACACTGAGCTACAGCTGGAGTCAGGAATGTGCAGAACATCACAATCTGATTTTAAACAGTGTTGCACTGATTTTTCAGGATGTTAAAGAAACTTCCAGAAACATTTCCACCTTAAATCACCCTCCTGTTCGTCTCCTCCTCCCGCTGCAGGAACCTTTTTTCTCCTCTGTCGGACATGTGGAGCAGATTTCCTGCGAGCCGGCGGCCGTCTGTCGCTCTCAGAAACATTCAGTCGAGCAGATTCTCACTTTCACTGTCTCTTATTTTAAGACGCTGGCTCCGTTTGGCACCAAAATCCACCGTCAGTCGTGTTCAGTCACAGCTGTGACCACGCTTGGACTCCTGTTTGGGTTTTTTTTTTAAATGCTTTTCTGAAGCGTCAAATCTCGCCATCAGTCCGTCTCCAAAGGGTTTAAAGTGTCCTCCTTTGTGGCTGATATGTCTTTAGGGGAGTCTCCACCTCCGGCTGTTTGCATGAGTGTGATGCTTTCAGGGACGTCCATCAGTCCTTGGAGAAGGTGTCTTCCATGTATATGGAATGTGAGTGTTATGTGTGTGTGCATTCTTTAAATAAGAGCAGGTTTAAACTAAAAATAACCCTCGGGTTTCAGGGATGAATAGCCGCGCTTTGGTTTGATCTGTGAATCCTGCAGCAGGCTGGTACAGCTGAATCCTTAAATAATAAAAGTGCAACCTCTAAAAGCTGTCGTTTCTGATGCTGATGAGTGCAGACTAGTTTTAAGTGTCTGCAGAAAGGAACCCTGCAGAAACCGTAAATGCAGTCTGGTGACTGACTACCTCTAAAATAACTAAGAGAGTGCTGTAACTCCTAAAAGCATCATTGTGAGGACTGAAATTAAAAACGATGAACTCTGACTGCATAAATAAAGTCTTTCATGAGGATTTTGGCATCACTAGCTGAATCAGCTATCCTGCAGATTGGCACTGAGTGATCTGACTTTCTGATGGTGTGTTCTTGTGTTCATGTCTATGTCTGTCTGTGAGTGTGATTCCAGTCTAGTCGTCGCTGATGACGTCCACGTCCTCGCCGCCCGGCTGCTGTGTGGCGGCTCTCCAGCGGTTCACATGCTGGCTCCCCTTCCTCTTTTGCTGAGCTTCTGGAGACTCCTCCTCCAATTTCTGACGTTTGTGCTTCGTCCGGCGATTCTGAAACCACACTTTCACCTAGAGGACAATAACACGGGAGTAAAGGTGTGTAAATATGCAGCAGGTACATTTATGTCATTTGAGATCTACTCAGTGTCACACAAGAAACAGCCGAATCTATTAAAGTTGGTCGTTTGAGCCCGACTTTAAACTTCAGGGCAATTGTGTCACTTTAAGATTGGCACTTTGTCAAATGTTGTCCACAAAAAGGGCACTTTGTCAAATGTTGTCCACAAAAGAGGGCACTTTGTCAAATGTTGTCCACACAAGATAGCACTTTGTCAGTTTTGTCCACTCAAGAGGGCACTTTGTCAAAATTTGTCCACTCAAGATAGCACTTTGTCAGTTTTGTCCACTCAAGAGGGCACTTTGTCAGTTTTGTCCACTCAAGAGGGCACTTTGTCAAATGTTGTCCACACAAGATAGCACTTTGTCAGTTTTGTCCACTCAAGATAGCACTTTGTCAGTTTTGTCCACTCAAGAGGGCACTTTGTCAAATTTTGTCCATCTGTAGACTCAGCCTGGTGTTCTTCCCTCTGATACTAATGATCTAGAGTTTTCTTCTTCTATGGTATTTTCTCTGTCAGCTCTGAAGCGTCATTTAGATCTACTAATGTGTCGGTCTGTACACTCAGCCTGGTGTTTTTCTCCTCTGACAGTAATCATCATAAATGTATGAGAGCAGCTCACCGATTTAACGTGTTTGCTGGTTAAACATGAATGTGACATGTAGCACTGTTCAAACATGTCCGGCTGTCTACAAGAGTCAAACACGGCGATGACGAAGAGATCGCATTGCTCAATCTGTCAGAGTGAAGCGACCGTAAATCAGGATCAGGATCAGGATCGTCGGTGAGGCTGAGAGCTGCCAAAGGCCTCAGGAGACGCTTTAATATCAGAGTGTCTCTGAGCGTGACGGAGCCGAGGGTAATTATGACACCGTCGGCTGACAGAGCCGTCACTGTCATCTCCTCGCCGAGGAGTCACACGAATTAACGAAGAAATCAATCAGCGACTGCTCTTATTTCTCAATTTATAAACCAAAGACATCTTTAAACTATGGAGGCCCTAAGAGGACACAAATACACATATTTTATTCTTCTGTGTTTCACTGTTACAATTAAATTTAGGTTAGGATCCAAAGAAGCATTATCGTGGAAAAACCTGCATCCCAACACAATAAGACAGTAGTTGTGTTTGTAGTCATGGTAGAGGCTCTAATCAGGCCTGTGGCCCCTTTAACCCACGCTACTCTCTTTCTTTTATTTTTGACCATTCCTGATGTCCTGTCTGAGGAGAGGATTCGACAGCTAGAACATTCATTTACAGTAAAAAACTTTAAAGCTTTTAGCTGAGAGTCAGAAACTGTTGATCTCCTCAAAACCATCCAAGAGTCCTAAATCACACCTTCTTTCATGAATTCCATCCGTCCATGCAGAATCCTCCCGACCATCTATCACTCACTCATCCATCCATCCATCCATCCATCCATCCATCATTCATCCATCCATCCATCCATCCATCATCCATCCATCCATCATTCATCCATAATCAACCCATCCATCCATCCATCCATCCATCCATCCATCCATCAATTCATCCATCTATCCATCATCTATCCAGAATCAACCCATCCGACCATCCATCATCCATCCATATGCAACCCATCTATCATCCATCCACCCACCCACCCATCCATCCATAATCAACCCATCCAACCATCAACCATCCATCCATAATCAAACCATCTAACATCCATCATCCATCCACCCATCGATAATTAACCTATCCATCACTTATCCATGCATTCAAACCTTCTTTCATGAATTCCATCCATCCATGCAGAATCAACCCTCCCAACCATCTATCTATCACTAATCCATCCATCTGTCCATCCATCCATCATTCATCCATAATCAACCCATCAACCCATCTATCTATCTATCTATCTATCTATCTATCTATCTATCTATCTATCTATCTATCTATCTATCTATCTATCCATTCATCCATCCACCCATGCATAATCAACCCATCTAACATACATCATCCATCCATCCATCCATAATTAACCTATCCATCACTTCTCCATGCATTCATATTTAAACCATAAATCCATCCATCCATCCATCCATCCATCCATAATTAACCCTTCCATCCAACTATCTAAAACTGGACTGTTTATTTGAAAGAAGTGATAGGATGGAGTCTCAGAAACACTGGATCATACAGAAGTATAAATGAAAATAAAGCAGCTCCCACTGCTGGTAAAAAATCTCAGTAGTTATCAATAATTCACTTTCATTTTACTGTCAGTAAAAGTGCAAACTTTGCATAAATCTTCATTTAGAGTTATTAAAATCTGCTGCTATGTGTTTGATAGGACTTTCTCCCATAAATAACAGGGATGATTCACGTATTATCACCGGCGTCAGGCTCGTATCACCATGGCGACCCGATGACAAACACCATCAATCACTGTGAGAAAGGGAGCGCCGAGGAGCTGACTCACCTCGACTCACCCCCTCCCCCTCCTCCCCATCACTCCTCTCTACTGGATCAACGCTCGAGACCAGGAATGCAACACGGGGCTGGATCAGAGGGGAGGAGTGTGATCCAGATCGACATGATTCTAAACAATTCAATACGATTCGATGATTCGATTTGATACAATCTGAAACAATGTGAATTCAATCGCTATGATAATAAACAGTAGAAAATTATGATACAATATGAAACCATCTGATATAATATGTTTGGATCTGAACTGATGATGGGATAAAAATGTAACAAAAGGATTTTCTGTACGAGGCGGGACGATACTTTATGATTTGATACAAAACGATGAGATTCATATGAAACAATGTGATAGGATACAAATCCAAACCATTAGAAAACGACTTGATTTGAAACGGTTTCATACAGTTTGATACAATAAGAACAATACCATGCAAAATTACTTTATACCATACGATCAGATCGATTCATCACAACGCCGTTCAATACCATTTATGATAAGATCTGATTTAACGCTGTTTTAATCAGAACAACAGGAAATGATTCAAAATGATTACTTTTCCCACTCTTGTCTTTCTTTCCCAGCATGCCCCCTCTTTTTTTTCCCATGGTGCCCCACTCTTTTTTCCCATGATGCCTACCTGCGTCTCCGTCAGACAAAGCCCACTAGCAAGCTGCTTCCTCTCGGCTCCCACCACGTAGTGATTCTTCTCGAAGGCTCGTTCTAGTCTGAGCAGCTGAGAAGGAGAGAACGCCGTTCTGATCCGTTTGGGTTTCCTGGAGAACGGACCGTGAAGAAGAAGGTTTTCTGGACTGCTGTCGTCACCTGAACACAAACACAACAGACGTCAGGCTCAAAAACACGTTTACGACACTGGAGGAGGGGAAAGAAAAGAGTCGGCCGCTGAGGATGTGCTGACGGCTTTTAATCCGATTTTTAACCAGGTGGAGACGATGAACCCTCAGACGACGACAGATAAACATGATTAAACCAGCTTCACTTATCAGGATTCAAACCTGAACTTAATCTGGCTCTGATGGAAATAAAGACCCGGGTTTTCTCTGCTCAGTGTTGCAGCTTATCCTCAGAGGTGTGTGTGTGTGTGTGTGGGTGTGTGGGTGTGGAGGTGTGTGTGTGTGTGTGTGCGTGTGTGTAAATGTTTGCCCAGAGATGTCTGCTTAATCTGAACAAACATCTGCTGTGAGTCTTTGTCTTATTAGCGTTTGGATTGAACCGCAGACCAAAGTCTGACTCAGCAAATCTCTGCTGCAGGATCATCAAACCACGGCAGCATGTATGGAGGCGTTTTCCTCAGAGTGGACGGTTCCAACAATCATGGCATAAAAAGCTCTTCAGTCTGAGAATAGATGACGGTCAGTTTTTTTAAAGCTATCACAGGTAGCCCCGGTAAGTTCTAAAAGACTTAGTTCATGGAGGACAAAGCTCATGAAGGATTATTGTCTCCCAGCTCTCACAGCCAATCACAGCTCACTCTGAAGGCGGTCCATTTAAATATGACGTCTGTCACGCTAATCCCTGCCTGCATCACTGCAGATGGAAACGCTTTACCTCCTCCACCCCAGCCTCCTCCTTCTAACATCAAGCTTCTGTTGCAGCCTCACATTCCCCTCTATGCTACCATGGAGTCATAGTGAATTTAAGTTCTGCTACTGTAGAGGGTTTCTAACAGTGTTGGAAAGTCAAAGCATTCTGATTGGCTAACCAAGGGATTCTTAAAAACATCTGTATATCCATGTTTGAATAAAAACCTCAATAAATGAGTTTTCCTGACTGATCTGTTAAAAATAGAAGCTGATGAATATGATGAAGAGGATCAGGCTACTGATTTTATTAATACAACCTTTTATACAGTTCTTAGATAAGATTCTGACTTTTTCTATTGTACCTGTGAGCGTACCTGTACCTGTGAGCGTACCTGTGAGCATACCTGTACCTGTGAGCGTACCTGTACCTGTGAGCGTACCTGTACCTGTGAGCGTACCTGTACCTGTGAGCGTACCTGTACCTGTGAGCATACCTGTACCTGTGAGCGTACCTGTACCTGTGAGCGTACCTGTACCTGTGAGCATACCTGTACCTGTGAGCGTACCTGTACCTGTGAGCGTACCTGTGAGCATACCTGTACCTGTGAGTGTACCTGTACCTGTGAGCGTACCTGTACCTGTGAGCGTACCTGTACCTGTGAGCATACCTGTACCTGTGAGCGTACCTGTACCTGTGAGCGTACCTGTACCTGTGAGCGTACCTGTACCTGTGAGCGTACCTGTCAGTAAACCTGACTCTGATTGTGCGGCAGAAACCGTCGACATGCAGACAATCATTCAGGTTCATGTTTCCGTGCTAACTCTGATCTGCAGGTGGATCTTTGGTTGTGGTTCTTGTGATTTTCCTTCAGCGGTTCAGAGATCAGACTGTACAGGGCGGACATCTTTAAATAAAACCTGACACTACTTTGTTTATCAGGCGTGTTTCTGCGCGGTCGATCCAAGCGTCGGTAAAGATGGCGCTCTTTGTTTCCTCGCCTCTCAAACCCACATTCCCCACGTCTCTATTTTTCTGCCCGTTTATTGAAATCTCACGTAAATCTTTCTAAAAACATTTTACATAAAAACAAATCAACGCTTGACTTCTGCAGACTGTCTGAAAGGAGCCGCCGCACGCAAAACAGTCGGTTTGTTGTCGGCGGTCGGGAGGACAATGATGGCGTGCAGAAAGAAGCTGACGCGACTCGCTCACGCCTTTTATTCAATGTTAGCAAAAATATATTCATATGCAAACCGAGAACCCGAGCCGTGACTGATGGAGCTCGCTCTGCAAATATGACGGTTTATTTCTGTTGAATGACAAATTAGACGAAATATAGCTACAGCACACAGAGGTCAAAGGTCAGATACGGCCTGCTGGGTTTGGAGAGCCCTGCAGGAAACTGCTGTAAATGAGCAAGGCCATCCATGGGGGGGTGGTTTCAGGGGTTTTCAGCTCAGAGCTGCAGGTCAGCATGCATGCACCAATACAGCAAAGCATGCAGCCAATAAAACCTGCAGGTGTTTTTTCAGGAATGTTCAGCTGAGTCTGCAGACTCCACTCCTTCACATTCAGATTTATTCACAGTTAAATTTCAGAGTTCTAACATCAAATGTTTAGTTTTTTGGGTTTTTTTCAGAGAACCCTCAGAGTGAATTGTTTAAATCAGCGGTTCTCAATCTTTTCAGCCCACGACCCCAAAGTTAAAGGTGTCAGAAACCAGGGACCCCCACTGCACCTGAAGGTGGTTGAACATCGACATGCACAATTAAGATTAGCCATGTGCAAACAAGGCCGTCCATTAGGGGGGATAAATGGGAGAGTTTTCTAGGGCCCAGCCAAAATGGGGGCTAACAAAACCATGGTCCGTTGTAAAGTTACTCTGTGCTATCCATATTTTATATTTAACCTGAATAATAACCACCTTTATCAAATAAACACATATCTTTTTATTTATCTGTGTAGTAAGGAGTCCTCTTAAAATATAAATCCCTTTTCTTAAAAACATAATTAAAATGTGTTAATTATGGCAAAAAGGGTGGATAAGGTGGTGAAAAAAGTAGCAGAAATGGTTTAGATGTGTAAAAAATTTAAAAAGTGGCAAAAAATCACAAAAATGGGTTAAAATGGCAAAAAAAACGGCACATAAAGTGGTAGAAGGGGATAAAAAAGTGGCTGGAATGGCCTTACAGTGGCAAAAATAGATGGAAAGTTGGTGAAATAGGATGAAAAATTGATAGAAACTGTCAAAAAAGGGTTAGCTGAGGCAGAAATGGGCTGAAATGAGTTAAACTGGCAAAAATGGACATATCAAAAAGTGAAACCTGGTTAAAATGGGCATTAAAAAGAGGTAAAGAGGCGTTAATAGTGGCAAAAACAGGCAGAAAAAGGTGGTTGAAAGGGTTTAAAATAGACAAAAATGGTTTTTGGTTGGCAAAAATGTGCTAATATTGTGCAAAATTTGTGTAAAGTGACAACAGTATAATTTGTAATATATTTAAGGTTAATTTAAAGTCATCTGGAGACCCCCTCTCAATGTTTCGCGACCCCAAAAGAGGGTCCCGACCCCAGCATTGAGAACCACTGGTTTAAATGTTGACAAATCTAAATCCTGAGGGCTGATGTGGGAATATAAGGCACAGAAACACTCCTCTTCCTCCTCTTCCTCCTCCTGCTGCAGCTTTAGGAGAAGAAGTGATCATTAAAGCGGAGGAGAGTCGTAGCTCTACCACCGCTGATCTCTGACCGTCACAGACTTAACCTCCAGTTTAACGCCGTCGAGTGTCGGAGTCTGTAATGACCTCCAGTTTAAAGGTGTTGAAGCTTTTACCTGCCGACAAACTGGAAGCAGAAAATGACAGCGTGCTGCCGACTAATGACAGGAAACACTAAACCAATGAGACGACGACAGAGACGAAGCTTCTACTGCAGCCAAAGAAAGCAGAGTAACAGCAACGACGACACCGCAGACTAGTTCAAGAACATCGACCGCCATCACTGGAGCAGACTCAGGAGGTTACCCCCCGACTCCACCAGTCCACCAGTGTCTACAGCACTGGTTCCCATACCATGAGCCAAGGCCCACTGGTGCTTCAGACGAGCTGACTGAAAATCATGATTGTTAAAGTCAAATGTCTGAGCTGGTTTCTGAACTCCCTCTGCAGCTGCAGACACTGTAAGACATAAATGTTCTTCAGTTAAAACCGCTTCCCGTCTGTCGCCTGTCCTTTACTAAAATGACTGAAGGCGGCGAGTTGCCGTGCGGCGGTGTAAAAAGGGCTTTAGTCTAATTTTGGATTAATTGCCCAGCCCTAGTCTTTAGCATGGATATGGTGACACACTCTGGCCTGATCTTAGCACAGCCTAGTAGACGCTGGTCTACTACTGCCACAGCCTTTACTACTAAAGGAGCAATAACAACGACATGCTGCAGGCTAATGACAGCCATGGCCGTAGCACAGGGAGGTACTGATTACCCAGGCCACAGGGGGCAATGAAATAAAAAGTGTTTTATTTATATTTTTTGGGGTGATTAGTGTCATTATTGAATCAAAATCAGTCAACAGAATGCAATTTGCACCAAAGAGAGTAAAATAAATACTGGGGCCTCTGCTCCTCCCTTAAAAATGTCTGAATGGTATAGTCCAGCGCTGCAAAATAATGCGAGTAAACTTTACTTAACCATGGTCGAATTATTGCTCATAAATGGAGAAATTACAGGTCAAGATAGGGCTGAACCATGTGGGAAAATAATCTAATTGTGTTTTTTCCCCAAATATAATATACAGATAACTCCTTTTTTTTTTTTTTTTTTCGGCTACTGGTAAGAAAGAACAACAGCGCCTAGCAGCTTCTGCCACAAAACATGAACTTTGACCCAGTTTCCCACAGACTTTTTCGGATTTTGCACCAAAACAGGTTTTAGATCAGAAGACAGCTCAACTGAAAGTGTTAATTTCAAATCTCAGCTCATTATTTACCAGAATGGCATTTAACTGTTTTTGCAAATGAACTCTTCATGTCTCAAGTTCCTCATTTTATTTGTTTTCTATTCCACGAAAGCAATAAATAAATATATTATAAATTGATAGGCTGATCAATTTTGAATATAAAGATTTAATTATGGTGATTTTGACTCATATTGCAAACTAGATATGAATTGTTGTCTTAAAGAGAGAGACTTTTTATGTTATTTATAAGAAAAACGTACAAAAATGAAGAAAGTTGGCTTTTTATGGACTTTCAGGTTAAGGAAAGGAATTTTAGTTTATTTCTGTTCAGTGACAAATTAGACAAAACAAGCCTTTAACATAGCTACAGCACACAGAGGTCAAAGGTCATAGATGGCCTGCTGGGTTTGGAGAGCCCTGCAGGAAACTGCTGTAAATGAGCAAGGCCGTCCATGAGGGGGGAGATGGGGGGGGGCGAGGTTTCAGGGGTTTTCTGGTGCGTCACAGCTCAGAGCTGCAGGTCAGCATGCATGCACCAATGCAGCAAAGCATGCAGCCAATAAAACCTGCAGGTTAACATAACAGCACATGTGCAAACATTTAGCTAAAGGCAGAGTTTACATTGCATACGGGCCTTATTACCACTTAATCCGATTTTGGATTAACTGCCCGGCCCTAGTTCCAGAATACATTGAAATGCAGATATTTGTAAAAATGGCGCAACATTTTTTTGCTTGGTTAGCCAGTTAAGGGGGGGGGGGCTGTGTAATATTCTTTCTGTTCAAACTAAACTTTTCTGAAAATACCACAAGTTTCTGCTGATGGATTCGGTGTTTGGTCCTCCTACGGCTCACTAGCTTTCTGCCCAGTTCCTCTGCACCCCGCTGAAGCTCCTGGGTCTCCTGCTGACCTCCACTCACATAAACACGCCCGAGCACGGTTGCCCTCGTCTCCATTCAACATGCATGAGGGTCAGTGTCTCACAGGAATCTCGGTCTGCAGTTTTACCCACTTACTGATCATTTTGTGGTCGGATAAAGCTCTAACGCTCCTGGAAGACAGCCATCGATATCGACTATACTTTATTCCTGTGGTGCATCTTTGCCGTGCTGAAACCTCCAGCAGCGCTGCAGCCATGGAAGAGATCGCTGCTTCAGCTCTAAACAAACAGAACTTTGGGCTTAAAGTCCAGCAGTTTCCCCAGTGTTGACCTGAAATATCTGCCTGTCTAGATTTAAACACATCAGTCACAAGATCAACAACCTGAGCAGGATCTGATTCTGGGAGTAACTTCCATCACAGCTCGTCATTTCAGATTAAAAAAGGCCCAAAAAAAGTTGGAATCTGGATTTCTGAGTCATATTCAACATGGAAAAGCTCAAACAGAAAATTTAAACTCAGACAAACTTAAAGGATGCGAGAGTTTCTGGAAAACCTCCAGAAATCACGCAAACTTCTTTCTTAGTTTGGTTCTCATGGACGGACTCGTCCTCTCTCCAGTTCAAAGGTTGATAAAAACACAGACAGTAAAAACAGAGCTAATGATCCTCTTCTCCTTAATCTAAGACTGAACACTGCTGCAGACTTCAACACCCTAGCAGACTGAATGTTTTTAACTGAACCAGATCCAGATCCAAGTCTAGTCTTTGGACTGAAACCAGGTCAGAAGGACTGTTTAAAGGTCTGAATTTGGCTGCAGAATGCTGCAAAAACAAAACGAGAGCAAAGGAAATCATTTTGAGTCCAGACTGAGAAACTGCTGAAAGATGCAGAAGAAGAGTACTCAGAGGAGATAGGAGGAAGATGAGGATGAAGAGGAGGATGTAAAGACAGAGCTGCTGATGCAGATATGGCTGTCTCTGATTCCAAACACACCAGGATCTGTAAACGCAGACAGAGCGACTTAAACACAGAAGGTCAGACGTGAGAGCGAATCCTCCTCAGTGAAGGAGAGCGATGCCCGTCATGTTTACTGTCCGACCTTCATCACCACTAACTCTGATACATTTATACTTATTTTACCTCCTGAGACCTGAGCTTTAGTTCTCAATGCAGTTTTACTTTCTCCCTCTTCTCTGGGATCAGTCTAGACCAAGGGTGTCAGACTCAATCACAGCAGGGGCCAGATTCTGGATTTGGGTCTAACCTGAGGGCCCAACATGGTCCTTAAACTGTAACCCTCCTCTTCACCAGCAACGATCTATAGCAGAAAAATGAACATTTATGATAAATGATTTTGAGACTTTTGACAGTTAAAATGCTGATAAAATTCAAAATGGTGAGAAAGGTGGTGATAAAGTGAAAAAACAACAGTTTTAAAGATAAAACTCTCAATCATGAATTTTAAATGTCAAGTTATGAGGAAAAAAATTAAATGTATGAGTTTTAAAGGTCAAGAGATGGGATAAAAAAAATTTAGATTTTTAATCAAAAAGGTGAATATGTGGGATTTAAAGTCAGAGTTAGAAGCTGAAAATGTCAAAATACGAATTAAAAATTAAAATTGTGAATCTAAATGGTCAAAATATGAAATAAAAAGTCAAATTTGTGATTTAAAAAGGTCAAAACTAAAACTTTAGGTCATTATTGTGAGATGCAAAATTGAAAATAGGAAATGAAAGAACAAATTTCTTTTCTCACATTCCTGATTTTTTATTTAATTATTTTAACTCTTTACTCTTTCTGATTCTTTTAAACCAACAAGGAGATTTTCAGTCATTGAGGTTTAATTTACATTTTTAAACTGGAGGAAATCTGCAGACCTCAGACTGGTGGGCCAGTTCTGATAGAAATATGAGCTGATCTGAACTGTACCACGGGCCGGATTTGGCCCCCGGGCCTTGAGTTTGACACCCCTGGTCTAAAAGCTCAGCCTCATCTTTAAACAGGAAGTAGTTCTGACCAGAAATGGCGTCCGCAGACTGACCACAGGGACGTGCTAGACCAGGCAGGAACAACATTCCCATTAAATGTCCGGGATTCTTGGACATTTCCCATTCCAAAATCCACAATAAATCCCTAAAATCTCAGAGAAATGACCGAAACTCTTCCACACGTTTGTCATAAAAGCCTCCTAGAATTTCTTCAAATATTCCCAAACATTTCCGTCAAACTTTTTCATAAAGTCAAAACATTCAAATGAAAAAAAAAGCCCTCTTATATTATTTTCCTGAACATTACATTCACACAAAAGCCAGGAAAATGACAGAATATTCCCACAAATATCCCAAAAAATCACAGAAATTTCCATGAAAGTTTTCAAAAATTTAAAAGGACAACCATCTCCAAAAAAACAAAATCAAATTCCAAAAAATGACCAGAAAAATGCCTCAAACTTCCATCAAGTGTGTTTCTTATTTCAATTTCAAACCTTAAATGTGTTTTTATTTTTCTGAGGCGGAATGTTTCTGGAATTTTTACACCTCACACACTGTGTGTGTGTTTATTTATACTCCGGTCTTTCCTTCCACTAGTGAAGCTGTTCACTGTGTTAATATGTAAATGTTATTTTCATTTTTATGGCACAGTTTGGTAAGTGTTGTTGGCACATTTTATTTCTACTTTTGTTAAATATTTCTCATTTCTGTCTCTCTTATTGAGTTGTTGTCATGACCAAATCAAAGTTTGTCTCTTATGTGAAAATCCCTAAAAGATTTCAACGGAAATTACAAAATTACAATAAAATTCTTTAATTTCCAAGAAAGTACCAGAAATATTCTAAATGAATTCCTCAAATTTCCATGAAAATGGAAAAAATGAAGCAAACATTCCCTAAACGTCAAATGAAACTCTCTAAAATGAACAAAAACACCCCAAAATTTTAGGAAAATATTGGAGAACTTCTAAGCAAATTTACTAAATTTCCTCCCAACATTTCAGGCAAACACTGAGACTTTCTGGACATTTATCTGAAATTTTAACAGCAGAAATTCTTGTTATGTTGTAGAAAAGTCAGAATATAATGTTGTAATATCAGGGACTGAGGATGTTCTACATAATTAGATATGATTTTATATTTTTTTATATTATCTTTATTTGTGTTTATTTTCATCTATTGCCTTATTCCCAGAGAGTTTAAGTTTGATGCTCTAAAAATCCTGCAGTACTCATCCTGATCCCTCATCAGGATCTCAGTGTCATCAAAATAACAATTATTATGATCTTTACTATCATTTTACTCTGCTCTACTAGAGAACAGGACGGTCCAGGACAGACTGGGACGGTCCAGGACAGACCAGGACGGTCCAGGACAGACTGGGACGGTCCAGGACAGACCAGGACGGTCCAGGACAGACTGGGACGGTCCAGGACAGACCAGGACGGTCCAGGACAGACTGGGACGGTCCAGGACAGACCAGGATGGTCCAGGAAAGACCGGGACGTGTGATCGCCCCATAGAGAAGCTAGAGTGAGAAATAAGACTGTTTAGAGGATGAGGATGACAGTGAGGAGGAAGAGGAGGAGGAGGAGGAGGAGGAGGAGGAGGTTGTTGGCTCAGATGGTACATCAGACTCCCCTGGCACCACAAACAGGTCCAGACCTGCCTCAGTGGTAGACTCTAACACCTCCTCCCCACACAAAGACTGACTTCAACAGGATCTAACCCAACCAGGAAGGGGATCGTCCTTTCAAAATAAAACTTCTAATCAATGAGGGGTTCTCATCAGACGTCAGCCAAGGATGCTCCAGGATTTCAGGGCCCCCGGTCCTCACACGAGGCCCCCACAGAAACATGAATATCCACCAGCTACTTTAAAGATGGAGAGTCAGGCCGTCAGCATTTCCTCCTTCAGAATATTTTAATAAACATCCTAAATATTTTATTTTCATGGTTGTTAAAGGGCCAAAGATTTCAATCTGGTTTATAGTTAGAGACCAGCTGCTGGTATCAGAGTCTTTGGTCCCTGAAAGACCGGCCTGGACTAAGTAATCCAGATCTTTAAGAGGAGCCACGGTCCCGTCTCTCTGAGGCTGGACCGACAGAAATAAAGCTCCTAGCAGCGTCAATAATTCTGGATCTGACTGAGACTGATTTAAATCCTGTTTTATAAACGGGTTAGAGAGTCTGACAGCTGAGGGGAATAAATAAAAATATAAAGGAAACAATTCATTCAAAGATTTATTACAAAACTCCTACAAAATAAAAGCATGAAAAAATCTGCTCTGACATGGAAGTCTGACTCCAAACTCGCTCTAGCAAGATGGATTTCAGTGCTTGGGGTTGTTTGTCTTGTTTTTCTTTTTCTTTCTGTTTTGTTATCTTTTTAGTTTGTAGACGGGTGGGATAGGGAAGGGGTTTGCTTTTGTATTTTTATGTATGTCTTGTTAATTTGGAAGCTGAAAATAAAATATTCTAAAAAAAAAAAAATCTGCTCTGATCTTTAGTTTCATGTCTTTTAATCTGAAAATCACACAAACACCCTCGAGCCGTTGACCTGCCGTTTCCATGGTTTCTCTCCTGGATCAGACTCCAGCTGGGACCCTCTGACAGAAACACAGCGGCCCTTTTAGGGGTCCACAGCCACAGGTTGAGAAACAAACAGGACTGAAATGAAGCTGAACCGAATAAAAGTATCTGAACTCATGAATGATTTTAAACTCTTTATCCTGCATGTTTTTATAGAATTATCATCATTTTTATTAAATCTCCTCAAACGCTTTTTTCTAAGGTTTTTTTTTTATAATTCTAACTGAGACATTTTTTATGACAGTTCTAAAAACTTTATTTACATGAAACTTTCAGCCCGCTGTGCTGCACAATAAGAGCTTAAGAAAATCTGTTTTTTATTATTATTATGGAAATAAGGATTATTAAATCAGTAAAATTAAAGATAAAGTCTTTACTTTGGACAGGAAATGGCTGAAACATTTTACTGAAATTTTCTGTTGTTTTAAATTATAGAAAAAGATGTGAAGGTGAGTTAAACTGGAAATTTAAAATAAATAAAAACTGAAATTAAGTGATTTATGACACATTTTTAGGTATTTGAAGTTGTGACATTTTTTCTGCATTTATAATATTTGATTCTTTTGACTTAATTTTTTTTAAGATTTCAGACAAAAACAGAAGAATCTAAAATAATAAATAAATAAAATAATTACTGCTCTGATGGTGTTGAATTAAATGATCAAAAATAGCAGCAAACATAAATAACAGCAAAAATAATATAAAAAACTTTTTTTTTCTTTTGTATTATTTTTTTAAATCCACATCAGACCTAGTCATAAATATCAAATACTGACTCATATTTAAAATTTAACCCTTTAAATGCCAGTTTTAGTGTAAAACTCTGATGCTTGTGATGAAAAACACACAATTTTATTATTATTATTATTTTACATGCAAATTGGATTTTCTTTCAGGTCCTTGATTATTTTAATAATGAGCAACAACTTTGATTTTTAAGCGTTTATCAATATTATTTTAAGATTTAATCCGTTTTTAGAACAGTTAAAAGAAACCAGAACAAAATAAAAATGCAGTTTCACTCTAATGTTGGAAACGTCTGATATTTAGAGACAAACTGGAAAAACTGGAAATTTAAAGCAAAAACTTAAAAAAAAATCTACGATGTTAGCATAAAAAGGCCTCAAGGCCCTCGAAGGGTTAAATAAAATAAACTAACTTTCTGTAAAAGTGTTAAAATATTTTTAGACGTTTTTGAAGTTGATGAATATTTGATGACTTTTATTTCGAGTTTTAAAAATATTCTACAGATAAAAAAATCACTGCTGGTGAGGAAAAATAGATTAAAATGTTAAAGAAGAATAAAAATGATGAGGGAGATAAAAACTAAAGGGTTAAATCAGCTGATGAAGGGATGACTGTGTCTGTGTTACTGTGTCAATAAAGTTTGCTCGGTTTGAATGACTCTGACTCATCAGCTGAGATCATCGGCTCAGCGCCTCTCAGGCTTCTTTAAATGATTTTTAATGATTATTTTCATTTTTTTACTCATCACCATCAGAACTAAGCCACCGGAAGCATTTTATTCTGAAAAATAAAACCTGAAAAATAAAAAGGATCTCGTTTATTGGACGGCGGGCACATTTAATGACAGACTGAACACGGGCTGATCGATCATTTAAATCAATATTAGACCAAAAACTGATCATTTTAATTGATCAAACTCATTTTTATTGATTACAATAGAAACGTAAAAAAATTAAAAACAAACGGAAGATCGTCTCCAGCAGTGTGTGAGTCTGGAGAGTTTCTCTTGAATTTTCAAGCTGAATTAAACCAATAAAATATTTTTTAACGTATTAACAAAAAAAAAAAAAAAAAAAACAAACCTCAGCGTCGTTGAACGGTTTTCCCTCCTCTATTAAATTAAAGACCCGGATGTTTGGCCTTTATTCTTTTGTTTCAGTCTCCCGGGTTTAACAACGATTTCAACTGTGAAAATGCTGCGACGCTGCCTGAGGCTGAAACTTGATTTATTATTTCCTTTTAGTTCAAAAACCTCCACAATAAAACTTTAATCTGTCTGTGACGAGCCGTCAAAGTTTAGCGGACTTTTATTTTGAAAGGACAGCAGGAGTCCGCGCGCTGAATGTTCCTGATCATAAAATAATAACGACTAAAAAACAGACGATAAATCCTGATAATCAGCTGATTTAAAATAATAAAATCAGACAGTTTAAATTTATATTAAAGCATCTTTAACTCACTGAATGTTTTTAGTTTTTTCTTTCCTTCTTTTACAGAAATGGCAAAAAAAAAAACGATCTGATTGGTTCGTCAGATTCAGAATAAATTAAACTAAATATTAAAATGATCTAAAACCGTTACAGAGCGCTGGAAGCACGAGCACAGAGGAGATTTTACCGCCAAGGCCTCCAAATATTTTTATTATTTATTACTGAGCACAAAAAACGGAGCAGGATCATTAATGAGGAGAGAGCTGGAGCTGCAGGATTAGAAATCAGAGGAACATGAAAACAGCAGCTCAGAGAATAAATCAGAGCAGGATCCTGATAAATGATCAGGATTTACTGATCAGAGAGAAAATCTGATTTTAAATCAATTATTGATGAAAAATAGTCCAAAATACACTAAATAGTCCAATAATAGATGAATAAAATATGTTTACGTCACAATAGATGTAAAAAATTAAAATACCAGTTTATGTTAAATATGAATAATAGAAAATGATGCATTTCTGACTCTGAGCTGTTCTTTATCTGCAGGATAATCTTAATGCTAAGCTTCTGTAGCTCATGGACAGGTTTACTGTCAGGTAAAGGCTGGAACACCTGAGGCCTCCAGATCCAGAGGACCAGGACTTTCAGAGATGAGACGTGTTTTAGATGAAATACGGGACCAAGAGTGAACAACACGGCGTTAAAATAGACTCTAATGATCCACACTCCACCTGAGGGCCCCTGGCCCCAACATCACGGCCCTTCAGAGGGCCCCTCGCCGTCTTTATCTCGGCCTAATGATGGTACATCCCTGCAGACGGGCTGGAACGATGGACTGAGGTAAAATGGATCAATAAATAGAAATGTCTGGTCAGGGTCAGAAGAACAGATTTGTCACCAAGACTGAGCAGGTTTAGATTTTTCTGAGTCCACCTGGACCAGAGACGTGGTCAGATACAGGAGTCTGATGATCTTCTGAGGCAAGGATGGAATGTTTTATAAGCTGTGATGACATCATCTTCAAAGGCAGGGGATGGAGTGTTGGTGAAGCTGGGGGCGTTGGGGCTCTCTCCCTCCATCTCTGCCAGAACAGTCGGCCATCTCAGGACAGAGAGATAAAGAAAACCGATTTCTTGTTCTAATCTGTCTGTGTTGGTTTGGAGAATCGGAGCTCTGCATAACGAGGACCGTTTGACTCCTGAAGGAGGACTGTGGAGGATTCAGGGACCTAGATTCAGATCTGACCAGGTCCTGTAGTTCTCTGGACCTGACAGGAGATGCTGAAAGGATCTGGTTCCCTTCTCTGATGGATCTGGAATAAACGGGAACGGCCTCCTGATGCTTTTGTCTGTTTGTTTCTGTTTTATTTTCATCTGTAAAATCGAACTGTCGTCTTTTTATCCATCCTCTGCTTCTATAACAGTTCATTAAAAACAGTCAGGAATCACTAAAGCTGCAGACTTTAACTGTCTGCATGATAGAACCATAAAACATGCATTCAACTTATGCAGCATGCAAAAGCTGCTAATGTGCACGTATTTAAAGTTTTTATTCATCTTTGTTCTGACGTCCAGGTTCAGCTTCTCTTCCTGCTGTCCCAGTAAAAGCTCGATTTATCTGACAGTTAACAAACAGGAACGATGGCAGCCACAGCTGGAGAGCTTCTGCTGCTGGAAAATTTAAATCCAGGATAGAAACTAATAAATAAAATGATTATAACAGGAAAAGAAAAAGAGGAGAGGAACTAAGGAGGAGTGAAACAATAATCCGGATATTTCTGGGGTTTAGTTTTTAATTGTTCTCATGCTGCAGGTTTAAAAATCACGCTCTGAGCTCAGAAACACAATAAAAATCAAAACAAGGACCAAATCTCAAACATCATCTCTCCTTCTAAAGCCTCAATGTCTGCACAGTCAGGCCGATAAACGATCAATAATGGATCAATAACAGCAGAATTAACTAATCAATAATGGATCAATAACAGCAGAATTAACGAGGGTCAAACAGCTGGAGATTCTTCTGAAGACTAGAGAATCAAAGTTAGGATGAAAAAAGGAGAATTAAAGGACTGATACGTTTTATAACAGAGAAATTAAAAAGAGGAAAAGAAACAGGACTTAAAAATCTGGATGTTAGAGCTGCGAACAGAAACGCTCCAAACACTCTCTTTTTTAAACTTGAGTAAAAACGCTGCAGGAAGTTACACTGAATTAAAAAATCTACTGATAAAAAGATTTTTGGAGAAGTAAATCCAACAGTTTTCTTTTTTAGAGTAAATCACTTCAGGTCAAGTTTGAAGATTTTATATTCAACTGTGAAATAAATAAAACTCTTCAGCTTTAAATCACTAAACTGATCATCACAAACATGTTTTAATTACTGCAACTGCTCCAAAATCAGGGAAATTAACTGATCAATAACCAATCAATAATATAATAATAATATGATGATATTTTTCTGCACTCATATCGACACAGAAACAGAAATATGGCATAAAATAATAAAGACTAAAATACTGACGTGTTTCTGCAGCCTGCATTTTCCCTCGTTGTGAAAAACTTGAAAATAAAATCATGCAGCTGTTTGCATGTTCGGTGCAGTTTTACATACACAGATGCACTTATGCATGTTTTTCTTCTTCTGTGGTTGCAGTAATATCTGCATAAACACATCTGGTAACGCTAACTCTGTGCCATAATGTTAGCACTTTCACTAACCAGGCCAAGTTCTTGTCCAAGCACACTCATGATCACGTGCACATCAGCACTGCAGCACTTTATCGTCTGCCTCACGCACTTTAACTGTAGTGGTCACTGTGACTCTGGTCTGTTCTGGGCTGAGTATCGTTGTATTTGAGTCTCTGTGTTTATCGTACTGTCCAAGCTGTCTGCTTTTGTTTTGTCTGATTTTTAGTGTAATTTTTGTTTTTATAAACCATCAACCTGCCGGGGACTACAGATGGACATGAGCCTAGGCTACAGTCTGGCACATTTACATGTTCATCCTCATTAATGTGCACTGTCCCGTTATAAATAAATAAGATAAAATAAAATAAATAAATAAAAATAAATAAATCAATGCATCAAACGATCAATAAATGAAATAAAAGAAAAGAAAAAAAACAGGAAAGAAAGGATCAGAGAAAGGGGAGAGCAGAAATAAATCTTCCTCCTGATGTTTCTGCAGCAGGTTTTGTTTTTATTCTGACAGATTTATTTAAAGCTTCAGGATTATTGATCTGTTTAAATGTTATTGATTAATCCTCAATGTTTGACGATGCTGAGTCCATAAAGACTTCATCTTTTCAGTTTATTTTATTTTTATTCATTTGCAATAAAATACTCAAAATAATGAAAACAAAACTGTAAAAATATTAACCCTTTAACGCCTGTTGCATCATATTTGATACACACCTTTATGATAACTCTAATCACTGTGATCAATAAATTACTAAAAAAAAAACCTGAATACAATCTGATAAATGATAAAAATGCCCTCAATTATCAGTTTCCAGAAACACCTAAAATATCAAATAAGATAAAAAAAATTATTTATATATAAATGTTAAATTTTATGGAAATTTGGATTTTTTTTGGATTTCAGTAGAAAGTGAAATAAACGTTTAATTTCCAAAAAATTAGAATTTTCTGGCTATAATTTGTGTTTTCAGGCTTTGAGGGGTTAAATGTTGAACAGATAAAGAAGTCCAGACTCCAAATATCCACGACTTTCTTGTTTTCATGACAAAAAGTTTCAGGAAATTTTCCTGCGCAGTCTGAAGGTCGCAGAGTTTTAGTTTCATTTTTATTGACCTTTAAACTTTAGACTGAGTCATCGATCTCACGCTGAGCCTGCATGTTTGCTTTTGACCTTGATTTTTATTTATTTATTTTTATAAATAAAACCCTCTTTGTGTATTTTATCTGTTAACAACTTTTGGGCAATTTCTAAAAATCTGAGTTTGGTTTTTATTTCTAATAGATGACATCTTTCCTTTTTTACTTCAGAAAATAAATTATAAATTTAAAGAGAGAATCACAGACACATTCTGCCTCATTTTCTTCTTTCTTCTAATTCTCTCTGACTCAGGGGCCACTCTGAGGAAGTCTGGGGGCCGCATGTGGCCCCCGGGCCGCCAGTTTCCCATCCGGGGCCTACATGAGTTCTCCCCTTTAGTGTGCTCCGGATTTTCCCTCTGATGTTTACGCAGTTTTTACGCAGTTGGGTTCGTTCGTTTTGCGCTTTTCTGTCGAAAAATCGTCGTTTTATTTTTTATTTTTTATTTTTTTATTTTTTTAAGCAGAGAATCAGAAAAACTTAAAACCACGGAGATTTATTTCCATGATTCACATCAGGAATAAAAGTTTGAGGAGAAAATGCTGGAATGAACTTTGGAGAATGAAAATATCCGCATTAGTCTCACATTTCTGGTTTTTCTGGAGGAGAATAAATAAAATAAAATAATTCTCCTTCCTGTCATCGTCCCTGATCCTCCATCCTGATCCATAAATGTTTCTTTAAATCCTGCCTTTAAAAACTATTACATCATCTTGAAATCAACCTTACAATGTCTGAAACATTTACAGAAATTTAAAGAAGAAAAAATACGCGGATGCTGCAGGACTGGAGTCTCACGAGCTTCACTTTTAGGGAAAAATGCGCAAATTTGGAACGAAATCGAGTCTGGATTTTCCAACAAGTAAATAACTGATAACTGGTTCCTGTTTTCCTCTTTAGGAGAAAGAAATTAATGCATAAAATGCGCAGGAATTGTTGCTGTTAACTTTTACACAA
This sequence comes from Cheilinus undulatus, assembly GCF_018320785.1. Classification (NCBI taxonomy): domain Eukaryota; kingdom Metazoa; phylum Chordata; class Actinopteri; order Labriformes; family Labridae; genus Cheilinus; species Cheilinus undulatus. The sequence continues at coordinate 48,970,823 of NC_054874.1, read as the reverse complement.
ATGCATTTAAAAGAAAAAGAAAATGTGCGTAAAATTTACGTTTGCAGCCAGAAAATATTTCCTCCTTCGCCCGGAAAAGTAGCTTAGATTGGCTTTTAATTTTATTTTAATTTAGTTTGACTGTCTGAGGTGAAATTAGTTCATTTCTGCATGATTTTTATTGGTTCATGTAAAACAAAAGAAGACAGAATATGGAGAGTATGCTGGTTTGGCCCCTGACGCGCGGCAGAGAGGACCACATTCACGTGGCCTTCTCGCTAAACAAACTTTGCCATCCTCGCTTCAGCCACTAAAGCTGGAAACTCTGCTCCTGGTCTCACCTGTGAACCGGTGTCCCAGGTATCTCCCCCGCAGCACCCACGGGTAGAAGCTGAGCGCGTCTCGGTGCTGCGCGCTGAAGAAGCTCTGCGGAGGGATCTGCAGCGGGTGAAGCGGCAGTCCTCCCCCGGGGCTCTGCGCGTGTGTCCCGGGCTCCTGGAGCACCATGTCGTGCCCCGCGGAGGAGTACAGAGTCTGCCTGGCGCTGCCCTGGAAGCCGGAGCCGAACACCGCGGGGTGCAGGGACTCCGGGAAGCGCAGCGCCGTGGGCCGGATGGGCTCGTCTCCTGCGCCGTGGCTCAGCGCTTCTTTCCCCACCAGAGACTCGATGGTGAAGCACTTCTTGTTGCTGCTGTGCTGGAACATGGTCCCACTCCTGGAGCTCCTGGAGCTGTGAGGAGGAGGAGGAATCTGTGCCCAGTTAGTCCTCAGACTCCCAGCAGCCCTCGGTGGTCCATAACTCTCCAAAAGTGTGCGTAAAAGCCGCAAAAGGCGTCAGAAGTAAACTCCGCTCTGTGCAAAGAGTCCGATCTAGAGCTGCTCTGGTTCTAAAGTGTCTTCAGGAAACATCTGTGAGGAATCAGGGCTGAATGCATACAGACTGATTGATTAATCGATTAACCGGAGATCGGCGGGGATCCTCTGCAGCAGCAGCCGGGTTTGGAGCTCTCTGCGCGGGGCTGCAGGCTCTGATCACTCGGTGTGTCCTCGCATGCTGCTCGTTAAGAAGAGCCGGAGAGAGTGTGTCAGTCAGTGGGCTGAGGAGGGAGATACCTGCCCTGCCCTCCCCGGCAGAGGTGTGCGGAGCATGCGCACAAGGCACCTCTCTGACAGCCATTTTGTTGACGGGGAGGAGGGAGAGGAGGAGGAAGGATCGGAGTGAGAGTGCTGAGGAGGAAGATGATGATCAGAGGATCACTGTACCAGAGTAATGAGGGCATGGTCGGCATGACGTCACTGATTCATGTTTACTGCCTGCGTTAACGATTATTGATCACCAAATCTGATCATATCCAGTAAACATTTTATCATCTTCACATAAACAAGGCCTAAGAGAGGGTCACGTGACCTGATTTATTTAAATAAACAATCTGAAGGCTATTTAGAATAAATGTGAATAAATGTTTAAATAGAAATCTCAGACTGAAGTCTGTCTGCAGAGTGATGAAGCTTTTAAACCCTTCACACTGACACAGGTGTTCCTCTTTCTCCTGATTAAATCAGACATCTAAAAGAATCCCTCAGAGGTCCGTCTGCCTCCAGACCATCATCACATCTGTCCCCTAGACCAGGGCTCCTCAGCCTTTTCAGCCTGTGACCCCCAAAATAAAGGTGCCAGAGACCGAGGGCCCCCACTGTACCTGCAGGTGGCTGAACACAGCCATGCACATTAAAAACAGAGTTAAGTATGTTAAAAATAGCTACGGTGGGTTAATAAGGGCAAAAAACGGTGGGAAAGGTGGTGAAATCAGATTTTAAAAGTAGCAGAAATGAGTTAGAAATGCCAAAAATTAAATGAAAGTGGCATAAATGACCAAAAAAATGGCAAAAACTGAGTTAAAGAGACTAAAATGAGCATATGAAATGGTAAAAGGGATTCAGAAGTGGCTGAAATGGTGTTAAAGTGGCAAAAATAAGTGGACACTGGGAATAAAGGGTCTTTTCAAATTGTGAAATGTGGCCTAAAAAGTGATAAAAGGTGTTGATAGTGGCAATGATGTGTCAGCAGAGCCAACAATAGGCAGAGAGAGGCAAGATTTGGTTAGGAGGGTCAAAAACAGGCAGAAAAAAAGTGGTGGAAAGGGTTTAAATTTGACCAAAAATGGGTTTTAAGTTGCAAAAAAAAGGTGAAAAAAAAAATGACAAAAATGTTGGAAAAAAGTGAAAAAATGGGTTACAATTGGGGAAAATTGGTGTAAAGTAGCAAAAATGTCATTGAAAAATGTTCTTAGTTTTTTTAAGGCACCTGGAGACCCCCTCTCATTGTCTCGTGACCCCACATGGGGTCCCGACCCCAAGGTTGAGAACCCCTGCCATAGGTCCTGTTTCAGTGGTGTAGAGGGACTGAGGATTCTAAATGTCCAGAACCAGGCAGTCTGGTTCTTGTTGGGACCCAGAGCAGGCCTGGGTCTGGTATCCTATGGAGACTTGGGTGGTATCAGGTGGAGGGCTAGTCTGATGAGTCTGTGGAGCAGGATCCTGAGGACCAGATCAAGAGGTTAGTCTTTAGGATCACTCTGATGGTTAGAGAGGAGGATTAGGGCCGGGGTCAGGGGCTCTTTAGGACGCTAAACTCAGACAGTCATACAGATGTCACCTCACAGTTCTTTCACAAAGGTCAGCTTCTGATTGGATGAAGAGGAGCAGCGGCAGAGGGCCAGGACCTTATTTCCAAGTTTAAAAAAGGAATTTAGAAAATAAACTTTGTTTCATTTCAGAATTCTAATCTCTTTCTAAAAATCCTGATTTTATTCATGGAACTCTGATTTTTTTAATTTTTTGTTTCAAATCAAAATTTTGGCTTTAATTTCAGGACTCTGATTTTAATCTCAGAATTCTAACTTTAATCTCAAAATAATGACTTCAATCTCTGAAGTGACTTTAGGAATTTTTACTGGAATCTCAGGATTAATTCTGACCTTGATCTTAGAAAACAGTGAGGAAACTTAAATGTAACAAAAATCTGACCATGGTGCTGAAAAATAAAAATAATTCAAACATAAGGAACACAGATTAATGCCTTAAAGCCTTTAAATAATCAACAACAAATAATTCAGACACATTCAAAAGGGCCATTAAATTTAGGACAACAGACGAATAAAATAAGACTTGTCAGAGATCATATGACCTTCAATTAAGAAAAAAGAAACCTGATTCAAGATTTCTTATAAAACTGTGGGAGCAAAGAGAAAAGGTGAATCAAATCTTCAGTGGGAGGAAAAAAAAAAGCCTGTTGGATGAGAAAATACAAAATACCACACTAGAAATAAAAACAGATGCAGACACAGAACTGTCAGGGCCCCTGATAAACCAGAGAATGGCCCCTGGTAAATCCAGAGAATGGCCCCTGATAAACCCAGAGAATGGCCCCTGATAAACCCAGAGAATGGCCCCTGATAAACCCAGAGAATGGCCCCTGGTAAACCAGAGAATGGCCCCTGATAAACCCAGAGAATGGCCCCTGATAAACCCAGAGAATGGCCCCTGGTAAACCCAGAGAATGGCCCCTGGTAAACCAGAGAATGGCCCCTGATAAACCCAGAGAATGGCCCCTGATAAACCCAGAGAATGGCCCCTGATAAACCCAGAGAATGGCCCCTGATAAACCCAGAGAATGGCCCCTGATAAACCCAGAGAATGGCCCCTGATAAACCCAGAGAATGGCCCCTGATAAACCCAGAGAATGGCCCCTGATAAACCCAGAGAATGGCCCCTGATAAACCCAGAGAATGGCCCCTGATAAACCCAGAGAATGGCCCCTGATAAACCCAGAGAATGGCCCCTGATAAACCCAGAGAATGGCCCCTGATAAACCCAGAGATGGCCCCTGGTTTGATCCCCAGTTGTGATGTTTTGATGGTATCCAGTCATTTGTATTGGATCGTTAGCATTGTTGCTAGCGTCCTGGCTAACAGTTTCTCTTTTAGGAGCTGAAAAATGTCTGAAGCTGCTGTCGGGTTTAGATGTTGGGATTATTTTACCACTCTCGTTTCCACATTTCAGTAATTGTTTGCCTTTCTTTGGCAACACTTTTTTTGTACCACATTGATTTTGGAAGATTTTTTTTTTTTTTTTTTTGCCACTCTTACTGCTTTTTTTTTTCTGTTACTTTTTCACTCTTTTATCACTCTTCACCCATTTTTTTTCTCTTTTCACAATCAGTTTGTTTTTTCCATTAAAACTATCTCAGTTTCTTCCGCTCTGTTTTCTGGTATCCTGATATTTGATGGCCTGGCGTCTTTCATTTCAGCGTGTCCATCACATAGTTAACAGTTAAAGGTCATTCTGTTGAATGAAAAGAGGCTTACACCTAGAAACAGCTAGATTATTTGACAGCATAAATAAATAAAACTGTTTCTCTGATAAAAGTGTTTATTAATCAGAATAAATAGAAATATGGTTATCGGCGCTACAGTAGACTCCAGTTTGCCACGCCCCCTAAAGCTCTCCCCTCTGTCCTCTTATAGACGGCCTTGTCTCTAGGTTTCACTAATAGAGGTTAAATCCTGAGAGCTAATGAGGGCTGAGACGTCTGTGATGAAAACTCTGAGGGTTTCCTCTGACCTCTGAGGGTCGCCTCTCTTCCTCTGTGGTGATCCACCTGTCGCTCACAGGGACTCTCTCTCTCTCAGGTGGTTGGTTTTTAGACGTCTAAAGGTGCGCTCAGGTCGCTCTGTGTCAGCTACACTCATGTTAAGAGGATCAGCTGACTCAGTTAGCTTCATGCTAACAGATTCATCACTGTTTTAAACAGTAACCACACGACCATCTCGGTTTTAGGCTCCATGTCTCTGTCAGCTGAAAAACTCAAACATGTCCTGGTTTATAAACAGTCCCTGTCCTGGATTAAAACAACACCTCAGCACTGATTAGTCCATCAGTGGAGACGCTGACTAAACCAAAACCATCTCTAATGATCCTCCAATCAGAGCTCAGCATCCATCTATAGAAGAACAAACTCTGAGGCAGGTCAGCCGACCGTAGTCATCATCAGCTCTTCATCATGACGTCCTCCTACAACGCTCACCCGTGTTTGAGTCGACACAGAAAATCAGATTAGCATCTCCTCTTCTGTTAGCGTCAGGAAGTGAGGAGACCAGCTGGTGGAGTTTTGGGAGAGGAATGTTGTCCCATTCTTCTCTGACGTAGGATTTCTGCTGTTCAACAGTCGTTGAAGCCCGTCCCTACTTTTTTGAGATGAATTGCTGCCATTAAATTCAAAATTGAGCTCATTTTTGTCATGAAATGGTAAAATGGCAGCTGTGTGGTCTCAGGGTAAAATTACTATAAAATTATTAGGAATATTTTAAAGATATTTGTACTTAAAGGTGCAGTACTGCTATTTAGTCTAGTAGCATTCAGGAAAACAACCTCTATCTAAATTATCATTTAATCACCAGAGTGTATGGATAGTTAAAGCATCATTTATCCAGAGCAGAGGTTTTTATAGTGTGAGGCGGGCCTCCCCTGGGGGGCGCCACAAAACTTCAGCGGAGGCGTAGAACCATAAACCAGAAAAAAAAGTGATTTGCTTTGCTAACTTCTGCATGGAGGAAAATGAACAGACTGATGGTTTGAGGCAGTGATACTCAGCGTGTGATTATTAGTGGCTCTTTGATGTCTTCATTTTAAATATTATTCCCTCAGAAAACCTTAAAAAGGGAAACCTTTTTGCCCCTTTATACCATTTTTTTGACACTTTTCTCCCATTTTAGCATACCATTGCCCTTAAATACCACTTTTTTCCTACTTTTTCCACATTTTTGCCACTCTTGACTGCTTTTATTGCTCATTTTTTTGCCACCTTTGGACCTTTTTTTTTTGCCATCTGTTACTCATTTCTTTGGTCACTTCTCACCCATCTTTTATTTCACTTTTTATCCCCATTTTTGCTGCTTTTTGACCATTTTTGCCATCTTTATGGTATTTTTCAACAGTTTGGCTTTTGGTTGAGTAACGCTGCTTTAAGGATTATCAGAGCAGAAAAATCAGGTAGTATTGTGAATTAATTCACTGAAACTGAATAACTGATTACCTGGTAAAGACGGATGTTTAAGAACATTTGCAGACCAAAATATCAAAGATATAAAAATGTTAAAAATGTTCAAAATTAGACATAAATGTTTGAAAATATGATTAGACTTCTTTTTATCTGAATCTTTATGTGGGTGGGGGTCCACTGAATGAATAATTTTCTTTTAGGGGAGGCTCACTCTCACACACTTTGAAACCCCCGATCTAGAAAAAGTCTTTAAGTACACAGAAGGAGGGCCCGCTCTCTGTCATGTTGGATTTTTGCACCTTGCAGGTTTCTACGGTACCACAGAGGGACCAAACACCTCAGGAAGTGAGCTTCACAATCTAGAATCTGTCTGTTAGATGCCACTAAAATCCCCAATTTCACATACTGTACCTTTAAATCCTGTATAAAGTTTTGTAAAATCACTGTCATCGTGCTTTTATTTTGAAGGGCTGTCTTCAACGTCAGACTTAATCTTATAAAGTGAAATCTTTCTCGTCTTGTATTTTTGCGACTCGTGGCACCTCTCGGGGTCTCGTTGGTCCCGCCCACCTTGCCCGGACTCTCTCTCTTCCTGAGCAGCTTTTGGACCCGGAGGACAAACGGCAGCTCATTCAGGGGCCTCTGATTGTGGCCCCAGAGCCTCCACAAAGCCCCCCTACCTCCTCCCTCAATGAGCTGCCCCGCGGAGGCCCGTGTGAACCGCAGAGCCCCATCCTGCCCCCCCTCACGGCCCCCATCCCCTCCACATGTTAATTAATAGTTCTTAGGAGCAGATTTGGACGCGGCCCGGCTTTGATTGGAGGCGGCCATTAGCATCCATTAATTGTGCCTGTGGCGTTTCATGGCCGCTCTGAAAGGAGGAATTAGCAGCTCTGAGCGATTGTGATTGTGGTCCCGCGGCCCCGAGCCAGCTAACTGCTGCTAAGCCCTCTTAACGTGACGGGGCGACTCCTCTCATTAGAGCCTGACAAGAGGAGCATGTTAACAGGAAATAACGCAGATTTCTCTCTTTAATCTGGAGACAGAAGAGGGCACTTAGAAACCGAAAGGAGGGAAAGTAGAGCGTTAGCATGGCGGCTAAACAGAGACAGTGATGACACAGTCATTCAGACGTCCACTCACAGCTCTTCTGGTTTTTTAGAGGTCAAACATGGACGCTGTCTGGGTTTCTACTTCACAAAGACTCCGAGCAGGAACGACTGAAGACCGGGCAACTAAAGAGCACCAGTGAGACTTAAAATAATTCAGAGAGCTTTACAAAATTAATAAAAGGGACATTTATAACATGAGGAGCCTTCTAGAGAGGCAGAGTCTCTCAGGAGTAAAGATGGGCAGAGGTCCACCAATCTGAGTCTTTGAATCTCCTCCATCTACAGTCCAGAATATCATCAGCAGGTTCAGAGAATCTGGAGAAATCTCTGTGAGCAAGGGACCAGGCTAAAGGGGCCCTCAGGGGCCACTGCATTACAAACAGGCATGATTCTGTAGTGAAATCACTGCATGGGCTCAGGAGCATTCCAGAAATCACCGTCTGTCAACACAGTTGGCCGTGCCATCCACCAATGACAGTTAAAGCTGGATCATGGAGAGAAGAAGCCATATGTGAACAGGATCCAGAAACACCGCCGTCTCCTCTGGACCAAAGCTCATTTAACATGGACTGAGGAGACATGGAAAACTGTTCTGTGGTCAGAGGAAAGATAGAAAACTGTTCTGTGGTCAGAGGAAAGATGGAAAACTGTTCTGTGGTCAGAGGAAAGATGGAAAACTGTTCTGTGGTCAGAGGAAAGATGGAAAACTGTTCTGTGGTCAGAGGAAAGCACAGACGCCGTGTCCTGTGGACTAAAGAGGAGAGGGAGCATCCAGCTTGTTCTCCTGGCTCAGGTCTAAAGCCTGCATCTCTGATGGTATGGGGTTGTATTAGTGCCTATGGCAGTGGTTCTCAACCTTGGGGTTGGGACCCCGTTTGGGGTCACAAGACACTGAGAGGGGGTCTCCAGATGTCCTAAAAAAACTAAGAATATTTTTTAAATCACACTGTTGCCACTTCACACCAATTTTGTTACTTTTTTTAACCCCTTTTCATCATATTTTTCCACCAATTGTAACACATTTTTTTCATTTAACACCTGTTTTTGTCAATCTGAAACACTTTCCACCACTTTTTTTGTGCCTGTTTTTGCCACTTCTAAACCAATTCTTGCCACACAAGCTTAATGTTGCCTCTGTTGACCCATTATTGCCACTATAAAACCCTTATTACACCCAGTTTTTCCCATTTTAACCAGATCTCACCATTTGATAAGCCCAGTTTTGGTTGTTTAACCCAGGGCCTCTCAACGTTGGGGTCAGGACCCCATTTTGGGGTTGTGAGAAACTGAGACAGGGTCTCCAGATGCCTTAAAAAAAAATGAAGAATATTTTTAAATTACACTGTTGTCACTTTACACCAATTTTGCCTAATTCTAACCAGTTTTAGCAACTTAAAACCCATTTTTTGTCCGTTTTAAACCCTTTCCATCACTTTTTTTCTGCCTGTTTTTGCCACTTCTAATCCAAATCTTGCAACTCTGCCTTTTTTTGGCTCTCCTGACCCATTATTACCACTATTAACACCTTTTACCACTTTTTAAGCCACATTTCACAATTTAAAAAGCCCATTTTGTCAGTTTCTGACTATTTCTGCCTCAGCTAACCCTTTTTTGCCAGTTTATATCCATTTTCATCCCATTTCACCAAATTCCACCTATTTTTGCCACTTTAACCCATTTTTGCCATTTCTTGCTTATTTTTACCTCCACCAAGGAGGTCATGTAATCAGGTGGATTTTTCAGTTTGTTTGTTAGCAACATAACTCAAACAGTTATGGACCGATTTTGATGAAATTTTCAAGAAATGTCAGAAATGCCATAAGGAAGAACTGATTAGATTTTGGGACTGATACAGATCACCGTCTGGAGCCAGGAATTTTTTTAAGGATTCTGTACTATTGGGAGATAGGGCTAATGGCGGAGGTCTGCGCTGTTACCACTTTACACCAGGAGATGGCGGACATGAGTAACTTCAATCCCAGCAGCATTTTTGGGTGTGTTTCTGTTCAAAGTTTTGGCGTTTATAGAGTTTGAAAGACGCACGCCCGGTCGAGGAGACGAGTCGGAGCGTAACAGAGAGAAAGACAGAGAATTGTAGCGAGAATACTCACAATGCTGGGAGGAATAGAGGAATATTCACCCTCTGCCATGACTTCCAGTCGTCCGGTGAGACCATGGGTGAGACTGTCAGTGCATCTGTTGGCACCGGCAGGCAATGCTTCCCCCATGACAGTCCACCCGTAGAGAAGCCAGTGCCTTGCCTCACCGTGTTTCCACCCCACTGGGGAGGACGTAATTGGTGAATGCCGTGGTGGGGGGCACATGGGGACGGATCCAGGAATTTTTGAAAGGATTCACTATTAGGAGCTAGGGCTACTGGTGGAGGTCTTCACTCTCCGAGTACTTTTCTAGTTTGCCATTTTATCTAATTTTTGGCCTTTCTAACCCATTTCTGCTACTTTTAAAATCCAATTTAACCACCTTCTCCACTATTTTCTGCTATTATTAACCCATTTCAGCTATTTTTAACATATTTTAATTCTGTTTTTTAACAGAAGGATTTACATTTTTAAGAGGGTCTCCGGTCTCCGGCACCTTTATTTTGGGGGTCGCAGCTGGGGCCCATCAGCAGGGCCCATCAGCAGGGCCCATCAGCAGGGCCCATCAGCTGGTCTCCTCACTTCCCAGACGTTTACTGACTGTTGTTAAAGAGGAGGGGATGCTACACAAAGGTCAACATGATCCTGTCTCTACTTTTTTGAGATGTGTTGCTGCCATCCAATTCCAAATGAGCTCATATTTCTCGTGGAATGGTAAAATGTCTCAATTTCAACATCTGATGTTTTTTGTATGACCCAACTTTTTTGGAATTAGCGCTTCATAATTTAGTTTTAAATATTTACTGTTCTTTTAGATTGACTTTATTCTGAGGAGGAAAAGTTTCATCCTGATGCTTTAATGATTTATCATCGCTGGGTCCATGTCAGGTTAAAGTGGTGAGTAAAGATGGCTGATGAGTGGACGTCCCCTCTCTCTCTCTCTCTCTCTCTCTCTCTCTCTCTCTCTGCTTCAGGTGTTTCCAGGTGGCCGTGAGGTGTCATGGGAACAGTGTGACATGACAGCAGAGGCCGTGACCCGTGGCTAACACTCGCTCAGACTCTCAGCAGGAGCTGACCTGCAGCTTTCAGGGATTGTCTGAACCTGTCAAACAGCCGCTGATACACTCATCTCCTCACTTCCTCTCTCTCTCCCTCATGCACACGCTCAGTGTAGCTTCTTTAACTGCAGGTGGTGGGTATGGACTCTCCTGGGTCTCAGGGTTCACTCACACGCCCCCCCAGTCATGTCAGAGCTTGATCCCCCCTCAGTCCCCTGCAAACCTGCACTCCCCACTCATGCAGGGACACTGTAGGCTGGATCCCTGTGGAACTGTCCTCTGCTGCTCTCTAGTGGTAAACTTTGGCACTACAGGATCTTCAAATTTACTTCAGATAGAGAGTCAGATCAATAAGTGAACAGAGAAGAGGTAAATGTTTGATAGCAGAAGGTTCAGATGACTTCACTGATCTGTCTTTGAGTGTTTTTAAACAAGTTCTGCACAAATATCAGAGTGAGCGTTCATATAATCACACAAAGGCTGCAGTTATTTTTGTTCTTCAGTTTTTCACAATGTCTGAAACATTCTGTCTCATTCTCTGAGCCTAACAGATGCAGAAACTCAATCAGTTAACCGCCCCTCCTGATGGCAAAACCTGAAACCCTGTTACAGATTGCATTTGCTCTTTTTTCCAGCATTAAATACAATCTCAGGCTCTAAAACACATTTTTCATTCTGATGCACTTGTGATGCATAATACTGACCACTAGAGGCAGTAGTTAGTCACAGTTAAAGAAGAGGCATCACCATTTAAACACAGCCAGTCATACTGGAAACACAGGGCACTAATGATGCGGAACCAGTTTGGACCAGTTCAGAGAGCAAAAGTGAGGTAAAGCTATCAGAGACGGATGGAGACGATCTGAGGAGGACAAGGAGGCAGTAGACTATGAGGAAGAGGAAGATGGAGAGGAAGACCAAGAACAGACATCTCTAGGGATGTATGATATTAGTAATGCGATATCTGCGTCAGCAGATATGAACATTTCTGCCGATATTTACAAACCGATAGTTTGGCTATAAAAGTCTGCCCTTACCAGCAGGAAATATTGGCCGTATGAAGAAATGAGGTAGAGGAGTCTTAGTCTGGATCAACAGACCTACATATGTCAGCTGAAGTCTTCTTCATTCATCCTCACTTTAACATCTGTTATACGGACTGAGAGAGATTCATTTGTTCATCCTCTGACTTTAGATTGTGGGTTTTAAATAATGACATTTTAGGTCTGAACTACATTTAGATATCAGTATGGACATCTGTATCAACTACAGTTATTTTGTAAATATTGTCATGTTGGACATCAGTAAAAATCAAATATCATGCATCCTAAGAAAATCTAGATGAAATTAATTTAACTGTGATAGTTTGTTCTCCATGAAGGACAATGAGGAATGAAAATCACCCACTGCTACCAAATATGTAAAAAATTACTGAGTTATAAATAATTCTTATGGAGAAAAAAAGGGGAAAAAAAACTGTAGTAGAAAAAGACTCCGACCAAGGCCGCCCATAAGGGGGGTAAAGGGGAGTTTTCTGGGACCAGCCAAACTGGAGGATAGCCAAAAATTTGATTAAAGGTGCAAAAAAACAGTGGCAAAAAATGGCAGAATGGGCAAAAAGTGGCAAAAATGTGTGAAGTGGTAAAAAAAAAAAGTGGCGAAAATTGTAATAAAGTGGAAGAAAAAGTTGCAAAAAGCCAAAAAATGGCTTTAAAGTGGCAAAAAGAAGTTACAAAAATGGCTGAAAAAATGTTTAAAAGTGGTTAAAAGCATCAAAAGGAAAAAAACGGCAAAAATGGACAGCAAATGGTAGAAAAACATTTGACCACTTCTTGGTGTAAAAGTGGAAAATGGGCAAAAAGGGCAAAAATGTGTTAAAGTTGCAAAAACCAATGGTAATTAAGGGCAAAAAGTAACAATTGGTTAAAAGTGACATGAAGAAAAATGGAATAAAATTGTACAACTTGGCTTCAAAGTAGCACGAACAAATAAATTCAAATGAATAAATATATTTATTTTCAAACAGATAAAACTTTTCTTTGTAAAATATCCTGTTACGTTGAGAGACTGTAAAAACTCAAAAGTTTTTTAAATTTTATTTTTCTGTGCTACTTTATATTTTTCTATTTTACACTGAGAAATAAACACCTCATAACTATCATTATTTCCACCAGCAAACCAGAAAACCAGCAAACCGACTCATGATAACAGTTTTGGATTATATCATAGTAACAGAGCGTAATGTCTGGAATAATCACCATCACATTATTATCTGATAGTGCAGCATAAATGAGGCATTAAGGATCAGTGTTTGACTTATTTCATATCAGAAAGACGCCACAGCAAGTAATATCCAGCTATCTGCTACAGTAAATTATGGATGGTATAACTGAAAACAAAAACTTGCATGGAAACAGAACTGAATAATACTGAGGACTTTAACCAAATATATGATTATCATATTAATGATACCAGCATAGATCAAACCAAACATCTGTTTATGATGGGTCAGAAATATGAAATATGGTCAAAAAGACATTAAAGGCATGGTTTAGTTTAAGCTTTTTATTCAGTCAAGCCAAAAAGAAAAGAAGGAAAAAAAACTGCTGGATTAAAATCCAACCAAGAAAAGATGAAATACATTTGTACATGTCAGAGAAAAGAAAGTTTAAAACTATACAACATGGAAAAATCTCTCTCATACAAACTCCCAGTAAAATACTGTCAAAGTGCTCGTGCATAAGGAGAAAGAGTCAAAACACTGACAGTTTTAATGTTTTGGCAAAGAAACAGTGACGACCAGTAAACCGGCGTCATGGTAACAAAAAAGGGAAAAAATAAATGATTGTGGCAGATTTTCACATTTAAAACTAACAAAATACCCCAAACAGACAGCTTTACAAAGGCAAGATAAAGACAGTGATTGTTCTGATTTGGAACTGTTGGATGAGCTTTAAAAAGTCGACTGGGAATAACAGAGTAAACCTGGTTTGATGAATACCAACAGTTTCAACAATGGCAACTTCTGAGGGACCAGAGGTCACTGCAGTCACATCCTTACTGGTGGAGAACATGAAAATGGTCAGACACTCATGGTGCCTTCACTATTTTTATACCAACTGCTTCTGTGAGATAACAGTGCGTTCCATTTGTGCCAGAGGTCAGATGATGGCGCTGAAAATGACTGTACGACTGTTTTCAAGGTCTGAGTTCTGAACTCCTTGATCAAGTCTCCATGTTAAAATTTCAACAGCAATAACAATTCAGGTTGACATATCAACTTTTAAATTTCCAACCTCCAAGATCAAGTGAAATGCACCATATTTTGGGTGTAGAATCAACATAAATGCAACTTCTGGGCTTGTGAGGTTAGTCATCGCGGCGGCCATTTTGGAGAGGTGTAGCTAAACCACCTACTTTAAATGGTTATCTTATTGTTCCAACACTTTTCTGGGTATCACATTACAACTTAGCTTTCAATTAATGTAAAGGCCTTTTGCCAGCTATAGTGGAAGTTTATACGTCTGCTTAGCTAACTTCTAGCTAGTTAGTATCATGCTTGACAAGTTAACCATTTGGTGGCATAAAAACCCAATAGAAGCCATTCTGGAGTGCTAATGTCGCCAGTGATCTAGCTCATAACATCCAAAATAGCTTTCATTCAAAGACACACACGAATGCTTGCCTCCAGGCTTGTGATAAACATCAATATGGCAGCCATCTTGGAGAGGTGTAGCTGCAACTTGCAGCTTCAAATGTTGGCTTGGTTTGCCAGCAGTTTGCCAAGTATCTCATGACAAGCTAGATTTTAGTTGATGTAAGGAACTTTGGTTAGCTAAAGTGGACATTCATAAAGCCGTTTGGTTAACTTACGACATTCTAGCTATTTAGTATCATGCCTTACCAGGTAACAAGTTAGCCATTTGGTAGCATTAAAACTAATGGGAACATTTCGGGTGAGCTTTTCACATTCCAGGACATCTGTGTCCATGGATATTGATTTATATATTGGCTTTGTGAGACACATCGGTATGGCAGCCATCTTGGAGCACTTACTTCTTTCTAGATAGCTAGTGCTATGATTATCCAAATGACAACTTAGCCATTTGGTTTCTTAAGAACTCATGGGAGATATTTAGGGGCTAATGTGTCAAACACTCTAGCTTGATACATTCAAGGCAGCCTGTACCCATTGATACAGACATTTAAAAGCTTGCTTCCAGAATTATAAAGACATCAGTATGGTGGCCATCTTGGAGAGGTGTAGCTGCAACCCCACAGCTTCAAAGTGTTGCCTTGGCTTACCTACAGCTTTCTACATAGCACATGAACAAATGAGCTCTTTATTGATGTACAAAATTTTTGTTAGCTACAGTGGAACTTCACATGAGTGTTTAATGTATTACACTCTAGCTAGCTAGTTTCATACTGTACCACATACCAAGTTAGATTTTTGGTGGCATGAATAACTAAACAGGAGCCATTTTGGGTGCTAATGCATCCAATGTGTTAGCTTTTTACATTCAAGTTAGCCTGTTTTCATAGATATAGACATCTACAGGCTTGTGAGATACGTTAATACGGTGGCCATTTTGGCGAGGTGGAATTGCAAACCCCCAACATGAAAAAGTTTGCTTGGTTCCCAACTATATATCACATAAAAAGCTTGATTTTTGTTGATGTGAAACACTTTTGTTGGCTATAGATCATAAGATTATTATTATTCTCGCTAGCTAGTATCTAACTTTACCAATAAGTGAAATATTTGGTGGCATAAAAAAAGTCAGAGCCAATTAGGGGCCAATGCATCCAATGATCTAGATTATCTGTATGCAAAGAAATAGACACTAAAATGCTAGTGTTAAACATCAATATGGCGGCCATCTTGAAGAGGGGTAGCTGCAAATTCTAATGACTGTATGGTTCATCAATACACCTCTTCAAACTTAGCCCTGCAACCTGCACTAAAGGTCTAAAATGGGTTAATGGTATCTCATATTTTGTCAAAAAGAAAATGCATTTGTTGCAGTCTTTCTCAGAACCAGCAGACTCGATATGGCATGATTCATGTACGTTTAAGTCTGATTTTTATGTCATCAACTGCTCTTGATTATAAAACATGTCTGACTTCCTGAAAAAACAAGCGGTTTTGAAGACTTGATCCAGGCGCTAGCACAATACAGGCTAGGTAGAACATAGCAAGTTAGCCCAACAACCACGTTAGCTCCTGTAGATAACTGCATCGCTGACTAGCTAGCTCCAAAGCATACTACACTGTTGGCTGTACACATAAGAACTGGGTGGTTAAATCTCTTTTCAAAATGTAAAATAAGACGTCTATGTTGAGAACTAAAAAATCTTACTCTGTGGCTCAAATAGCGCTGTCTTGTAGTTGTTGGGGTTTTTTTAAATCTCAGAATACAGCAAAGGTCACCCTTAACTGAACTCAAAGTGGGGTCTCCCCCCAACTGCATTTCATCCACACAAACTGTTAAAGATTTGGCACCAGGCTTTTAGAGGAAATAACAGATTTAAAGGTTTAAATCTTCTACATTTTGGATGCTTTGATTTGTTTTCCAGAACACAGAGACGATCTCTACCTGCAGTGTTTGGATATTGTTATTGAACAATCTAGACAGTGTGCAGAGCATGTTGGTAATTAAAAACAAAATACTGGCCAATAACGGGAGCCCAGGACATCATCAGTATCATCTTTATACTCTGTTTTACAGTTTAGTGGATTTGAGCTCCATGTTGACACGTCAGATATAACATTCCAAACTCAGATAGGGTTATTATGAATACATCACTACCTCCACTTTGTAAAATTAACTTACAAGAGAAGGCTTAAGAGTAAAAACCCAAGTATTGACGCTCCTAGTTCCTTCCCATCTCCCTCTTCTGTCAATCCTTGTCTATGTCAGTAAAAACGAGACAGAGAAACCCACATTTTTGACTCTATCCACCATCCCCCTCTGTTAAAGCATAAAAAGATTAAATTTGTCATTAAAAACAAGAAGGAGTGAGACCTCTGGTACTAACTTTGTCACAACAACAACGGTGAAGGAGAAATCAATCAGGCTCAGCCTTTTAAGGCTCTAAAAGGCTGCCAATGGCAGGACAGGTTTCCTGGAAGCCTTTCATAGGTAATGTTAGGATGATGAGTGATATAAAGCAAGAATAATCAGCTGATGTTTAGCTCTACTGGTACTCGAATTTTCAGAACTAGTGCTCAATCTGGCCTACGACTACACGGCTGGTCTTACTAGTAGAGTAAAAGTGTTAGCAGTAATACCAGTAAGCCTTAAAATGTCTACTAATGCTACTTGTAGACTGTTTTTCTCCCTACTAGGAGCACAGGCCGGGCTAAAATGCCTACTAGTATTTATGAGAGACAAACTGTGGAAAAATGTGTACTAGCTAGCCTTGTATGTTAATGAGGAGGCGGGGCAGAAGTGGGCTGAGACTTCCTACTGGCTCCCCAGTTCAAAATGTGAAATTAAAACCAATCAGGGAGCAGGAGCGATAACTCCGCCTACTTTATTTGCATTTAGTCTTCTGGTAGTACTTGTAAGCATATACATATCTAACAGTACTACTTGTAAGATCCAAATGTCCACTGGTTCTACTAGTGCACTACTTCTGAGCTTACTAGTACTGATAGATCTTAAAATGCCTCCTAGTACTACCAGTAACACCTTCTGCTTTACTAGTAAGTAGACAGTCTAATACGTTATGTCTTTGGTGCAAACCCACCAAGACAAGGAAGATGAGGCGAGCATGGCAACTATTCAGGTCGACATTTGAGTCTACCCTGTGCAGAAAGAGGAGTCCATCCTGTTTCTGTGGATGAAACTTTCTACTTCCACATCTGCTATGTAGCTCAGAGCATACTGGTTCTGCTCAAACTTTGATATGTTCTTTGCAGTGTTGACATGTTTAATACCACTGCAACAAAAACAGAAGTCCTGGGCTCCCACTATTGGGAAATTTTTAGTTTTCAACAACCAAACATTGTAAGCAAACTCCTGAACATGCAGCGAAACTGCAAACATTACTGATGTTTCAGGACTTATAAATACCACGGATTACTGAAATAATGGCGATTATACAGTTTTCCTTAAGCATGTAATGCTCCAGTGCTTCTTGCAGGGATATTTCAGCTTCACATTTACTCAGAGACCTGTGGTCCATGTTAATACATTGTTGATGTTTGCAGCTTTCCGTAGTGTGATCATGTAAGGATGCCGTGTATTAACCTTTGTTTGGTTTCTGTCTCCTTTAAAGAAATTAAACTTTGTTGTTAATGTCTAAACTGTGATGAAAATGCTCTCCATGATTCCCAAACACTCTAACCATAAGGAATATCTGACCCTCCTCACAGATGAAGGGTGACTCGTCTGATAACACTTCAGTCTGTCCGAACATGCTCATCGTATATTCAGAGGCTCAGTACAGTGCGACCACAGAAAAAGCTTCACGTCTGCGTAGCTGCAGCAGTAAGAGTCTGCAGGGCTCCGCCGTGGCCGTCAGTCTTTGTGGGTTTGAATGATAACAGTGAAGTTAAACAGGAAATACTCAGTCTGGTGTTCTGCAGTGATGGCGACCTGAACCCATAGCAGGGTCTCGTTTCTCTGCAAGCGGTCAGTGAATCTGAAGTTTCTGAGCAGAGGGCGAGGCTGCCTGCACGTTACCTTATGAATAAAAACAGGCTGAAGAGTTTCTATCTGGGTCATGTGATCATCTGGGAGCGATCTCCTGCATCATGGGAGGCAGGTGGATGGTCGGACACGAGTCTCTGTGCCTCAGTTTGAACATCAGCTGCTCCTTTTCCTGAGATAGATTCTGGTTGGTGACGGCCTGCCTCTCTAGCGCCACCTTCAGCTCCTGCTGCTCCTTCGATAACTGCCTGAAGAGAAAGAGAACGGACCGGATTCAACACGAGGATCACAAGGATGCAGAGTGTCCATATCTAATTATCATATATGGTAGCATTTATTCTCAGGAGAAACGTTTATTTACAGATAATAAAGTTTGGCATCCTCATGAGAAAGTCCCTTGAGCTTATTTGACCATAGACCACAAGAAAATATATATTGGAGTGAATAAAGCATTTAAATAGTGAAAAGGTCAGACTTTTTATGGACTATTTTGCATTAAAAATGAGCATCACAGTAAATAAAGGTACTGTGCAGATGTGTAAATTAACCAGCAGGTGGCGCCACAGTGAAGCTTAGAGCAGCTGCTATTGAAGAAGAGGAGACACTCACTGAATGAGAGCCTGACAGTTTTCTATCCGAACGTTCAGATCCTCGTTCTGCTGCAGGACGTGAACGATCTGATCCTCCAACGCCAAGTTCTTCTCCACCTGAGGACGACACGGGATGACGAAGAGTGATGATAGACAGATGTTAAAAGGTGAATGAAGATAAGGAAATGAGGGAGACAAAGAAGAAGGTCAAGAGGGAGAAAAGGGGTGTGGCCTAGAGGTTAGGTCATGTCCCATGTATGTGGATGGCTCCTTTCCTGCATGTCTCTCCTCCACTCTCTCATCCCTGTTTCTGACTATCCAGTCATCTATCCAAAAAAGCATAAATAGCCAAAAAAGGAAGAGAAAAAGCAAAAGAAGGCAAAAAGTAAAAAAAAAAGAGAGCAGGATGGCAGAATGAGAGAGAAGAAATCAAAGAAGACAAGGAAAGAGAGAGGGAGAAGATGGCAAGGATGAGGAAGACGGTGAAGAATAGGGAGGAGAGTAATGCGGAGGACAGAAAGAAGAAGAATAAAAGGACAAATATGAAGGAGACGAGGACACAAAGGACAGCAAGGTGATGACGAAGAAGACAGAGAAGGTGATGAAGGAGGAAAGGAAGGAGAGGAAGGATGTACGATTATTAGCAAGAATAAGGAGAAGAGAAAGACAAAGCAAAAAGGTGAAATGTAAAAGATGAAGGTGAAAGACAATGATGAAAAAGAAAATGGAGAAAGAAAAAATAAAGAAGACAAGGAAGGAGAGAAGAAGGAGATGACAAGGATGAAGATGACAAATGAGGAGGAGAAGAGGAAGATGAATAAGAAGAAGGAGAAGATGTGAAAACAAGAAGATGAAGAGAAGAGGACAAGGATGAAGAGGAAAGGAAGAAAAAACAAAAAGATACAAAAGAGGACAAAGAGGGAGAAAGATGACAAAGATGTTGAAAGGGAAGATGAAGAAGAAAAGAGAGAAAGAGATGAAGAGGAGGATGAACAAGAAGAAAACAATGTCAAAAACAACGACATGAAAAAAGAAGACGAGGTAGAGGAAGGAGGAATGAAGATGACGATGACATAAAAGACAAAAATGATTACAGCAGAAAAAGATGATGAAGGAGCAGAAAGACGTGAGAAGATGAATAAGGAGAAGAGGGAGAGAGGAAGAAAGTGAAGAAAAGGGACAAAACAAAGGAGGACACAAAGAGGAGATAACGAAGGAGAGAAAAAGAAAAAGACAAAATATGAAGACAAAAAGAAAACAAAGAAGAAGGAAGAACATGATGACAAAGATGACAAGAAAAATGTGACAAAGGAAGGAGAGAAGAAGAGGATGAAGGAGATAGAAGAATAAGACAAATGAAGATGACAAGAAGGTGAAGAAGAAGAAGAATACAGAGGACCAAAGAGGAGAGAAGGAGAGGAAGACTAAAAAAAGACCCAGGAGATGGAGACAAAGAGAGCAAAGAAAATGGAGAGGGGGAGAAGAAGAGAAAGAAAGGAGGATAAAATAGGAGGACATGGAGAAGAAAAAGTGATAAGGAGAAAAAGAAAAAGAGGGACAGAAGATGACAAAGAATGTCAAAGACAACGCTTTAAAAGGTACAAAGAAGTAGAAGAAGAAAATCAAAGAGGAGCTCAGAAGAATTAGGAGGAGGGAGAAAAGTAGAAGAAGGAGAGGACAACAATAAGGAAGACAACGGCGACAAAGACACAAAAAGACAAAGCCGATGAAGACAGGGATAAAACACTCGTCCTCTCAGATCACCCACCAGCGCGTCCATCTGCTGCAGCTTCCTGTTCTGCTCCTGAACACGCTGACTCTTCATCTCAATCACAAACACCAGAGACTCCTGCTCAGACTCCCAGAATGCACCTGGGCTGCCATGGGCCTGGAGGAGGGAACAGAGAAACCTCTTCATCTCTCTACTGCGGTGGATTTTTCGAGTGTTTAACACAAGATTTACTCCTTTTACCAGAAGCCACTGATGTAAAACCTCTGCACACGTAGTCTCTAAAACATTTCTCTGATTATTGATTATTGATCAATTCAGAACTATAGTTGATCCAGACTCACCTGGATATTTCTCTGCAGGTCCCTCTTAAACATGGATTCTCCAACTCTCCTCTTCAGCTGGTTAAAAACCTCCAGATCAGCTGACAGCTGGGTCACCTGGCTCTAAATTCACAATATTTAATTCAGAATATTTAAAGATTAAAACATCTACAGAAAAGCATTATTATCAGTTATTTATTCAGCTAAAGTGAATTTACCTTGAGGTCATCCTCGACGGCCTCAAACTTTTCCGTCAGAGACTCTTTTTCTTGTTCGTGTTTTTTCTGAAGCTCTGCACACGATCAAAAGACAAAATTGAAAGAATTTCAAATAAAAAGCACAAATCTAGAGTCCAATTATCAGGATTGTTGTGTATTTAATTTCAGCACCAACTCTGCTGTAAGTCTGATTTTGGGATATTTGATTAAAGTTAGTCGATTCTGAATCTGCAGGAAACCAAAATTAAAATAAAATCATTCCAGCTACAGAATCTTTAGTAGTTATCACTCCAAAAATAAGAGCACAGATTTAATATGTAAAAATCCCCTATGGCTATAATTAGGAATATCTAATGACTAACGGTCTTCTAATTGTCCGTTACCCAACATGACGTCTTCAAATTTCTTCTTTTGTCCGTTTAACGGCTCTAAAGCCAAAGACTCCTCACTAACTGCTGTAAAGGACAAAGAAAGGCAGAAACTCTTAACTATTAAAGAAAAAGAATCGTGAAATTCTTCCATAACAATCTGCCCTCATTTGTTGACATGTTTTTAAAAGTGGGTGGAGCTGGTGAGGACCTCCTTGAAAGCTCCACCCACTTTTCAAAAGTTACCATCTTTGGCAACTACTCAGCAAAAAAGGAGGGAAAAATCCTCAACATCAAACACTACATCATCTGCCTTTGATGACGTCATCCTTTGAAGTCTGTAACAGAGCTCAACAGTGCCCGCCCACTTTTTCAGCAGCTCTGGTTCTGGAAGTAAAATTCTCCATTCAAACCCTCCATGGACATTTCTAATTATCCTTATTACAACACTTTAAATGCATGAGACGAGCTACCGGAGTACTCATGACTATAAAGACTTCATTCAGCACAAAAACTGTGTTCAAAAACAGAGAAGGTATAAGACCGTGTACATATTTCTTTAAAAGGAGGAAGAACTACATATCCCACAATCCAAATTTTGTTGCTGATAGCTTTTCAAGCTTTAGAACGACATAAAGTATGCACCTCTTTTCTACACTGCCCTGTATTGTAGTGATTGTATTTGAAATAACATTGTAATGTCCTAGTTTAAGTATTTTTGCTTCATACTGAGGGAACATGTATTTTTGTTATTAACAGTCAACAGCCTATGTTTGTGAGCTTGGTAGACATTTCCATGGTAATGGAGAGCCCACCAATCAGAGACATCACTGTGACACTCAAGAATTGTGGGTACTGTAGTTTATTTGGCTGAGATTACAAATAAACGGGTTTTCTTAAAATGCTGTTGTTATCTTTAGTCTCCTACATAAAGCACACACATCATTGTTTCACACTCAGGTAGCTCACGTTCAGTTTAATGTAGATACTTATGATAACTAATAATCAAATCTGCTGTGGAGAAAATGAATGGGATTTATACTTCTGGAACCACACTGCTGAGCTCTATCAGAACCATAGACTGTAGAAAGAAATGGACAAACCCTGTGTGACGTCAGTCGTCTGCTTACAATAGGCGGACTCAAACGGCTCTTGAAGCCAATCTGCGGAGGCTTCCATATTGAAATCACGGTCTCAACCGAACTTTAGATCAACCTAACGGCCCGCCCACTAAACTCTGCCATAAACTCTACTCGTGTTGACTCTCCTCCAGCCTCCAAAAATGGAGGGAAATAGCCTTTGATGACGTCATCCTTTAATACCCTTTAGAAAGATGATGTCATCACAGCTTATAAAACATTCCATCCTTGTCATCAGCACACAGCCTAGTCTAGACCTCCATCTGTCATTCCAGTCTAACCAGTACCCCACAGATATTTTATCTAAATGCTACATCAGTGTTTATGACAACATGAGGGAGAAAATCTGTTAAAGAGCTTCTAGCCTCTTAGCTCGTGGCTAATTCTTCTCCATTAAGTGCTATCACCAGCAGCTTCTCCGCACTGAGCATGTGAAAGAGCTTTATAAATAAAGTTTATTCAAACAGATGCTGATATGCAGGAATCAGCCAGGAGTTTAATTTTGTATTTTTGCTGACCAACAGCTCTAAGAGGAGCTACAGCTGATTACATTTACAGACCATTTTAATGTCAACTTATCTAGTGAGTTCTTATCACAGCTGAGTTCATTAAAATGGGTTTTAATGCAAAAACAATCCATCTAAAGGTCTGATATCTATCTACTGCATAAAGCTTTAGAATTATTTATTCTATTTCCGTATGTGTGTAGTTCCTCTTTCTTACCTTCCACATATCTCTCATGTTCTTCAGTAGCATTTTTACTCTTCTGTTCATGCAGCACGTTCAGATCAGCCGTCGTCTCTGTTTTCACCTGAAATCACATGATCAGGTCGGTGTGATGAGATGTAAGACTGTGGATCTAGATCTAGAAAATCAGCTGTTTAAAGGATCCCCCCTCTCTAATTCCTTTTCATCTCCTTCTCTTAATACATGTTTCTAATGCTATAATAGAACAGCCTCTCATTACAAGTACATGTAGAAAGGCCAACATTATTTTCTACTTATGAAAAGATCTTTGACATAGAAAACTTTGGCAAAGGATGAATGACATGTAAAATTTAAATAAAGTTAAGATCAGCATATCCATGCTGCTGTTACAGTCAGCAGGCAACAGTGGACACTTGGAGGTCACAGGTCTCTTGTAGGTGTGTCCTCAGTCCTCAGGTAAATCCTGAAGTAGTTTCTGACTGGTTATCTTAAGGACTGTCCCAAAGCTCTCAGGGTGCACTCAAGCATGCCTGAGCCCCAAAGTCTGGCTTGACCCAGGCATACATAGAAGAGGTGGGCTTTAGCGCGGTATGATTGCTGCTGCATGTGCACAAGCACAGATGCACGACATGGATGTGGTGTAACATCAGTAAGACAGGGTTTAAAGAGAAAACCATGCTTTAGCAGAGTATGAGGAAACTGGGCCGAGTGCAAGAGCACCCCTTAATTGGTAGGAGGACAAAGGAGGGATATCTGATGAGTGAAGGAACAACAACCACACTCACTGATTGGACGCTGGAGCACGTCAGATTTCAATGTCAGTCCAGTCCAAAAATGGTTTAGTCCCACGATCAGGCTTTGTATTTTCTAGGTTAGCCAGTCTGACCAGAGACCAGATCTTTCTCTGAACCAGGTCCCCCTGTATCAGACAACAGAGGTGTTTCTGAACTCTCAGCAGGGTCACAGCTGAGTTCAAAACGTCTGCCACAGAAACCAAAAACCTCCTGGCTGAAGACTCAGGAGGTCTGAGCCAAACCTGGAGTCCATGAGTCTGTGGAGCAGATTTAAACTCCCTCTGCTGATTAAATCACACTCATATGAAGCTGAACGGTAGCCTGTTTGAGTCTTCAGATCAGGCGTTTAATGTGTGGGAATTAAATAAATAATAAGAAGAGGAGTTTTTGAGTTTGACTGATTATTTAAATAAAGTTTTCCACCAGATTTTTCTCCTTTTCTCTCTGTTTGAGACCGATCAGTGAGGTTGAATCACTTCTTCTCACCTTATCGAGGATGTTCAGCACCAGGCCGCACACCTCCACATCAGCGTGGTCCTTCAGAAGCTCCGCCCTCTCTGGGTTGCCATTGGCCGAGAGCACTTCCTTTAAAATCCTCAGCTGCCACTCGAATCGCTCGATCTGCTTCTCCAGACAGACGTCCTGCTCACCTGACGTACGGTTACCTGCAAGTGGAGAGAAACCGTTTATATTTAGTGATTTATTTTATTTAGCAGTTTTATATTTAATGATTTATTTTATATTTAATGATTTATTTATTTTTTTAGCAGTTTTATGTTTAATGATTTATTTTATATTTAATGATTTATTTTTTTTTAGCAGTTTTATATTAATGATTTATTTTATTTAGCCATTTTATATTTCATGATTTATCTTTTTTTAGCTGTTTTATGTTCAATGATTTATTAAATTTAGCAGTTTTATATTTAGTGATTTATTTTATATTTAATAATTTATTTTATTAAGCGGTTTTATATTTAATGATTTATTTTATATTTAGTGATTTATTTTATTTAGCAGTGTTATATTTAATGATTTATTTTATATTTAATGATTTATTTAATTTAGCAATTTTATATTTAATGATATATTTTATATTTTATGATTTATTTTATTAAGCAATTTTATATTTAATGATTTATTTTGTATTTAATGATTTATTTTTTTAGCAGTTTTATATTTAATGATTTATTTTATATTTAATGATTTATTTTATTTAGCAGTTTTATATTTAATGATTTATTTTATATTTAATGATTTATTTTTTTTTTAGCAGTTTTATATTTAATGATTTATTTTATTTAGCCATTTTATATTTCATGATTTATCTTTTTTTAGCTGTTTTATGTTCAATGATTTATCTAATTTACCAGTTTTATATTTAGTGATTTATTTTGTATTTAATAATTTATTTTATTAAGCGGTTTTATATTTAATGATTTATTTTATATTTAGTGATTTATTTTATTTAGCAGTGTTATATTTAATGATTTATTTCATATTTAATGATATATTTTATATTTTATGATTTATTTTTTTTTAGCAGTTTTATATTTAATGATTTATTTTATTTAGCCATTTAATATTTAATGATTTATCTCTTTTTTTAGCTGTTTTATGTTCAATGATTTATTTAATTTAGCAGTTTTATATTTTATAATTTATTTTATATTTTATGATTTATTTAATTTAGCAGTTTTTAATTTAATGATTTATTTTATTTAGCAATTTTATATTTAATGATTTATCCCTTTTTTAAGCTGTTTTATGTTCAATGATTTATTTAATTTAGCAGTTTTAAATTTAATGATTTGTTTTATATTTAATGATTTATTTAATATTTAATGAATTATTTTATTAAGCAGTTTTATATTTAATGATATATTTTATTAAGCAGTTTTATATTTAATGTTTTATTTTATATTTAATGATTTAATTTTTTTAACAGTTTTATATTTAATGATTTATTTTATTTAGCCATTTTATATTTCATGATTTATCTTTTATTAGCTGTTTTATGTTCAATGATTTATTTAATTTAGCAGTTTTATATTAATGATTTATTTTATATTTTATGATTTATTTTATTTAGCAGTTTTATATTCAATGATTTATTTTATTTAGCAGTTTTAAATTTAATGATTTATTTTATTCAGCCATTTTATATTTAATGATTTATTTAATTTGGCAGTTTTATGTTCAATGATTTATTTTATTTAGCAGTTTTATCTTTAATGATTTATTTTATATTTTATGATTTATCTTATTTAGCAGTTTTATATTCATTGATTAATTATATTAAGCTGTTTTATGTTCAATTATTTATTTTATTTAGCAGTTCTATATTTTATGATTTATTTTATATTCAATGATTTATTTTATTTAGCAGTTTTATATTTAATGGTTTATTTTATATTTTATGATTTATTTTATTTAGCAGTTTTATATTTAATGGTTTATTTTATATTTTATGATTTATTATATTTAGCAGTTTTATATTTAATGGTTTATTTTATATTTTATGATTTATTTTATTTAGCAGTTTTATATTTAATGATTTATTTTTTAAATTATGATTTATTTTATTCAGCAGTTTTAAATTTAATGATTTATTTTGTTTAGCAGTTCTATATTTTATGATTTATTTTATTTATCTGTTTTATATTCAATGATTTATTTTTTTAGCTGTTTTATATTTAAGGATTTATTTTATTCAGCAGTTTTAAATTTAATGATTTAGTTTATATTTAATGATTATTTTTATTTAGCTGTTTTATATTTGATTTATTTTATTTAGCCGTTTTATATGCAATGATTTATTTTATTTCAGCATTTTATATTTAATGATTTATTTTATTTAGCTGTTTCAAATTTTAATTTTTGTTACTTTGATTATTAAAGAACTTGATAAATAAAGGTTTTATTATTTATTTAGATTTTCTGGCATCTTTTCTCCTTTAGGAATTAAAGTTTTGGGGTTTCTGACAAAACATGACACAAAGGAACGCCATGTTGGGCTCTGTGAGCCATCTTCAGATTTTTTAGAATAAAAACAAATCAGTTAATCCAGAAAATATGTGCAGATTTAACTATTTATAAAACAATCCCCTCTCTGGAGCCTTAAATCTTCCATTTCAGGTCCTGTGTCATCTCTCCCCAGCAGTTAAAGTCAGAATGAATGGAGGTCAAAGTTGTTGAAGCGTTTCCGTGATTTGAATAAGACTGCTCCATTACATCATGGACATGTAGAGACCCGCTCCTGCACACGCTCAGTTTCACTGACGTCTTCAGCTCAGACTCCTTCATCATAAACATGTCAAAGGGTCCTAAACATAATAAGAGTTATTTCTAAAACAATAAAACCCCGAACCTTAACGTCTGAGAGCAGACTTCTGTTTGAAAGAAAACATCTACAGCTGATGTAAAGAAAGCATTTTGTCTGCATGGATGTCTACATGAGCATGTTTTTATGTAATACAGTAAATAAACACTCTAATTCTATAATAAACAGATGTTTTGACTCATCTCTGTTCTTCTCAGGATCCTTATTGTTCTGTTTTTCCCTCATATTCAGAGTCTATTTAGCCGTAGAAACGTGTCTGAGCCCGTCTGCATGTTGAATTGATTTTTAAACAAAGAGCAGATTTAGTTTTTATTCTGCTGTTGGACGGTGAAACACAAACATCACATCGTTATGATCATTCAGAAGAGGAGGAACTGAAACAACACATGGAAAAACACTGGCTGTAATAAATCAGGAGTGTTTTTCCAGTTATAAATCAGAATTGTTTTCGAACAGCTGCATGGATTCAATAATGTGAGTGAAAGGAGGAGCTCGGTGAGGTTTAAAGTCAGGTAGAACTACTGTACGGTGGTTATCTGCCTTCTAAAGGTGACAGAGGAGAGTAAATGAGGATTAACACCAAAGAAGCCTCATATGGTAGGAGGTAATTGTGACCTTTGACCTCCAAATTTGATCAGTTCATCCCCAAGTCCAACGGTGGAGTCAGGGTCTTTGTGAGGTGGGGGAGATCAATGAGTACATAATAGGCCACCTAAATAGTAAACTATTGAACCATTTATTTCACAAAGGCACACAAGGGAGGGTGCAGGTAAAAATATGAACTTTAAACCAAGGGGCTAACGGCGCTCTCTGACTCTTTCCCCACTGCTGGACGTGTGCTCAGGTTTTCTCCACTGAAACTGCACCAGAAACATAGAAAGTTACCATTTATTGTCCAGTTAAAGAGCAATAAAGTCAGTTTTTTATTTGGAGGGAACCAAATACAGTACATGGTCAAATTTGCCCACTGGAAGCACACTATAAAGGGAACTAACGTTCATTTTTTGGAGGGAACTAAAGAGGGAACATAGGCGAATTTTCCCACTGGCAGGACACTATAAAGGGCACTAAATTAATTTTTATTTGGAAGGCACTAAAGAGGGCACATGGTCAAATTAGCCCACTGGAAGCACACTATAAAGGGAACTAAAGTCTTTTGTTTTTTTTTTATTTAGAGGGAACTACAGAGGGCACATGGTAAAATATGCCCACTGGAAGCACACTATGAAGGGAACTAAAGTCTTTTGTTTTTTTTTTATTTAGAGGGAACTACAGAGGGCACATGGTAAAATATGCCCACTGGAAGCACACTAAGAATTTAACTAAATTATTTTTTTTTTTTATTTAGAGGGAACTAAAGAGGGCACATGGTCAAATTAGCCCACTGGAAGCACACTATAAAGGGAACTAAAGTCTTTTGTTTTTTTTTTATTTAGAGGGAACTACAGAGGGCACATGGTAAAATATGCCCACTGGAAGCACACTATGAAGGGAACTAAAGTCTTTTGTTTTTTTTTTATTTAGAGGGAACTACAGAGGGCACATGGTAAAATATGCCCACTGGAAGCACACTATGAAGGGAACTAAAGTCTTTTGTTTTTTTATTTAGAGGGAACTACAGAGGGCACATGGTCAAATTAGCCCACTGGAAGCACACTATAAAGGGAACTAAAGTCTTTTGTTTTTTTTTTATTTAGAGGGAACTACAGAGGGCACATGGTAAAATATGCCCACTGGAAGCACACTATGAAGGGAACTAAAGTCTTTTGTTTTTTTTTTATTTAGAGGGAACTACAGAGGGCACATGGTAAAATATGCCCACTGGAAGCACACTATGAAGGGAACTAAAGTCTTTTGTTTTTTTATTTAGAGGGAACTACAGAGGGCACATGGTCAAATTAGCCCACTGGAAGCACACTATGAAGGGAACTAAAGTCAAATTTTATTAAGAGGGCACTAAATAGGGCACATGGTCAAATGTTGCATACCTAGAGGGCATGTCTTTAAATCGTGCACTTTGTCAAATATTGTCCATTTAGATGGCACTTAAAAAGGCATTTATCGTGTTTATCTAGCAGAGGGGAATCTGAGAGGGCACCTTGGCAGGGCATTTCATACATCAGGACACTTGAGGAGGCTATAGCTAAGTGTGTTGTCAGTAGCAGCCTAACTCACAGCAGGAGAGAAATGAAACTTAAAACCGGAGGGAAGAACTGAACAGTTCTAGAGAGCATTTTTGTTCTTTTATGCTCAGACATGACTTCAGGATGTCAAGTCAGGCATCTTTAGGGGGAGAAGGATGGAGAAGGTCTTTTTGACCCACAGCTGTTATTGTAAACCTTTTAGAGACGTTTAACCCTCGGGCAGTAGCTCTAGTTATCGTCACTGTTAGCTGTTGGTTCCTGTGGAGCAGAGTGGATGCTAATGAACCAGAACAAAAATGCGTTTCTTGTCAGTTGAGCTGTTTGATTTTTTCACGGATCCTCGACTGACTGCAGAATTTATCTGGAGTATTTCATCTTCCTCTGCTTTGGCCTCGCTGCTCTGCTGAATATGTGGGTCAGCATGACGGTGAATGTGGGATTGATTTAATAAAAACTACTGAGAGAGAGCAACAGAGGCTCACTGATCTGATTTTTATCTTTCTCTGGATAACAATGGAGCTTTGTGTTAGAAATAACAGGCTGTCGTTCACATAGAATGGTTATGTTAGTATTTAGGAGTCTTTTATAGCACTTTCTGTCGGAGTAATTCACCCTACGCCTTGGGTTTTTCTTCACTTTCACAACTATGTCCAAGGAAGTGATCGAGTTTGTGGTAACAGTGGTTATCCTGAGAGTTTTTGCTCCAGCGTCTGCAGCGTAAGTCCAGCTGCTGCTGAGTGATTCACAGAGAGATGACGACAGAGCCGGCCTGTTTAACAATCTACTCATAAACACGAGGAAACAAGGGTACAGTAAGAGTTAAACGTCTGCCGGTCAGAGCTGAGTCACAGCCTCAGCAGATGCTTCATCACCTCTGTTACCTGAGGTTCATGTCAAACACCGCTCTGTTTACCGTCATCTCCTAGGAATTAAAGATCAGATTAGACAGGAGAAGACTTCAGAACAGTTCAGGGGATTTCTGCAGCACATACAGATCTGAATTAAAGGCTGCAACCTACAATTGACTGTACTTCTTTAGTAAATCACTTCATTTGTTTTTATAGCAGCAGGTTTCATGTTTGCAGTTTGATATGTTTAAAATCTACAACCCCGGTCTTCTTTTACTGCAGGTTTCTGAGCTGATAACAGCTGATCTCCAAATCTGAACTGACTTTAAAAATATGGGAGACCACAGCCGTATATGGACAGCTTCAGCTGAGTTTAAACATCAGAATCCTCCAAAACACACAGCAGTTATGATTCCACAGACATGAGATCTCACAGAAACTCAGGATCAAACGAGACTTCAGAGGAAAAACAGAGATTATCAGAGTGCCGCATAAAAACAGCTAATGCTGAGGGCATTTTAAAAACACTGGACCACACTGGATTTGCATAAAGAATGGGAGCTACGAGCCCAGAAGGCCCCAGATGTGGACATGGGCTCTTACAAAGCTAATGTGGAAAGCAAAGCAAAGAAAAAAAAAATAGACAGGACACCTCATCGTCCTTCAGCTTCTGCTGACATTCAGAAAGTATGCAGAGAAACAGGAAGTGAAAGAACAAAAATAATCAGAGACACAAAAGGAGGGCCTGATAAAACTTAGACCAGGTTTAACTCTCACCTCCTTCATCTGGGCGGCTGCTGTCCTTCTGGGTCTTCCCTCCTTTCTTGTTTTTATTCTTCTTCTGAAAACAAAAACAGAAGAGGAAGAAAAAGTTCAAGTCACATTTTCACAAACAAATCCACTGTTAAGGAAGCTTTCACACTTATGGCTCTTTTGTTTGTTCTGAGTAAGTTAGAAACTGATCTGTTTTTCCACTTTTACTCATGCTGTGTTCACACTGAAGGACTTAAAAGTGACCAAAAGGACACACCGGAGACCGGCAGTCCCATAACCATTCAGATCTCTGAAATAAACCTGATTTTTACATCACAGACTGTTGGAGTTGACCAAAGGATGGGCCCCTGATAAACCCAGAGAACGGACCCTGATAAACCCAGAGAATGGACCCTGATAAACCCAGACAATGGCCCCTGATAAACCCAGAGAACGGACCCTGATAAACCCAGAGAATGGACCCTGATAAACCCAGAGAATGGCCCCTGATAAACCCAGAGAACGGACCCTGATAAACCCAGAGAATGGACCCTGATAAACCCAGAGAACGGACGCTGATAAACCCAGAGAATGGACCCTGATAAACCAGAGAATGGGCCCCTGATAAACCCAGAGAACGGACCCTGATAAACCAGAGAATGGACCCTGATAAACCCAGAGAATAGACCCTGATGAACCCAGAGAATGGACCCTGATAAACCAGAGAATGGACCCTGATAAACCAGAGAATGGACCCTGATAAACCAGAGAATGGACCCTGATAAACCCAGAGAATGGACCCTGATAAACCCAGAGAATAGACCCTGATGAACCCAGAGAATGGACCCTGATAAACCCAGAGAATAGACCCTGATGAACCCAGAGAATGGACCCTGATAAACCCAGAGAATGGACCCTGATAAACCCAGAGAATGGACCCTGATGAACCCAGAGAATGGACCCTGATAAACCCAGAGAATGGACCCTGATAAACCAGAGAATGGACCCTGATAAACCCAGAGAATGGACCCTGATGAACCCAGAGAATGGACCCTGATAAACCTGGAGAATGGACCCTGATAAACCAGAGAATGGACGCTGATAAACCAGAGAATGGACCCTGATAAACCAGAGAATGGACCCTGATAAACCAGAGAATGGACCCTGATAAACCAGAGAATGGACCCTGATAAACCCAGAGAATGGACCCAGATAAACCTGGAGAATGGACCCTGATAAACCAGAGAGTGGACCCTGATACACCCTTACATCACCCTTTTCCACCTTTACCTACCACTTTGTTTTACCAGTTCAAACCCACATTTTGCTGCTGTTCAATTTTGCAACATTTGGACACTTTTTGATGTTTTTTGCCACTTTACTCCCTCTGTGCACTTCCATTTGCGATTCAAAACAAATTCTTTCCACTAATTGTTTCTTTTTTTTTTTTATCTTTTATTCCCTTTTTGTCACCCTATACCCACTTTTTCTTCTGGTCACACATTTTTGCCAGGTCTTTGACACTTTTTGCACAGCTCTGCCACTTCTCGACCATTTTTGCTGCCCTCAACCCTCTTAATGCCACTCTACGCCCATTTTCGGCACTTTTTTCTTATTTGTTTTCTTGTCTTTTTGCCCATCAACCTAATTTTTGATACTTTACACCTATTATTCAGTTCTTTCCATTAAATCACATTCTATCATCCTGGTTAAATATAAAATACAGTTATCACAGCTTAACTTTACAATGGTCCACGGTTTTGCTGACCTCCACATTAGATTTAACCTTTAGGTGTTGCAGAGTTTCTCCGTTAATCTAGCTAATCTTGCAGACTTTTTGTCCGGTGCTTCAGCTCACTAACAGCAGCATATTCTCAGATGGAAACTCCTGCCAGTAAAAATGATGTTAATCAGGATAAAGCTTGTTTTAATTTGCATGTTGCTCTTTTTTATATTTCCAGGATCTTTACAAAGTGACTCCCTGATCATTTCCCCATCTTAAAGCCGGTCCTTCTTCACCGTTTCAGTGATTATAAGTGACATCAGGTTAAAGGAATTATAATAATATTAGTGCTGTGAGCTCAGAGTTCAGCCTGCAGTGGAATAATCAGAGACAAACAGAGATTAGATGGAGAGTGTCACAGACGCTGAGCAGGCCTCCTGGCAGCAGCAGCAGCAGCGTGCTCGTTGTTCTGGTTCAGGTCTGGTCGTTAAACTGGAGCGAGGAGGACGTTATGAAATGTGCTGATAGAGTCTGAGTCTCTCATTAGTCTCCACATGACTGACGCTGTAACTTTCCCTCTTTTCTTTTCTGGCTTACATAACTTCAGCTGCAGCTCAGACACTGACGCGGGACGATTAACGGCCGTGTGATCGAGCCGATGATCAGAAAATGACCGACAGACGAATTCTTCAACCCTGCAGTTATCACCTCACTGACAGCTTTAGTCTTTATTTAAAGACAGCTGGAAGAAATCAGAGTAGTCAAAGATTCATACCACATTGGTTTCATTCAGCAGTAAAACTAGAGGTGCTTGTCTAGTCGTCTGGTTTAAAACGATCAAAAATATATTTATATAGAAAATAGGAAACATGATTAATTATGCACGGCGGCGCAGGGGTTAGCTCTGCTGCCTCACAGCAAGAAGGTCCCTGGTTCACTTCCCGGTCAGGGCCTTTCTGTGTGGAGTTTGCATGTTCTCCCCGTGCCCGTGTCGGTTCTCTCTGGGTACTCCGGCTTCCTCCCACCACCAAAGACATGCTTGTTAGGTTAATTAGAGACTCTAAATTGCCTGTAGGTGTGAGTGTGCCTGGTTGTCTGTCTCTATACGTCAGCCCTGTGACTGACTGGCGACCAGTCCAGGGTATACCCCACCTCCCGCCCAATGACAGCTGGGATAGGCTCCAGCACTCCCCCGACCCCCAACAGGATAAGCGGAAGGGCTGAAAGATTTGCAAAAATAATCTAATTGCGATTTTTCCCCCCAATATGGCAGTTGCGATTTAAGATGTGATTATTTTTAGGTTCCTCATCTTACATATTTTTCAATACAGACAAGAAATAAATTATCACCTCCACCAAGGAGGTTATGTGATCGGGTGGGTTTGGTCATTTGTTAGTTTGTTAGTTAGTTTGTTTGTTTATTAGCAACATAACTCAAAAAGCTGTGGACGGATTTTGATGAAATTTTCAGGAAATGTCAGAAATGGCATAAGGAAGAACTGATTAGATTTTGGGACTGATCCGGATCACCATCTGGATCCAGGATTTTTTTAAGGATTCTGTACTATTGGGAGATAGGGCTAATGGCGGAGCTCGAGAGATGGCGGACATGAGTAACTTCAATCCCAGCAGCATTTTTGGGTGTGTTTCTATGCAAAGTTTTGGAGTTTATAGAGTTTGAAAGACACACGCTCGGTCGAGGAGACGAGTCGAAGTGTAACAGACAAAGACAGCGAATTGTAGCGAGAATACTCACAATGCTGGGAGGAATAGAGGAATATTCACCCTCTGCCATGACTTCCAGTCGTCTGGTTTGACCATGGGTGAGACTGCCAGTGCATCTGTTGGCACCAGCAGGCAATGCTTCCACCATGATGGTCCACCTGTAGTGAAGCCAATGCTTTGCCTCACCATGTCTCCACCCCATCAGGGAGGGAGTAATCGGCAAATGCCGTGGTGGGGGGCACATGGGGACGGATCCAGGAATTTTTTTAAGGATTCTTCACCATTGGGAGATAGTGCTAATGGCGGAGGTCTGCGCTCTCTGAGTGCTTTTCTAGTTCTGTATAATAATCTAAATCATTTTAGATAATAATATACTGGGGAAAAACAATTTAAAACAAACAACCAATTTTAATATTTGTGGCTCATATTGCAAATTTGATATAAATTGATATGTTGAAGAGCATGATCATTTTTATCTCATTTAAAATAAGAAAAACATATTCATTAGTTAAGCAGGGATTTTTCTCCTAAAAAAACTTAAATATTTGCATTATGTGGAAAAAATATCTGCTGCAAAAAAGTATGAAACAGGTTTTCTGACACATTTCAAGTTAAAAAAAAAAATCTAAATTTCTGCGATTTGTAAATTGCAGCAGGCCATATTGCGATCTAATCTAATTAGTGATTTATTGCCCAGCCCTAATAAGTGGTACGAAAATGGATGTATAGATGTCCAGTTCACACAAAACTGCCGCTGTGGCTAAGTCTGAGCTAATCACTCCACTAGCAGCCATTGCATACAAACACTCACATTAGCCAACCCTTCACCCGGTAACTCTCACCAGCAAGAACATCTTTCACATCATGAAAAGCTTTCAGTGTTGTTTTTATTCTTTCTGTCATGCAGAAATGTTGTCGAGTTCTAGTAAACTGAAGCTAAAGCTTCACCTGAGGTCACCACCGCACAGGAGCAGCCATTACAAACAGCTTTGAGTACAACTAAACCCCGCCCACAAAAATGGATGTAGCAAAAATGCCAAAAAGCTGAACACACTGCTCATGAGAGGACCCTGCTGCTAAAGCTACACCGTGCTGAAAGCAGGTGACCAGGGCACTCTGTGGAAATCAAATATACACCATTCTCCCTGGTGAACGTGATTATACTGTTGGATAAACTTTGAAACTACTGGTTTAAATGGTGAAAGTTAAATATAGTTGCTTTAATTTGATATTTTCTGTGAACTAAAGGGATCATTACAGGTTTTCTCTGACATACGTGGATATGAGCAGCAGCTTTCACAGAAATCTGGTCAGCAGACAAACACGTAATCTTGGGCGTGAATCCAAACATCCACAACACACAGGAGCTGAGGGATCACACGCCACCATCTACACACCATCAGAAAACACACTGAAATACTTACGGTATTGCCTCACACACACCCTCACATTGCTCAAGCAATGAGAAGCTGAGCAATCACGCCCTAAAGCTCTGAAACACTCAGACCCTCCCTGTGTATAAACACCAGTAAACTCTGCTCAGTCAGCTGGACTACAACTTTATTTAAACTCAGAGCTGGAACAGAGCTGGGAAACACAAAACAACATCAGATCTGAGTTCTT
Organism: Cheilinus undulatus; assembly: GCF_018320785.1. Classification (NCBI taxonomy): domain Eukaryota; kingdom Metazoa; phylum Chordata; class Actinopteri; order Labriformes; family Labridae; genus Cheilinus; species Cheilinus undulatus. The sequence continues at coordinate 48,934,825 of NC_054874.1, read as the reverse complement.
TAGGTGAACGGTGATACATTCAGCTTATTACTCACTGTCACTACACCAGGAGGATAAACTCAAACTCTAAAACTCCTTTAAACCACCTACATCTAACTTGAATTGAGTCAAACCCTACTGTGCACTCTCTCCCATGTTTTAAGGATCTTCGGTATCAAAAAAGTACAGAAACTTGCATACTACAAGATAATCTTGGCTATTTTAGTCCCCATTCTATCCAAAGTCACCAAAACCCTGATTATCTGATGGATTACAGATTATCTTGACAGATTTTCCCGTTTCTGGAGGCGCTAGGAGGGATTTCTCCCTCAGTGATGTGAGACAGTCAGACTTATAAACGACTTTAAATAGTAAATATCAAACATGTTCAATATTCACATTTTTAAACCCTGTTATGTGGAGGAAACACCAAGAACAGCCAAGCAGTCATGAGCAGCATTTTTTAGTGGAACAGAACGCTAGCCAATCAGGAAGCACGCTGACTGAGGGAGGAAGCACAACAAACACAGCCATTACTCTAGCTGTGTTTCAATTATCTAAATAGCACAATAAAAAACACCTGTATTTCAAAAAATCTCTAATAAATCACTTCAAAATTTAAGCTCTCATTAAGAGGTTTTTCAGACGAATTGACATAGAAATATATCGCAAAAGTACAATGGAAACACTTTTTCCACATTCACAGGTCTCAGGACTTGACGTGTGTACGGGTGTGGACTTAACATCATATTTATACACTTATACGTGGCTTTTGCCATACGTAGGGCCTCTGAACGATCATCCACTGCTCTCATTTTATGTTCAAAATTGTAGCTATCAGCTAGCCACATTAGCTTGTTTACTCATCAATGGCTGTAGCAGGAAGCTAACAGATAGCCACATTAGCTTGTTTACTCATCAATGGATGTAGCAGTCTGCTATCAGCTAGCCACATTAGCTTGTTTACTCATCAATGGCTGTAGTAGGAAGCTAACAGATAGCCACATTAGCTGGTTTACTCATCAATGGATGTAGCAGGAAGCTAACAGCTAGGCATGTTAGCTTGTTAACACATCAATGGGTGTAGGTGGCTGCAAACAGCTAGCCACATTAGCTTTTTTCCCTCATCTATGGATGTAGCAGGCTGCTAACACCTAGCCACATTAGCTGGTTAACTCATCAGTGGATGTAGAAGGCTGCTAGCAGCTAGCCACATTAGCTTGTTTACTCATCAGTGGATGTAGAAGGCTGCTAGCAGCTAGCCACATTAGCTTGTTTACTCATCAATGGATGTAGCAGGTAGCTAACAGCTAGCCACATTAATGTGTTAACTCATCAATGATGTAGCAGGCTGCTAACAGCTAGCCATGTTAGCTTATTTTCTCTATAGATGAGCAATGCTACTATATTGTTGAGATCAGCTGATTTCACACAAACCCTCATCAGCTGACGGCCAGCTGATTCACTCTGAGCATGCTATTGGCTAACGACACTCAGGCTATCATTTTTAAACTGCGTTCGCCTGGCTACGCTTTGTTGCTCCCTCTTTTGCAACCCTCCTCCACCCCAGCTCCTCCTTTATTCTGCCTCTGACTTTATCACTGTTGTCACTGACGCCTGCTCTGCTCTACTGCTTTTCTCCCTGCCTCAGGCTTTCCTTGTCGACACGGGAACAGGCAGGAACCTGTGCTGTTCTTGCTTCCACATAGGCTGGTGGAAGGGCAGGAGGATCCCAGAACAGCCACACCAACATAAATAACAGCAGTAAGTGCCATAAAGAAAAAAATCCTCAGTAAATCATGTGGTTAAGTGGTCCTACCAATGTTGTATCTATTATGTTTGGTTTTACAGTAACTTCGTGTAAATATTGAACCATATTTGAGAAATAAAAATTAAAAGGTAGAATGAAAAGTAAATGTCATCTTTTTACCAGAGTAAAATTATTGATTTTTAAGCAACCCTGTCAAAGATTTTCTTGCATGGGAGAGAAATGTTATCATCTAAAATTGCACTTTTTAACATTTTGAAGCCCTAAAATTAAACTACGGTTTGCAGAAACATCTCATTTAGCTGCAGCTCGACTCCTCACATGACCTGGTGAGAATGAATGAGCTGAAATCTTGATCTTTATCTTCCTCCTCTCGCAGCTCACCAGACTTTCTGCATCATTACTCAACTACAAACTCTGTGGCTCCTCCCCCTGAAGTTTAAACCGGCCAATGAGATGCATGCACAGCCTGAGCAGAAACTAACCTTTCTCTGGGTGAAGAGAGACGCTCGGCTCAGAACAGGCAGGTTTTTCTTGACAGTGAAGTGCTGTACAAACAGAGCAGAGCCTCGGCAGTGATTTATGACCTTTTATTAAGGTGAGGGGCCCAACGATGCCCGCAGGGACGTACGCTTCTCCTCCGCCTAAACTCAGCATGTGTTTAAGCCACACGTATATTTATCCTTCCAGCCTGAGGCTGAGTAGTACATCATGTTTTTAAGACAAAATCAAAATACTTTCAGATGAGACGCAGGGTGAGAGAGCGGCTCATTGGTTGTTTTTTTATAGTGACATTTTACTGACCGACATGAGTCCAGACTCTCAGTTTTCACCCCCCATCCCTAACTCGACCCCGCTCTGCTCCAGGGTAGAGAGGGAAACTAAAGTGAAAGGTCAGTGTAGTTTACAGACAACAGATTTTCAGTTTTAAATGAGAAATCCAAAATCAAGAAATATAACCGGTTTCCTAATGACTGTTTAAAAATAGAAAACAAACATGAGGAAAAACCTGCCCTGGGTCCTTTAAAGATGATTTAAGCACAAATCTCATAAAATAAATATGCATTTATTTTTAAATGAACACATTTTTAATATTCTTTATAATAATGGATCAAGTTTTCTACTTTAAATCATAATAAATTTGTCTCTTTTTTTATCTTTTATCGTTTTGAAGCCTTGTTTAATGCTTGATGCATCCGCGAGATCATGAGTGTCCATGCGTCGAACGTGATGTCAAATATTAAGACACGCCCCTTCGCAGGGGTTCCACCAGCCAATTTTCGTCCGTCCGCGCACATCCCCAAAATTTTTTACAGACGCAGCACACGTCAGAATGGCCGATTTTGAGGAATTTTTGGTGACAGAAGTCATTGAATATAAACATCTGTATGATTGTTCTTTGAAAGATCACAGAGACTGCCATGCACTTCCTCGTCTATCTCTCTCATTGGCCGTACAAGAATATTGTACTCTCCCTCGTCCTTCCTCTCTTGATTGAGTGGCTGTATAGACCACCTCCTCTCTCTTTTATGCTCTAAAAACAACAGTAAACACAACAGTTCCTCTTCGTAGTTCTCCATGAACAACAAATCTTCCTCTATGGATTGCATTAAACACGCTACAGACGTGATTCTTGAAGACACTGCCCCATAGTTTTTGGGAGAATATCAGTTTGCGGTGAAGAGGAAGCCGGCACTAGGTATAAATGCATCCGCATCATGATTCCGCATCAGTTTTTGTGCGGCCTCCACGCAGAAAGCATAACTGAGCCTGTTGCTACAAGAAAACCTGATTTGTACTGTGCATGTGCAAACATGCGTCTACATAAATTAATTCTAACCCTAACCCTAACCAGTGGAACGTAAATGCTAAACCTAACTTAGCTTCGATAGGCTGCCGAGCGGATATAGACGCGTTTGCACATGCACAGTGCAAATCCGGTTTCCAGGACGGATCAAGTAGCCAAAGGAGAGGAGGGCGAAACTTTCTTCCAAGCAGGAAGGGCCAACCGAACCTAGGGGAAGGCTAACTCACCACATGACATCATGAGGGGAAAATCTAAGAGCAGCTCGTTTCCTAAACACATTCTTTGATCTCACGTTTTAGATCAGACCAGACCAATAAGATGAAAAAACTATTGCTCTCATCCTTTTCTTTTAAGTAAACAAACGTAAAAAAGGAGAAATTAAAACCAGCTTGAATTTTGTTTATGATACTGGATTCACAACTTTTGTTCAGTGCCCAGGCGAAGCCCAGGTTTACTTGATTTCATGTTTTGTTTTCCTGTTTTTAACCCCTTAAAGCCTGTTGTTTTATATTTGATACATACCTTTATGATAGCTCTATCACATCAATATGATCAATACAATTTAATAAATGATAAAAATGCCCTCAAGTAGATTATCAGTTACCAAAAACACCTAATGTAAATTTAATGAAATTTGGACGTTTTTGGATATCAGTAGAAAGTGAAATAAACATTTCAGTTCCAAAAAATTAGAGTTTTCTGGCTATAATTTGTGTTTTCAGGCTTTAAAGGGTTAAACAGTACGGGAATCAGCAAGTTTCTTGATTCTGGATTTTGGACTGTAAAAACATTTTTTTTGTTTGTTTTTTTAAAAAAATGAATAAAGTAAAACTTTTTTTTTCATCTTACTGCTTTGATGTTTGGATCAAAAAAGGAAGATCAAAGACAGAACGTTGGTGATGTAATGTTCCTTTTTTCCTGCAGGTGTTAAAAGAAGAATGTTACATCACCGGTGTTCTGTTCATGGATCTTCCTTTTTTTTAGTGTACACAAAAAAAAAAATAATTAGATCAAAAATGAACTGTTTTTCATTTTTAAAAAAAAAAAAAAAAAAAGAAAAGAAACAGGAAATGAAAAAAAATTTTTTTTTTCTTTAGCTGCCCCGTTCTTAAAATGGTCAAAAAGTAATCTTAAAATATTCTGCCTGTTTAGTTTAAAAACAGAGTTAATCCTGAAGGTTTCTGAAGTGCATACTGTATATATAAATATATTTATATATATCTAATGGGGGTGGAGCAGTAGGAATGCATGATTGGAGCATCACGTAACTTCCATGAACCACCTTCACTGCTGGGTTCATCTGATCCTCCTGTGTTTTACCTCTAACCAGCTGGTTCTGATGGTTAATAAGGAGAAAATCCTGTCTGATTATGAGGGTTTTATAATTATTTAATTGCCTCCACAGCTCTTTTCTCTGGTTCAAGTGTGAGAAGGAGGATTAGGTCCAAGCTGAATTCTTCAGATTTACCTTCACACCAAAACACCACAGACCAGCGTGTGTCAGGTAGAGCCGAGGTAAAGTCTGTTAAATAACAGATCTGTCCTCCACATGGATCGCTTTATTAGGAGGGTAATGTTCTAAATGTGAAACAGGCAGATTCAGCAGGTTTGAGATGTGACGTGATAAACAATGACGAGAATATAAACCTCTAAAAACAAAGCCTGATCAAAAACAGGAAGTCTGATGACATGTTTCCTCTAACAGTGAAGCTGCTTGCTGACTCGGCACATACACAGGATAAATGTGAGTAAAGACGACCTTTGACCTGTGAGTCAGCAGAAGCGTCGACACAGGAAACACTTCCTTCATTGAACGCTGCTCAATTAACTGAGATTTGTAATTATTCACAGATTTTTCTGCTGAGGTAAACATTTCTATCAGAAAACAGATGTTTACTCGACAAACTCTTACTGATTCTCAGTTTTTTTTATAAATCAGCAAACCTTTGCTGTAATGATCAGGTTAATTAACATCTATCCTGCTAATTTAACATGGACTTTTACACTGGATTTAAATTTCTACCCTACAGGACTTACGACAAAGTTTAGAGGCGCTTTCACGGCTGATGACAGCAGATGAGGAGAACTGTCCTGCAGCAAATGAAGCTAGAGTCAGGAAATTGTGCAGCCCAAGCTCTAAAATCAGTTTTTTGTGTCTCTGTGTCTGTATCTAACCGGTCTCAGACACAGTATTATGTCATAAATGAGTAAACCTGTAAAGGGTTATCATACTTAAGCTTTAAAACCGTCTAACAAATCCAAACAGCAGCTGTTCTCTCGTGCTCTGCAGCCTTCATAAACAGATGTGTTTCTGTGCAGCTGTAATGACTGTTTTCCTCCGCTCTGAAAACCACAAAAAAGTCAAACAAACAGGAATTTTAATTCTTGCATGCACACAGACGTCTTTTCTGAACCAGTGAGCTCATTTCTGACTATCAGTTCAGGGAGAGTCGTTCTAAAGATGGAGGAACGCCCCGGCTCGATCACAGCTTCGTGACAGAATGTTTAAATGTTCCCGTCCAGAAGCTTGACGGGACGAGATTTAACGTCCCGCTGAAGAGGTTAAACTCACACGGGGATGAGGAGCCGCTCAGATTGTCATTTCTCCTAGACATGTGAAATATCTCACATTTAACCCGCATCCAAACGTTTAAGAAAACAACTTCATCGTCTTTCTGCTGCAGCTACGAGAAGCTCCGTCTACAAACCAAACACCTGCTGCTGCTTAAAGAAGAGAATATTCATCACAGAGGCCGCAGTTTCATTAAAAAACAGCTCTTCATGTGGCGGGGGACTTATTCACTAGGACAGAGCGTCTCTAAACCAAAGAGGAACAGACCGTGATGTTTTCATAAAAACCAAGCAGAACGACTGAGGCTTTCGTTTCACTTTGTTCCACTTCCTCTGAAGATTTACAAGCTGAGTTTAACGCCATTAAAGCGGCGTTCCAGCGTCAGAGGAAGCTTGTAGAAAAGCTCTTTAGATCAGAGCAAAGATACAGCTGATGAGACGGGAAACAAACCCTCCATTCATAAACACTACAGCTTTAATTTACAGATATTCTTCATTCAGTAACTAAGAAATAACCAGCATCGGCATGCAGGGAAATAAACTTATACCATTCCTCTCCAACAGGGGGCTCCAAACCTTTCAGCCTGGGACCTCAAAACAAGAAAGAAGAGACCGCCACCATCGCTGGAGGAGGCTAAAGCATCCTGCGCCATACATGAATGTACTTTTTTCTTCGATTTAAGCACAAATCTCATATAATAACTATGTTTTTATTTTAAATTAACTAATTTTAATATTTTGTCTGCTGGCCCCACTGAGTGTCCTGACCCCCACTTTTGGAACCACTACTCTACAGCACCTTACTCTTAGTTTAAAGGTCACATATTTGACCCCTCTAAGACAAGTTTATATCAGTCTCAGAGGTCCCCAAAACATGCCTGTGAAGTTTGTTGCTGAAAAAACACTCCAGTATTGGATGCTTGCATGTCTAAAAACCCCTCTGTTTCAGCCCTGCTCAGAACCAGCTGTTTCTGTGTCTGTAGCTCCGCCCCTGACCACACCCCTCTCAGGAAATGGATGGGGCAGCTGAGAGGAGGATCAGGAGAGTAGGGCAGAACTTTCCTCCAAGCAGGGAGGGCCAAATGAACCTGGGGGCGGGGCTAACTCCCCACATGACATTAGCGGAAAATCTAAGAACGGCTTGTTTTAGTACACATTTTCAAGAGGGTCTGGCTGCAGACCTCGACAAAACCTCTACGCTGGGACGTTCAGCCGCAGACCTGTACGCTGGGGCGTGCAGCATGTTAGCTGTTGTTAGTATGACTAGACCGCTGACTCTTACTAGACCTTAGCGTAGCCCCGTACACTGGGCGTGGGCAGACCCCGACCCCTATGCTATTAAAACCTGAGTGGTTAGATTTAGGGTAAGCCAGCGGGTAAGCAGCTAGAGCAGAAAATTTGGCTTGGGTTATATACGTCACAACCCCGGTGCAGAGGTCTGCCCCAGCGTGCAGGTCTGCAGCTGAACGCCCCAGCGTAGAGGTTTGCTCGAGGTCTGCAGCCAGATACGTCTCGAAAGGTGTGTGTGTGTGTGGGGGGGGGGGGGGGGGGGGGGGGTGGGGGTGGTGTCCCAATTCTTGGGGGATTGTGGACACGCCAAGGACACATATTTTTGTTAGAAAAGCCTGAAAAGGTGTAGTTTGCATAATAAAAAAACCTTTAAACTTTATGCCTCAGAAAGAAATAGATAATATCTCAGTAAATAGGACTTAAAGTGAATCCTCTAACTGTAGTTTATTAATAATAAATTATGAGAAATGGTCCCAGTGCTCTGGCGTTCTAACAGACCAGTGTTCTGTTCCTCCTCAGGCGGTTTCTCATGCCGTCTTAACACACATTTATCCGAGCCGCTTCTGCACTGTTGTGTTTTCTGGTTGCCAGGGAAAAAGAAGATACATTTCTGACTTTTACAGTAAAAATAAAGTCTCATGAAAGCCTCGTGGTGCAGCATCTCTGCAGGATGAAGTCACATCAGATCCACATGGGCCTGTTTTTACATGAACACCGTCAACATAAACCCCTCTCTGGTTCGGCTCTGGTTCCCTTCAGTTCAATAACAGGTGTAGCTCAACTCTGCTAGGAGCCTGAGTCACACAACTGCAGGTGGTTTCATTGGATATACTTGTTTTTATTTCTCTTCTCTGAATCAACAGTCAGGTCTAGCATTTAGCAGAGTTAAGGCAGTCTCTCCAAAGGGCCTCAAGATCATCACTACAGGTAGGGCTGGGCTAAATATCAAGACTTTAAAGATCAAAACAGCAGACATGCTGAACTCAAATCATCAGGGTTTTGTGCTTTCTGACACCACCATGTCTTGAACACCCGATATGGTTCAGGTTTTAGTTTTTAATGATCAGAAAAGTTTATCAGATCTCCATTTTTCTAATAATCAGTGCATGAAAAAAATGGAGGTCTGATAAACTTTGCAGGCCAGTCTAGACCCTGCCCCATTTTCCAGTGAAGCCATGCTGTTTTAACTCTACAGAGTGCGTCTTGGCATCGTCCCGCTGAAATAAGCCGGGACATCCTGGAAAAAAAGGGCATCTAAAAGTTGGCATATGTTGCTCCAAAACCTGGATGTACTTCTCAGAGCTAATGGTGCATACACAGATGTGCAAGTGACCCCAACACCATCACAGACACTGACTTCTGAACACGGTATCTATGGTTTCTAAAGAGAATTTTAGATTGTCTTTCCTCTGACCACAGAACAGTTTTCCATCTTTCCTCTGACCACAGAACAGTTTTCCATCTTTCCTCTGACCACAGAACAGTTTTCCATGTCTCCTTAGTCCATGTTAAATGAGCTTTGGTCCAGAGAAGACGTCGGTGTTTCTGGATCCTGTTCACATATGGCTTCCTCTCTCCATGATCCAGCTTTAACTGTCATTGGTGGATGGCACGGCCAACTGTGTTGACAGACGATGATTTCTGGAATGTTCCTGAGCCCATGCAGTGATTTCACTACAGAATCATGCCTGTTTGTAATGCAGTGGCCCCTGAGGGCCCCTTCAGCCTGGCCCCTTGCTCTCAGAGATTTCTCCACATTCTCTGAATCTTCTGTAGATGATGAGAGATTCTAAGTCTTTACAATTTTACATTCTACAGTTTTTAGACTCAGTTTTTCTCAGATTGGTGAACCTCTTCCTATTTTACTTCTTAGAGGCTCTACCACTCTAAAATGCTCCTTTTATACCCAGTCATGTGACTGACCTGTTGATAATTAACCTGATTATTTTAAAAACACTAAAGGAGGTGTATTATGGTGAATGACTACATCCTTGCAGCATGAGAAGTTCAGATTTTAAAAGTAGCTGCAGATTAAACTGAAGTTCAATGAAAACGCAGACACAAACAGTCGGACCACTTTATAACAGAAGAGATCAATATTAGAGATTAGTGATTATTTTCTGCTCAAACCTTCAAAGTTCACAGAGGAAGGTTGGAGCCGATATAAGAGACCAACAGAGACGGAGGTTGTCACATGACCAAACATCCACATCCAGGTCACATGACCCTCCTCAGTGATGAAGATCATGAGACAGGATGATGGTCAGGAAAGGTTCAGGGTGGATTTTTTGTCCGTTTGTCTCATAATGACAGAAACTGTCTCCTTTGAAAATCTATTGATGAGAATTAATGATAAAAAAGGAATTTTGATGAAGTTTGGAACAAATTTATTTTTTCTTCTAGGGCTCAGCCGGTTAGATATTTATATATTTATAGGTAAACTGTGTTGGGGGTTAACTGACTGTCTATGTACATTTATTCTTTGTTTATTTTGTGTGTTTTCATTTTATTATTATTTTTTGCCTTTACTTGATTTTCCTACAATCATTTTGAGCATGCATCAGAAAACAGACAAAAAATATGAGTACTTGGTTTATGTAAATGGAGTGATGGAACAATTAATAAGAATTTAAATAATATTATGTAAATAATGCGTTTTTTCTCCTCAGTATTACAGCAGTGATTATTAGATTACGTTGTAAATTGATCCAAACAAAGTGTACCCGCCAAAAATTTAGAGAATCTAGTAATCTGTAAGTCTGCAGACTGCTGCGGCTGCTGGATATGAAGGTTTTAGTGACTGAAACACCAGGACAGAATAAAAATACCACTCAGCACACTAACATTCATTATTATCAGCGCCAATGAAAACTTAGAAGACCCCCAAAGCTGTAGACCTAGAGGAAACACTGATCCTGATCCAGACTTTCTCTGATCTTTCAAACATAATAGTCATGTTTCAGTGTGAACAGAGATGAAGACTACCGTAGACCGGACTGAAGCAGAGCCTGGTTTAGTTTACGATGTGAAGCCTGGACTCGTACCAGCTCTCTCTCTGTGAGGTTTCCATCCTTTAAACAGCCGTCGGCTCGTTGTGTAACACCTCAGCTCTGCTCACACATAAACCGAGTCAAGGTTTACGGTTTGGAGGTTCAACGTGTGGAAAACAGCGACCTCAGAGACCTGCAGACCATCTGTTGGCTCTGACACGGCGGGACGAGAGCGAGACGCAGAGACGGAGGTGAGAAAAGACCTGCAGGGAAACACGTGCTCTGAAACTTTAATTCTAAAGACTAAAAGGCTTTCACTGGTCTATTTTAAGATGGAATATTCAATTATATCAGCCCCTACAGCAGATCTACTCACTGGTTGGCAGCAGGCAGTTGAGTGAGCAGTCTGAGTGAGCCTGTTGCTTATGCATATCCAGCAGTGCAGCTTCTGCTGCATTCGTAGCGGATATGTGGACTTAAGGCCCATTTATGCTCAACGTTAAATACTGATACGGATACAGATACGGTCGGAGCCTTCTGTCCGTACTCAACGTTCATTTCAGAGCCACGGCACGGGTAACAGCCAATCAGCAGTGAAAGCTGTGCACATGCACACGGCGGAGATTAGAGGAGGAGAAAACGTTTTGGCGAGAGGAGTTGCTCCGGAGAGCAGGTATATGTTTCGAGGGTAAGTTAAGGCACCAGACACTCCTGAAATTGTAATAAACACCCCAGTTCTCTACAACTCACAGCTACCAGTAACGTTACTGTGAGCCCAGTAACGTTATATAAACATAAGCGGCAGCTCTGCTCACTCGCAGTCCCTCCAGACGAGTCTGTTAATCACTGGAAATAAGGTAAAAACCTAGTGAACTCAATTCAGTCCAGTTTTATTGCAGGAAAGCACGTTCAGGTGCAGGCTGATTAGCTTTTAGCATGACGTTAGCCCAGAGAATAGTGTGTGTTTGTGTGGAAGCCGCACAAACTCTACTACTCACGACTACTATCATTAATGTATCGTTAATCATTACGTTAGCGGCAGCTGTCTGTTCCTTCTTCTTCTTCATTGGTTTTACGGCGGTTGGCGTCCATCACTTTGGTGCATTACCGCCCCCTGTCTGTTCCTATGATAAACACTGATTATTAAAGTGAAGATGCTGTAGGCTATTTTGTGTTTTTAACGGTTTAATCACTTGAAACAAGGTTGCTGATAATACTGATAGGGAAATAATCCGTGATAATAGTAAGATGTGTGTTTGTGTGAGAGGGCAATAATGGCTGTTTAACTACCAAGCTGTTCTACTTTACATTTTTCTGTGTTGACTGAGAGATCCCACGCAGCAGAAAATGACATATTGTTAGATGAAGTGTGTCCTGAAGCTGTCTTTGATAGTTTTTTGTAGAGAGGAGCAGGATAATGCAGTTCAAGACTTAAGACATACTGGAACTGCATCATAAAGCCTACATGAACTGCATGGTGTTCAGGACTGAATAGTCTCTTCTATTGCTATTGGACTCTCTTCAGCTATAGTAACATTAATTGATTAAATGTAGCAGTCTAGTTTTGACGAAGTTAGGTGTTGGAGTTTGTATTCAAAATTTTGACGCCAGTATTTTCATTTTTACTGCAATTGGATATCGGCTCCAAATATCGGTTATCGGCCTCCTTGACAACTAATAATCGGTATCGGTTTCGGCCCTGAAAAAAAACATATCGGTCTATCTCTAGTCACTACCCGATACGTAGCTCTAGTGAGACACGAAGAAGAAATAACAATGGTGGAACTTTTTGAGGAAAAGTTGTGCGAGTTGGTTAGAAACGCTGCCTCCATTTTTGTATTTTATGCAAGAGGTACATTATCAATACCGCCTCCACAGTCGCCATGTTTGTTTTTGAGTTTGTTGTTGTCATAAACTTTTGACCCCCGTGGATGTATTGGTTAACAGGTGTGAAGGTATGTATATATGTGCTTATGTATGTATATATTTTTTAATTTATGTGAGTATATATGTCGTTTTCTGTTTCACTGTATATTGTTTCATTTGTTTGGTGTACAAAAAAAGAAAAAACCTGGAGCATGGGTACGGCTCCTAATAAACATATGAAAGAAGAGTATTGGTTACCATCCACGCCAACGTAGAGGACGCATGGAAGTATGTGAGCAGTGACGGTAACATCGTTTGAAAAGGACGTATACATTTTCGTACGTAAAGGGAGTATAAATGGGCCTTTAGTTTGTCTTCCAAATCATTAAAGACGCCACAGACTTCTACAGGAGTCGTTTGTAAGATATGCCATGCCAGAGTGAAATACTTGACGACATGATGAACCCAAGCACAAGATACCATATTGATAGCTAAGCAGCTAACAGCTAAAATGAAAGAAGCAGGCTGAAGCTAGTAGCTCCAGTGCTATGATAACAGTTAGCCTCTGTAGCTCCAATGCTATGCTAACAATTAGCCTTTGTAGCTCCAATGTTACACTAACAGCTAGCCTCTGTAGCTCCAGTGATATGCTAGCAGTTAGCCTCTGTGGCTCCAGTGCTATGCTAACAGTTAGCCTCTGTAGCTCCAGTGATATGCTAACAGTTAGCTTCTGTAGCTCCAATGCTATGCTAACAGTTAGCATACAGCCCTGCTCTAATAGACGTGTTTAACCAAAGAACTGGATTTTGGGGGTTAGGGGTTCATGAATCCTGGCCTCTAGGTCTCTAATATGAAACCATGAGAGTATTTAAACATCAGTCATCTAAATAAACAGATTCACAGCTTAGATGCTGCCTTTACTGACAGCTGTACTTAGAAATATAAATAGTTTGGTGTGAAGTGTCCCTGAGTGCCCCACAGTGTTGATCTACCAGAGGTAAAGAAGGCTCTCCCTAATCGTGTGTTTCCCCTGTTTATCTCCGGCAGGTGATTCCAGGTGAATCTGTTTAATTCTGCTGGTATTTTACATCAAACTGCCCTCTAAACCCCGGGTGTGAATCTGCTGTCGGTGTCATGATCTCCTGTTGCAGCAGCTCAGCCTCTGAGCCTCTAAATCTGTTTCTATTCTGAGCTAATCAAAGATTTACGGCGCTGCCGTTACGCAACGGATCCTCAACGTGCTCCAGTCGTCCAAACACCTGAGTCATACACGCTGCTGCAACGGCTCAGATACATGATGGTATTAATACTATGATGGTATACATACTATACATAATCAATAATACAATTATTGATTATTACTGCAATACAGGAAGAGATATGATTGATTATTACTGCAATACAGGAAGAGATATGATTGATTATTACTGAAATACAGGAAGAGATATGATTGATTATTACTGAAATACAGGAAGAGATATGATTGATTATTACTGCAATACAGGAAGAGATATGATTGATTATTACTGCAATACAGGAAGAGATATGATTGATTATTACTGCAATACAGGAAGAGATATGATTGATTATTACTGCAATACAGGAAGAGATATGATTGATTATTACTGAAATACAGGAAGAGATATGATTGATTATTACTGCAATACAGGAAGAGATATGATTGATTATTACTGCAATACAGGAGGAGATATGATTGATTATTACTGCAATACAGGAAGAGATATGATTGATTATTACTGCAATACAGGAGGAGATATGATTGATTATTACTGAAATACAGGAAGAGATATTATTGATTATTACTGCAATACAGGAAGAGATATGATTGATTATTACTGAAATACAGGAAGAGATATTATTGATTATTACTGCAATACAGGAAGAGATATGATTGATTATTACTGAAATACAGGAAGAGATATTATTGATTATTACTGCAATACAGGAGGAGATATGATTGATTATTACTGCAATACAGGAAGAGATATGATTGATTATTACTGAAATACAGGAAGAGATATGATTGATTATTACTGCAATACAGGAAGAGATATGATTGATTATTACTGCAATACAGGAAGAGATATGATTGATTATTACTGCAATACAGGAAGAGATATGATTGATTATTACTGCAATACAGGAGGAGATATGATTGATTATTACTGCAATACAGGAAGAGATATGATTGATTATTACTGCAATACAGGAGGAGATATGATTGATTATTACTGAAATACAGGAAGAGATATTATTGATTATTACTGAAATACAGGAAGAGATATTATTGATTATTACTGCGATACAGGAGGAGATACGATTGATTATTACTGCAGAAGAAGAACAACCCTGATTTTGCAGGACATGTCTGAATTTTTCTTGCATCATCCGTCTATTCTGACACTCTGACCTGACATCAACTAGAAGTAGGCAGCTATCCTGTATCAACTGAGTCACAGTTTCTGCCACAGGAAGGATTTTTGCCATTACCAGTTAAAATGCATGCATCATGTTTTCATGCACACCATCAATGACCAATGCCAGCGTTAGCGCTGCAGAGTGATGTGACAGACAACAGCTCAGTCTGAGTCAAGCCCACACTAAAGAGCAGCCAGGTGGCAAACATCAGCCATTAGTGTCGTGGTAAATAAAGTGAGCTAAAGCGAGTGTTCCCTCCTCTCCAGGACTAATATCTATAACAGAAACATGCAGCGAACGTGCTCACTTTGCACAGTCGGCCTGTGAGCTGTAACAATGCCTCTAAAAACGGCTTAATCATCAGTTTAAAGTTGTGTTTTAACTCGTGCATCTATTAAATCCATGAAGCGGGCTGTGGCGTTGAACGAGGTCAGAGAAGCAGTTGTAAACACAGTAGCTCTGTTTGCTCACCGGTACCTCTGTAAAACTAAGATAAATCAATGATAAATGTGCTTCTCCTCACAGTAGTTAGTCTTTTGAGAGGTCAGTACGGAGGCTGCCGTGGACTGGACTCAGAGCATCACTCAGGGTTGTCTGTTATTTTCTCGTCTCTCAGTTTTACCAAACAGCTCAGGCTGCTGTCTAATAGGCTGGCACTTTGCATTGTGGGAAAACAATCAGCAGTCCAGACTGTAGATTTTTATTGAATCAGAACAACCTCTGGGTATTTTGGCAGCTCTTGTATTTGTTTGTTAATGTCATACTTCATTTTAGCCGCTGCTACAGTCGGAGGTTCAAATACAGCTGACGTCTGCTTCTCTGAGCGCGCTCTGTAGATAGAATAAAGCCTGCACAGTAGGGCTGGGAAATTAATAAAAATTAGATTAAATCGCAATGTGGCCTGCTGCAATTTTCAAATCGCAGAAGTTGCATTATTTCTTTAACTTGAAATCTGTCAAAATACCAGTTTAATACATCCTTTTTTTGCAGCGGAAGAGAGATTTTATGCACACTATGCAAGCAAACATTGGAATGGTTGTTTACTTTTAATATTTATAAGTTAGCCTCTTTCATTGCAAAAGCCTGGAAGAAGCGGCAGGATGGTTTGTTTAACTAGTCTGCTATATTATTGAGCGTCTACTTTTGGTTTCTGGTCTTTCTGTAAAGATAATGGTGTCTTGTAAGCCCATTTGGGCTGGGCATATTGTTTATGCATGACACAATAATAAAATTTAATCTAATCTAATCTAACCGTCAATTTTTTTATAATGGTTTACAAAAATCCTCCTTTTTGTGTTTTATGTTTGTTTTTCTAAATCAAAGTGAGTGACAAAAATTAAAATGCCCTTAAACCAGGCAAATGACATCAACTTTGCAATGCGAGTAAAAATAGTTAGCTCTTTCAATCGAAAACTGATGAAGCCTGGCGTTATTTCATGAAAGTCATACCCCAGTTGTGATCAGCTGGTAGCTAACCTCAACTCCTCCACCCCAGCCGCCTCCTTTATAGACTGAGGCTTCATCTCCTCCACCCCAGCCTCCTCCTTTATAGACTGAGGCTTCACCTCCTCCACCCCAGCCTCCTCCTTTACAGATTAAAGCTTCACCTCCTCCACCCCAGCCTCCTCCTTTAGAGCATAAAGCTTCACCTCCTCCACCCCAGCCTCCTCCTTTAGAGCATAAAGCTTCACCTCCTCCACCCTAGCCTCCTCCTTTAGAGCATAAAGCTTCACCTCCTCCACCCTAGCCTCCTCCTTTAGAGCATAAAGCTTCACCTCCTCCACCCTAGCCTCCTCCTTTAGAGCATAAAGCTTCACCTCCTCCACCCTAGCCTCCTCCTTTAGAGCATAAAGCTTCACCTCCTCCACCCTAGCCTCCTCCTTTAGAGCATAAAGCTTCACCTCCTCCACCCCAGCCTCCTCCTTTATAGACTGAGGCTTCACCTCCTCCACCCCAGCCTCCTCCTTTATAGACTGAGGCTTCACCTCCTCCACCCCAGCCTCCTCCTTTATAGACTGAGGCTTCACCTCCTCCACCCCAGCCCCTCCTTTATAGACTAAAGCTTCACCTCCTCCACCCCAGCCTCCTCCTTTATAGACTAAAGCTTCACCTCCTCCACCCCAGCCTCCTCCTTTAGAGCATAAAGCTTCACCTCCTCCACCCCAGCCTCCTCCTTTAGAGCATAAAGCTTCACCTACTTCACCCCAGCCTCCTCCTTTATAGACTAAAGCTTCACCTCCTCCACCCCAGCCGCCTCCTTTATAGCTTAAGGCTTGTTGCACCCTCATATTCAGATTCATGCTACTATGGATTAATTACTTCATAAATAATTTCATTGTTTTCAACACACATGGTCTTATTTATGGAATTATTTATTGCTTGAATTTGTTGGAAAATAAATAAGATTAGCCCAAGAATAATCACATATTAAATCGCAATATTTGGGGGAAAAAAATCACAATTAGATAATTTTTTAAAAATCGTTCAGCCCTAATGCACAGTATTGGATTTTTGACAACATGAGATATGCCAATATTTACCCACTAATTTTAGTCAAAACTGACACATAGAGAACACATACTGACATATAAACGTAGTTCCAGCTTTAAAGTTCAATCCTTAAAACACTTAAGTTTAGGGACAACAACACACCAACATTTATAGCTGACGCAGGTTTAGTTTAGTCATTAGGCTGATATCTGTAGGCAATGTTTTACCTGTAAAATATGGATGAAAGATTTTTTTTAATATGTAATTGCTATTATTTTGACTCATTGTAAATTTGATATGAACTGTTGTATTGAAGGAATAATTGTTTTACGTCATTTTGATAAAGAAAATCACAATAAACTACTCTAATGTGCATGATGTGGAGAGCAGGACATCTCTGCAGCAGATACTCTAAAAGTGCATTAAACTTGAATTTTCAGGTTAAATGAATCGTTGGACTGAGCATGCTCAGACAGACATAAATGATTAACGATCAATGACGTGATAAACGTTATCAATCCAAACACTCTCAGCCCCCTCCTCATTTTAAAAACTGCTGACCCACATGGAGCCTCGGCTGCTCCGTCATTTTCTATCAATAACTGGTGGGAGACAACAGCTGCCGACGTTTCCCCTCTGAGCTGAGAATAACTGGCATTAAATATAACCGTACTGATGCTGCAGACACAACTTTTCAAAATAAAAGCACTGGTTCTGCCAAATAGAACAACTTCTAACAAATATATTTGAAAATATATGTATAAAGTCTACATCAATGCCACCAAAGAACCATTTTATCAAAAGGGCTGCCCTAAAATCCTGCATCGACAACTTTGACAACACAACGACAAAAACATTCCACCAAGGTGTTACGAAAAGTATCTGGTAACATATTTAACCCCGTAAAAAATTGCACAAAGATGTTGGCAACGTTTCCATAAGAACATTAAGTATGACTGTACTGGCTCTACAAACACAAAACTTCAAAATAAAAGCCCTTATGACTGAAAAATATAACATCTTAAAGCATTTACGTGCAAATATCTTTAGAAATAACCGCATTATTTTATATCTTATCAAAGAAACCATAATAGCATTGAGGATGTCACATAATCTTCTATGAAGCTAGTAATAAAAGCCGATTCCAGAGCAGCAGCAACAATATCAGGAATCCAACGCACTCAATATATTAGGCAATTTCTTGTGTTAAGTTAAAAATAGGCAACAGACACTTGCACAATCACTAAGTCATACAAAAACACTGGCAATATTTCCACACAGAAATTCAATATGACTGTATTAACACTGGCACATCACGTCAAAATAAAAGCACTGATTACATAAAATATTTAACAGTATTTAAGTATCAAAGTCTTGATAATTGTGCTGTTATCATATTATTAATTAAATAAGAAAAGTAATTTAAAATTCTATATTTTTGTGTGAAAAGGCCCATTATAGCATTACAGGGTTGTCATCATAGCCAAAGTAACCACTTTTGTAAGATCTGACTAAGAATCAAAACCATCTATAAGTCCAGGGCACCAAATATTTGTTTATTTGTTGATTTCATTATCAAAAATCCCAACAAGCATTTATAAACTACCTGCACTGAATGGAGACATGAGCAATGTTCCTTTGCACAAGCATTGTGAGTGTTTGTGGAACACCATTTTTATTTATACAACAAATATTTTTACATATTGTATTAATACTGATATTTATACTTCTCTTTTAGTTTTACACAAAAAATAATAAGTGTTAAGAAACCAATACAGGGTGTTATTGTTTTTTTTTACATTACCCTAAAATCAAAGTCCTGCACACTGACTAGGTTGCATAATAACATTCCGGTACTCAGATTTGCCAATGCTTTTTGCAATCTAGACAACGTGCAAAGTTTGCTTTTGCAGCACTTAATGGATTAATTCTTCTCTGTCAGAACTGCTTTACAAAATAAATGTCTTTCTAATTCAAGATTTTTGCGAACTCAGATCAAATCGACCTTTAAAAGATCGTTTTAAAACAAACCGTAACAAAAAATTCTTGACAGCTTTGATTTAACTTCGTATTATAAAAACACAGCAGGGTAAGACATGAAGTAAAAACGCCTACCAAGCATCTGAGACACTTAAACTCCTATTCTGACTGATAAAAACATCACAAATCCGTTTTAAATTCATTTAAGCGATCTTTACTTCCCCCTCTGATTATTTTAATGTTAGTTAATGAGACAAAAACGGCTAGGTGGTGCGTTTAAGCGTAATTAGTATTATGAAACTTTTAATATTCAGAGTCCAGATTCAAACAGGACCGTGAGAAAACCGCTCTGAGATTCAAACCCGGTGTGAGATGAGAAACAGATGTTCACAAAGAGGACAAAAAGTAACGACCACGGTGTTTCTTTAAACCGGTTTACTTTAAATTCAGGCGCCAACCCCTCACCCCGCGGTCTCTTTGGTCCTTAAATCAGGTCTGAAATTATAAAAATGTTAACTATTGTTATTTCCTCGGTTCATTTTAATCCGGATCCTGATCTCAGCACGTTTTTGTGTCCGTCCAGCAGCAGCAGACCCCCCGGCCTCCTGTTGATCAACCTCCGACACAAACTACGTAACTTTTACCGACTTTCTGACGTTTCCCGCCGGTTTTTCTCTCGGTGTTTCTCACCTTGCTGTGGGTGCAGCCCATCCCTGTCGGTATGAAGCCGCTGAATCTCTCCGTTACTCTTCCTCCGGTGTGAGTCCTCTCCGTCTCTCTCCTCTCCTTCTCTGTTGACAACTTTCAAACACTCCGAGGAAACTCCGTGAACGCACCGCGGAGACCGCCGGCCAGAGGAGGCGGGGCTTAGCTCTGCTGGCTTCAGGAACACCTCGTAGAATCCAGTTTTTAAACTTTTTCAGTGTTTTGAACCGTTTAAAACGAATTTAAAGGATGTAAAAAGAAAATCACATAAATATAAAAAATGTATCTAACTCAACAGGTTAGGTTAAAGTTAGTACATTAAAATTAATATTTAAATTAATATTTAAATTAAAACATTGAATTAAACTTCACAAAGACACAGAAATATACAATAAATGGAACTGAGACTGCTGTACATACCAACAAATAAATGAGCATAGATTTTAAATATAAAGTTATATAGGAGCCTAAAGCGATTTTTTTTTTCAAAAATTGTATTATCTGTTTTTATTTATCCAGGAAAACAACTTATTTTTTTAACACAGCAATTAAAATTTACTCATTATCAAAGAAAAAATGTGGTGAAATAAAGGTAAAGGATGAATGCTATCTTTGTCCAGCCATATAAAATTAACCAAGTGAGAAAATATCCCAAGATACCAAATATAACAAAATAAAGTTTCATACAAAAATAGAATATATACAAAGGCTTTAATAAAAGGAACTGTAGCAAAATTTTTGCATTTAATTTTTGCACTTAGGAGAGTACATTTTAAAACTTAAATAAATACAATAATTTCATTTTAAAAAGACAAAAAAAAAAAAAAAAATTACAAAAGGGGATGAGGGGAATGGATTTTTTTCTTGAGATCAAAATCAGAATTCTGAGGATAAAGTAAGACTTTTTTTCTTTTTAAAGACTGATTATTCTTTTTCAACTCTGAGAAAAAAAGAGTCAGAAATTGTTGTAAGATTTCAGACAGAACTGAAAAAGTTTGATCTTCAAAATAAAAATTAAAAAAAATTGAAATATTTTAGTGGCCCTAATCCTCTTCTGTTGATAAGTTTACACTTGTCATGGGTAATTTTTTTTACAATTTGTTGATAAAATAAGAGAAATAATAATAAAATGGAACCTTATTTTGTTCAAAATGAATAAATAAAAGAGAAAGAATTGTTTAATGAAACGCTGGAGGCAAATTGGATGTTTCATGTAAAAGTCAAAGAAATTAATATTTACTTCTCACGTATCATGTGTAAAGTATGGAAGCCCTGAAAGGACATGCATCTTTTCTTAATAATGTTACTATCACAGGAAAACGAAGCTAGTTTTGTTGTGATTAAGAGTTAATTCAGATATTTTCTTGAGTTCAGGAGTAATCAGAGAGAAACTGTGTTGATATCAGGAGATAGACAAATAAATAAATGAAGATCTGAAGAAAAACAAAGATATAAATCATATCAATGGAAAATGCATGTCCTCTTAGGGCTTCCGTACAGAAGGTTTTTGTCCTGCTTCTGTTTAACAGATATTTTTACGAGCAAACGTAAACTCATAAACCACTCAGATTCAGTCTTTGTGTTGGAGGGTTGTGGTTTTCTGTTCCTGAGTTCTGTGTAAATACGTCTGTAGTCAGAAAGAGGAAGAGACAGAAACGTTCAAATTAAAGCCACGAAAACTCAGAAAAACACACTAAAAAGTTCATAATCAGGATGTGTGGAACCTCCCAGAAAGCTTGTGAAATGTTTTATTTGATTTTACAGGAAGAATGCCGTCTCTGACACGCTTACACTCTGCAGATGTGTAAACTGGTTTACTTCCTGCTTGTGCATGTGTTTTTAGAGTAAGTTTAGACACATTTCCCATCAGACCTTTTGTTTAATATCTACATTTCTGTATAAAGAAACAGCAGCCTAAAAGTAGAAACCAGTCAGACCAGTTAGAGTTTGATCCTGTCAGCTCGTCTGCACGGAGAACCATGAAAGCATCACAGGAAGAAGAAATGATGTTATGAACTCCTATAAAACACCAAAACCCTGGTTTTAATGGTGATCATTTCTTTGCAGAGGACGTGTTTCTCTCTCATAATAACCTTGCCAAGCATTTTCACCTAGTGGTAAAATTCAGGAAATATTTGCAGATAAGGAGTTACAGTATTTCGATGATAACAATGTCATAAATTATATAAAACTACCCAAAAAAGGCCGAACCTCACAGTGTAGAAGGGTGACATCATAGACAGGGATGGAATGTTTTATGGTGATTAGAAGGGTGACATCATCAAAGACAGGGATGGAATGTTTTATGATGACTAGAAGGGTGACATCATCAAAGACAGGGATGCAATGTCTTATGATGATTAGAAGGGTGACATCATAGACAGGGATGGAATGTTTTATGATGATTAGAAGGGTGACATCATCGAAGACAGGGATGGAATGTTTTATGATGATTAGAAGGGTGACATCATCGAAGACAGGGATGGAATGTTTTATGATGATTAGAAGGGTGACATCATCGAAGACAGGGATGGAATGTTTTATGATGATTAGAAGGGTGACATCATCAAAGATAGGGATGGAATGTTTTATGATAATTAGAAGGGTGACATCATCGAAGACAGGGATGGAATGTTTTATGATGATTAGAAGGGTGACATAGAAGACAGGGATGGAATGTTTTATGATGATTAGAAGGGTGACATCATCAAAAACAGGGATGGAATGTTTTATGATAACTAGAAGGGTGACATCATCGAAGACAGGGATGGAATGTTTTATGATGATTAGAAGGGTGACATCATCAAAGACAGGGATGGAATGTTTTATGATGATTAGAAGGGTGACATCATAGAAGACAGGGATGGAATGTTTTATGATGATTAGAAGGGTGACATCATCGGAGACAGGGATGGAATGTTTTATGATGATTAGAAGGGTGACATCATCGAAGACAGGGATGGAATGTTTTATGATGATTAGAAAGGTGACATCATCGAAGACAGGGATGGAATGTTTTATGATGATTAGAAGGGTGACATCATCAAA
Source organism: Cheilinus undulatus (assembly GCF_018320785.1). Lineage (NCBI taxonomy): Eukaryota > Metazoa > Chordata > Actinopteri > Labriformes > Labridae > Cheilinus > Cheilinus undulatus. The sequence continues at coordinate 48,911,892 of NC_054874.1, read as the reverse complement.
GACAGGGATGGAATGTTTTATGATGATTAGAAGGGTGACATCATCGAAGACAGGGATGGAATGTTTTATGATGATTAGAAAGGTGACATCATCGAAGACAGGGATGGAATGTTTTTTTAAGTTGTAAAGGATGACATCATCTTTTAGAGCCAATCAAAGAAATTAAAGGAAACATCACAGAAGACGGAATGTTCATGAAGTTGGTAATCTTGGGGGCGTTGTTGCTCCATTTCTGCCTAATAGTAGGCCATAGTTGATAAAATGGGTTGAACTGACAAGGAACCCTCACTCCTCATTAGTTCACGTAGTGTCATATGATGTCCTTAAGCCCCGCCCCCAGCACACACCAGCAGCAGTGCATCAAACCCCCCCCCCCCCAGCAGCCGCTGCTGAGGCGTCATACCAGAGGTGAGATGCACTTAGAGCTCGCCTCACTGGGTATGTGATAAAACGGTAAGAACAGGGGCATTTTAACCGTCGCCATGGAGGAGCCCACCTCCATGATAAACATAAACACATGAAATAAATATTTCAGAAATATTAAAATAACAACAAAAAATAAAGACCAGTATAAAAAAACTAAAGTCATGCAGATCTAATGTGTCTCTGTCTGAATCCATGTCCAGTATGTCTGACACAGAACCCCCCCCCCCCACACACACACACACACACACCACCACCACCACTATGAAGCTCAGACCGTAATGTAGGCGACTTATCTAACACAGCTCATAACACACACACACACGTGAGGAATGTGTATTAGTGTGTATTTTTAGCTCTCAGCAGTTGTCGTTGTTCAGCATCAGAATAACTTTCATCCAAGTTTCCAACAGCTGCTGCACTTTCAGTATCTGCAACATGCCATGACATCACAACGTCACGCTATGGCCGCCATCATATCATCATGTCAGGGCCATTCATAAGGGGGTAAACGGGGAAGCTTTCTGGGGCCCAGACTAACCAGGGACCTGTTAAGGTGTGGCAAAATCATGGTCAGTTAGAAAGTAAGAGACAAAAATGGGTTAAAAAAGGCAAAATTAGTAAAAAAGAAAAAAAAATGGCTAAATAGTTGGTCAAAGGCAACAAGTAGCAAACGTTATTCAAAAGAACCAAGCAGCAAACCAAAGTGGTAATACTTGGAGATAAACAGCAAAAATGGTTAAAAGTGGCAAAATATGGCAGAAAAAGTGATTTAAAGGGTTAAAAAGAAGCAACAATAGGTAATTTCAACATCAAAACCCAATATTGGTTTCAAATACATTTCAGCTTAAAAAAAAAAAAAACTGAACAGTTAGCCAGGACACTAAAATCAATGCTACCGATCCAACATACATGAATGGATATCAACAAAACAGCTGGGGAGGACCCATACTCTGGGTTTATCAGGACCCATTCTCCGGGTTTATCAGGACCCATTCTCTGGGTTTATCAGGACCCATTCTCTGGGTTTATCAGGGTCCATTCTCTGGGTTTATCAGGGTCCATTCTCTGGGTTTATCAGGGGCCATACTCTGGGTTTATCAGGGTCCATTCTCTGGGTTTATCAGGGTCCATTCTCTGGGTTTATCAGGGTCCATTCTCTGGGTTTATCAGGGTCCATTCTCTGGGTTTATCAGGGGCCATACTCTGGGTTTATCAGGGGCCATTCTCTGGGTTTATCAGGGTCCATTCTCTGGGTTTATCAGGGGCCATACTCTGGGTTTATCAGGGGCCATACTCTGGGTTTATCAGGGGCCATTCTCTGGGTTTATCAGGGTCCATTCTCTGGGTTTATCAGGGTCCATTCTCTGGGTTTATCAGGGGCCATTCTCTGGGTTTATCAGGGGCCATTCTCTGGGTTTATCAGGGTCCATTCTCTGGGTTTATCAGGGGCCATACTCTGGGTTTATCAGGGGCCATTCTCTGGGTTTATCAGGGGCCATACTCTGGGTTTATCAGGGGCCATTCTCTGGGTTTATCAGGGGCCATACTCTGGGTTTATCAGGGGCCATTCTCTGGGTTTATCGGGACCCATTCTCCGGGTTTATCAGGGGCCATTGTCTGGGTTTATCAGGGGCCATTCTCTGGGTTTATCAGGGGTCCATTCTCTGGGTTTATCAGGGGCCATTGTCTGGGTTTATCAGGGGCCATTCTCTCGGTTTATCAGGGGTCCATTCTCTGGGTTTATCAGGGGCCATTGTCTGGGTTTATCAGGGGCCATTCTCTCGGTTTATCAGGGGTCCATTCTCTGGGTTTATCAGGGGCCATTGTCTGGGTTTATCAGGGGCCATTGTCTGGGTTTATCAGGGGCCATTCTCTGGGTTTATCAGGGGTCCATTCTCTGGGTTTATCAGGGGCCATTGTCTGGGTTTATCAGGGGCCATTGTCTGGGTTTATCAGGGGCCATTGTCTGGGTTTATCAGGGGCCATTCTCTGGTTTATCAGGGTCCATTCTCTGGGTTTATCAGGGGCCATTCTCTTGGTAAATGCAGAAATTGTGAACATTAAAAACAATGTGAGTCATCGTTTTACTCTGCAGTGAGTAAAACTCTCAGGAAATAAATCGTGCTGTGATCAGCAGGATAAATGTGTTCTTAATCATAAAACTCTAGAATGAATTATTGACCACTCAGCAGAAATGTGTTATTTAACAAACTAGGAGGAACCTCCAACCTCTAAGATCTGATCAGTTCAGCCTATAGTCCAGGTCTAGGGTTGTGCCAGATTTGACAGAATCCCGCTGTATAGTCTTGGACCCAATAGCCTTGACCTATGACCTTTGACCTCTAAAGATTAAACAATTTGTCCTTGTGTAGAGGTTTAAAGAAAACCCCTCAGAGGGTTCTGGAGACAACACTAGTCCGGCCTAGATAGATGGAGGGATGACCTGCAAACATAAGACCTGGTCCTGGTCCTGTTTCTATCCATGACAAGAGATGAACCTGAACCTTCCAGAACCTTCTTCTTCTCACCTGACCTCCTCATGTTGATGATCCAGTTAACAGCTTAGAGCTGATTGGCCGATCCAGAGAAAGTGATCTGCCTGTGGATTTTAATCTGATCACTCAGAGATTACACTCCAACATTAAACACAGATGAGTTCCTGCTGTAATGACAGAGGAGTCTCTGATTCTGGAGCTGGGTCTAAAAGCTGCAGCTGATTTAGAAATGAGAAATTAGACCAAAGACCAGGATAGAAAAGAGGACATTTCTGCATAAGTGTAATTTCAACAGAGTAAAGAGCAGAGGTGCTCTGACTGATCAGAATATGAAGATTATGGTGTGATTTGTGTTAAAAACACAGGATAAAAGAAATGAAATTAAAGCTTCTGGTCTAGACTGAGGAGCAGAGAAAGAAAGAGGAAAAGTAGGAGGACGTGTGTGAGTGTGTGGTAGTTATGCAAAGACTGTGTGAGTGTGAGCATAGAGAACATAGCGGAGTGTGTGAATGTGTGAACAGCAGCTCTGAATATAAACTGAAGTCCAGCGAGTCTATAAATAGACGTCAGTTCATTGTGAGAGATTACAGCTGAGCGAGCGAGCCAGAGAGAGAGAGAGAGAGAGAGAGAGAGAGAGAGCAGAAAAATCAAACCAGTTTAACTTTTCCTTCAACAGATTCACACGAATATTAAATATTTGAACATATTTTCCTGTCAGTGGGCTGGTAAGCATGTTAAGAAAAATGACATTATAATTTTAAAGTTTTACTTTAACTGATGTTTAAGAATTTGCAACTCTAAATTTTATTCCATTTATCAGGAAAAAACCTACAAAATAATACAAAATAAAAAAGTGAGTATTTTATCATTAATAAAAGTTTATTTTATTGTTATTTTTTTGTAATTAATTTTTTTGTTTGTTTTTTAATCATTAACAGCAAGACAGAAGCCCAAAGGTATTGACAACACAAACAATACAGACCAGACTAAAGATGGTTCTTACAAAAACAAAAGAAAAAAAAAACAAAACATCAACAACAAAAAACAACAAAGAAAAACAAACAAAAGCAACAACAAAAAAAACAAAGAAAAACAAACAAAAGCAACAAAAAAAAACAAAGAAAAACAAACAAAAGCAACAACAAAAAAAACAAAGAAAAACAAACAAAAGCAACAACAAAAAACAACAAAGAAAAACAAACAAAAGCAACAACAAAAAACAACAAAGAAAAACAAACAAAAGCAACAACAACAAAAAAAACAAAGAAAAACAAGCAAAAGCAAAAACAAAAAAACAAAGAAAAACAAACAAAAGCAACAACAAAAAACAACAAAGAAAAACAAACAAAAGCAACAAAAAAACAAAGAAAAACAAACAAAAGCAACAACAACAAAAAAAACAAAGAAAAACAAGCAAAAGCAACAACAAAAAAAACAAAGAAAAACAAGCAAAAGCAACAACAAAAAACAACAACAAAGAAAAACAACCAAAAAAAAACAACAAAATATAAAACAACAACAAAAAAAAACAAAAAAGAAAAACAAACAAAAAAACAACATAAGATAACAAAGAAAAACAAACAAAAAACAACAAAGAAAACAAAACAAAAAAAACCAACAAAAATAAAAACATTAAAAAAAAAAATTATACACCCAAAAAAAGCCGAAGGCAGCTCACTGATACAAGTGTCCTGACGCCCCCATTAAATAACTTTATTCGTACACATCCCTACAGACATACCAACAGATATTTCTTTGCTTTCTTATATTCCATTCCAAATGAGATGAGTTTGCATCAATGTTTCTTTACTGTTCCTTTTTCCTTCTTCTGCCCCCCCTTTCTTTTCTTTATCAAAACATACATATTTCAAATGACCATTAGGAAGAGTTGAAAAGATTTTCCACCATCATTTTTAGGGAAACACCGCCCTCTTGTGGTGAAACCTGCAGCTTCAACTGCATTTGAATTTAGCTTCTGGAGTATTTAAAGGAAAAGTGCAGTTTTTATTCTAATAAATAATAAACATGAAAAAAAAAGAAGCATTTCTGTGTGAAATACATGAAAAATAAATCAGATGATGAGAAAAAATAAAAGAAAAACAGTGACAAACATGCAGAAACAGCAGCACTGACAGACAGAGAATGTGGTCATGTGAATTTACTTTTTGAGTTTTTAAAAATAATTTTTAATGGATTGAATACAATTTTAAAAATGCATTCGAAACAAAGAGAAGAGCAGAGTTATAAAACAACAGAGGTGAGCTGAATTCACCACAGGAACAAAAATAATCTCATCTTTATGTGGAGCTAGATTTGATCTCATAATTAGGAGAAAATGATCAAATAAATATCATTCCTCTCCAGAATAGAGATAAAGACGGAGCATTTTCATCTACAATCAGCCTACGTATTCATGTTTACATGTTCATGAGTGATTTTTGTCTTCTTTTTTCTAGGCTCTAACATTTTTTCACCGAGAACGATGACATCTTTATCTAGTAAACCTAACCCTTTAATTTATTTTTATCACATCCTTCTCTCATAATTATGAAGCTTTTCAGGTGAATTCCACGCCCCTATCTCTGAAGTCTCAGGAGAAAAAGATCCTCATATTTTAACAATGAAATTCTAACATTCTTTTCCAGTGATCTCCTAAACCTTACATCCATGAGATCATTCTGAGACCTCTAACTCTTTTCATAAGGAAAGAACATTGTGAACATATTTCCCTTGTGGTGAATTCTCCTCTAAACATCATAAATAAGAGATCAGAAATAACTGAAGTCATGAAAACTCAGCTATAAAATGGACTTCTTCATAAAGGTTCATTTTTGTCTCAGGAAAAAGAATAAAACCTGCTGACTTTTGTAAATAGATTAAACATTAAAATAAATTAAAGTGACATGTTCAGCACTGTTTGACCTTTGAGAACCTTCAGCACCACACTCCTGTCTGTTTTCTTCGTCTCCTGTCAGACAAGACCGAGGGCAGAGCAGAGCCCACACAGCAGGTCGACCTCCAGGTAAACTCGGCAGAACGTCAGAAACACGCCGAGACACGAGAACCCGATGAGAACCCAGAGAACCTGAGCGCTGAGGTAGAGAGGAGCGAGTCTGCAGAGAGAGACCAGGTCTACGTCAGAGTCCAGTCTGGTTCTTACTAAATCTGCTTCTATCTGATTTATCCCCCTTCTTTGATTGTTTCTTTTCCCCTTCTTTGAGAGGGACCCAACTGCAGTCAAGATGGCCGACATGGGCGTCACTATACATCAAATCCATGCCAGAAGTCCCAAGCGGAAGTTTCTTCTTCGTGTTGGATTCAGCTGCCAGCGTTTGTCAGTCTTTTTCATGCCTAAGCCTAACCCTTGGTGCTGGATCTCAAATATATCACCTTCCCCACCTCTTTCTTTGTCTGCATGTGTCTGTGGACTTGGAGAAGGTTTAGGATTTTCCCTATGGGGGTTATGAGGGGGGTTTTGCTGGAATATGGGGGCCCAGGGCCACTGTGGTGAGGTACCAGGATGTAGGCCTCCACCAGGACTGTCCCCATCACTGATTCTGTGATTTCGCGGACAGGAGAGATTCCCACAGCCCTTGGTCTAAAGGGTTCCTCTGGAAAATCTGTTTGGAGGTCTTAGAACTTTGACCCAAACAAGAACCAGGACCCCTACACCTGGACAGGAAGAGGGCCGGGGGTGGGACATTGGGACTAAAGTCTCTTTTATTTGAATTTAAAATTGAAATATCTGACATGATCTGGCACTAAGAGTGGATTCTGTTGGCTGTTTCATAGTTTCAGTAAAACTTCTGTGAGGATGAAGAATAAAAACACGAAGAAGAGGAGTGTCGTACCGTCCCTGAGCCGAGGCCGAGTATCCATGAAAGTACCGGAACCGTCCGTACAAATACACCAGACCACAGACTGAAGACAAACCTACGATAGAAACCAGACAAACATGAAGACGAGTTTAGGTGTTTCAGAGTAAACACAGGGAGAGACTGGAGGATGACCTTGGCTGAAGAAGAGTCCAGACGTCCAGAGGACGGTGATGAAGATCGGGAAATACTCGGAACAGTTGGCTCTGGGCGTAAACACAAAAACACAGATCAGGATTAAACTGAGAGGGCAGGGGAGCCAACGCTGAGCATGCATTTACCAATCCGGACTCACTGGGCTCTGAAGACTCGCTCGAACTCCGGTGGGCCGACAGTGGTGGGCGGAGACACTGCGTACTTCCTCCTGGCATAGATCACCTGGAGAGAGAAATACGCTGGAAACACAAACAGAGACGGTTCTGATGTTTAGAGTCTGAGGGGTCGACTAATCTCAGTAACACTGTTGATGACGCGGCGGATTATTTATATCATCTGAATAAAGGCTGGATATTTCAGTTTGGTCCTGGACTTCTCTGGCCTCCTGATGGCCTTCCTGCTCCAGGACCATGCCCTAACTCTCCAGGTATCCTCCCAGCTGACCCCTCCATGATGCACACAGTCACCCCTGGGGTCTGGACCAGCCCACCAGGTCCTGGGCACCCAGGATGGGGTGGGCTGGAGGTGGCCATGAAAGTACCGCTGTTCCTAAATCCATCAGCCGGCCCTCCCCATCCCGCTCTCCTGGGAACGTCAGCATCAGACACACGGACTAACAATGACACCCAAAGATGCACAAAGAAGTCCATCCAGCACCTCTGGTCTGAGTCAGCGTTCAGGCCTCATAAGAGTACAGTAAGACCAGGAGGACCAAGGACCAACAGACCCTGACTTTAGTCTGCTCAGAGACTGGGAGGCCGTGGTGTATCTCAGCCTCACAGTCAGAGGATCCATGGATTACTCTGCAAAAGTGAACTGCTCTGCAACCTCCACACTCTCTCCATCCACAGGCACAGATTCAACAGCAGCATCCAAGACATTCCCAAAGTCCTGGATCTTTGTTTTGGTCCAGCATTCCCAACGCTTCAACCTCCACACTCAGCCAGTGAAGAAAGAGAACATCTACAACAACGTTACTCAACCCTGCTCAAAGAGCCAAACTGTGGAAAAATACCTGTGCAAGAGCCACAATCTAAGTGGTGAAAAGTGGCAAAAAAATAAGTTGAAGGGGGCAAAAAGCAGCAAAAATGGGTGAAAAGGAGCAAAAATTGAGAGAAAAAAGGGTCAGAAAGTAGCAAAAATGGGTGAGAGGTGACAGAAATAAGTTACAGGTGGCAAAAAAATGGACCAAAATTGGCAAAAAATATGGCAAAAAAAAAGAGTGGAAAGTGAATAAAATAGGCAAATAACTGTCAAGAGTAAGAAAAAGGGCAAAAAATAGGAAACAAGTTACATTTTTTGGCAAAAGGTAGCTATAATAGGGGAAATTAGAAAAAAAAAGGTGAAAAAGGGCAAAAATAGGATAAAAGTGGCAAATAATAGGGAAAAGTGGCAAAAAAGTAAGAAAAAAAGAGGTATTTAATGGCAGTAGGTAGCTTAAATGGGCAAAAAATTGTGAAAAGGGCCAAAATGGGTAGAAAAAAGTAAGAAAAAGTGGTATTTTATGGTTTAAGGTTGGTTAAACGGACAAAAAGTGGCAAAAATTGGTTAAAGTGGCAATAAAAATAAGTTAAAGTGGGCAAAATGGTTAAAAAGCAGCAAAAAAGGGTGAAAAGGGGAAAAATCTGCATAAAATACTTTGTGATAAGTGACAGAGTCACCAGTTAACCTAACGAGCATGTTTCTGGTGGTGGGAAGAAACCGGAGAACCCACGCAAGACCCTGACCGGGAACCAGGAACCTTCTGGCTGTGAGGCAACAGCGCTAACCCCTGTGCCGCCGTCCAGCCCTGAAACATACATGTAAAATATTAATTCTGTTTTTTTTATTTTAACCCTTTTAAGGTCACAGCTCCAACGTTTATTATAGGAAAAGAAAAACTAGTATCATCTCAGTAACAGGGCAGAAAAACAATAAAAGGTGTGCAGCATGCTTTGAATGGGAAAAAGTAGCGCCATCTGGTGGAAAAACATCAACATTCAAAATGGAAAGCTAGTAGTCCAAAATGAAATCTTTAAAAAAGAGGAAAGCATTAGTTTATGTTCAGATAAACAGGAAATTAAAAATGTCATTTTCAATGGTTTTCAAGGGGACATTTTTGTCAGTTTGTGTGTAGTTTAGTCATTTTAGGATAATTTAAAGAACTGAGACTACAAATCTAAAAAATTGACATGAATCTCCTCTGGAGAAAAATTTGAGCTTTATTCATTCAACACAGCCAAAATGGCTTGAAAATTAAAACCTGAACGGCACAAAGGGTTAAAAAGACGGCATTTTTCAGCTGAAATAAAGCTGTTTGCTGCTTCCTCTACTGATTTTACCCTCAATCTGAATTTCTGCCACTCAGCAGCTAGAACAGCAGACTAACTATGGCATCACCTGAGTAACTCTACAGCACCGATCATCAACTGGCGGTCCGGGGGCCATATCAGGCCCCCCAGAGCTCCCTGTCTGGCCCCCAAAAGATCATTGAATTCAGAAATGAGGAAAGAGGATGTTGTTTTAAGATCATCCTTTGGCTTTAAATGTCTGCAGCTGTTAAATCAATCCCACAAACAATAAATATTAAAATAGTTTCAGACTTAAAGTTTGATCTGTTTTACAGACATTTACTGTCATAATTAGTAGATATTCAAAAACAGAGTTAAGGTTGGAAGAAGTGCTGCAGAAATGACCAGATAAAGTGGTGAAAAGAGGTTAAAATGCAGAAAAAATTGTTAAAGAGGAGAAAAGGGACAAAAAGTATTATGAATTGGTTAGAAATGACAAAAATAGTTTAAAAAAATCATGAAAATGGGTTATAAATGGGCAAATATAGAAGAAAAATGGCAAAAATGGATAAAAGAGTGGCACAAAGGGGTTGAAACATGTGGGAACAGTGGTTTAAATGGGATTAAGAATGGCAAAGGAAGCAAAAAGGGGCACAAAGTATCAAAAGGGCTAAAAGTGGCAAAAAAAAGCCAGGCAAATTAGTGAAAAGGTGTTCAAGACTGGCACACAAGGGAAATAATTGGCAGGAAAGTTGCAAAACGGGGTTATAGAGTAGAAAAATGGGTGAAAAGTGGCAAAAATGGTTAAAAGTTGCAACCTTTGTTGGAAAAACATAATGAAAAGAGTTTAAAACGTGGTAAAAATGGATAAGAGTAGCACAAAGGGGGTAAAACATGCAGGAAAAGTGTTTTAAATGGGTTAAAGAATGGCAAAAAATCGGGTTAAGAGGAAAAAAGAGGGGTTAAAATGAGTTAATAGTGGTGCTGAATGACAACTGTGGAGGGCTCGTTCTCTGTGATGTTCAGGGGCCTGGCCAGCTCTGTTGTCAAGCTGTAGCATGATAGATAATAGGTATAGATCTCAGTGGCAATGCCTTAACATGTCCTGCATTTGAAAGAAAATACAAATACTACAACAATAATATGTTAACCAGACCAAAACATACATTTAATTTTTGTGTATTTGAGAGTCTGGCCCCCAGAGTTTCTGTTGAGACTAAATCTGGCCCTGGTGCAAAGGTTCTTGATGACCCCTGGTCTACAGGATTATTCTGCTTCCATGCCTGCTGGGGTAAGAAGAGGATTGGTACTTGATAGTGGAGATCTACAGTGATGCCATTACATGAGGCAGTCCAAACGTCTGAATTATGACGAAGAACATTCCAATTATTCAAAGAAAAAACAAAAAAATCAAGTGAACCATAAAGAGAAGTAAAAATGTAGATATTTAAATATTTTTCTGCGTATTACATGTCGGACCTGCTGAGTCCCTCTCGATCACGCAGCCACAGACCAAAGTCCATCATGTTTGTAGGAAATGCAAATTTGATTCATGAAATAAATACATGATCCTACAGAGTAAAAGCAGAAACATCATGAAGCAGACAGACTGAAAACAAGATGAAATGTCATAACAGGAAGCAACAGACGGAGAAACGGTTTCAAAACTGATATATACAAAAAAAAAACACTTTAAATAAAAACATCTACAATTAATAACTAAATAAATTTAACAAACTAAAGATTGTTAATGAGGATAAAATAAATCTGTTCATTTTAATTCTACAATAACTTCTTTGGATTTTTAAAATAATTATCTTTTGATCGATGTCATATTTCCCAGCATGCCTCACTCACCTTGCTCCAGGACGCCAAGCACGGTGACGGCGGCAAGGATGACGGCCTCCTCCAACATCTTTGCAGGCAGACGAGGAGTCAGAGCGAGGGATGAGACACAACCAGGAAATACACTGGCATAAATACACAAGTAGTGGGCGGAGCCAAAACACACCTGACCAGGTGAAGCGTCTGCTCTCCTCTGGCAGTCTGCTATGAATGAGCCTGTTAATGTGCTGCTCTGCTAAAAGGCTCATCGATAACAACAAGCAAAAGGTTGGAGCACAAATCCTGATTCCAAAAAAGTTGGGATGGAGTTTTAAATGTGAATAAACACTGTAAGCATCTGAGGACATGAACTATTGAAGGATTGAAAGTGGAAATTTTTCCCTTTCTCGCTTGATGAACTTCTTACATTTCTGCCTCAATATTTGCCAAAGGGACCATCTTTTATTGTGAAGCCATGTCGTTGTAACTCCAGTAGAATGTGGCTTGGCACTGTCTCACTGAAATAAGCAGACGTCTGATTGGAAGTTTATGCTGATATAAAACCTCTCAGAATTACTGGTGCCTTCACAGATGTTTAAGTGAGCCATACCAGAGGCACTACTACACCCCTGCACCATCAGAGATGCTGGCTTTTAAACTTCTGAACACCACATCAGTAGTTTCCATCTGACCACAGAACAGTTTTCCTTTTTACCACTTGCTTTTCCAGCCTTATTATGGCCTATCCCTACTTTTTTTTAAATGTGTTGCTGCCACCAAAATCAAAACAAAATCAAAATCTCTCAGCTTTAACATCTGATATGTTCTATTGTGAATAAAATATGGGTTTATGAGATTTGACATGACTTCTGTTTTTATTTACATTGTACACAGTGTCCCAAATTTTTGGAATTTGCGTTGTATAGTTAGAGGTGCAGATTTAATCTCTATAGTAAGATATAAGTCACCAAACACAGGAAGAAAGACAGCAGCCAGACATGTTTCTAAAGAACTATATTTACATAATACTCTTGTTTTACAGAGAACCATATCAAAAGTATAAAATACTTACAAAAACTCCGCTGCAATATATAAAAATAACATCTATCTTCTCCACATCATTAGGAAAGGCTTACATACAAAAAATATATTTATAGACATTTACACAGAGCCCGTTCACAAGAGAGAAACCGAGAAAACCTGCCGGGCCGAGCCGAGCCGGGCCGGGCTGAACATGAGCCAAGCTGGGCCAGAGGTCGGCAGGAGAGCGGCAGACGAGAACACGAAACCAGCCCCGAAATAATTTTACAAATAAAATACACAACAGGTCCGCAAACGTTTCTCTGAAGACGTATGAACAGTACAGTAGATAGAACATCCGCCAAAAAACAGGACCGCTGGCAGCTCACAGATCCACCAAATAAAAAGGACCACTGCCGGCTAACAGATCCGCCAAAAAGACAGGACCGCTGGAAGCTCACGGATCCGCCAAAAAACAGGACCGCTGCCGGCTCACAGATCCGCCAAAAAACAGGACCACTGCCGGCTCACAGATCCGCCAAAAACAGGACCGCCGCTGGCTCACAGATCCACCAAAAAACAGGACCACTGTCGGCTCACGGACCCGCCAAAAAGCAGGACCGCCTTTAGCTCACAGATCCGCAAAAAACAGGACCACCGCCAGCTCAGGTCTGCCAGATTTGCCAAAAAAACAGGATCACCGCCGGCTCATGGATCTTCCTTTAAACCTTCAGAGGCGCCAATTATGAGCAGCATCTTTGAGCAGCCATGATGAGGAATCTTGATATTAAAAATTGACCAGAACGTTTTAAGTCCAACTTGAATTTTGAATGAGCAACAGGAGGAGTGAATGCTTCACTTTGTCCATATTCATCCTTAAATTTATAATCTATAGCCGACGTTACGGGATTAATTTAAACAATTTAAAGTCTTTTCACAAACAGAATCAAATCAGAAAGGCAGAGCACAATTTAGAGTGGAATAATGACTTAAAAGCTGCTTCAAAGTGTTTTTTTAACAGTGACAAAGCCAAATTTCAACTTCAAACCCTTTACACCAGGTCTACGGAAGTCTTAAGTGGAGATTCATTTATAGGTTTCATAACTTGTGTTGTCTGCTTGTTTCCTAAAGATTTATTTGAATGTAATAAAGAAAAAATGCTGGATTTATAAATTGTTAATTTAGGGATATGCATTTCAAGGAAAAACTCTTTGAGGGTCACTTAATTATTTCTTATTGTTTTGGATAATTTAACTCTAGATGCAGTAATTTTCCCTAATTTATATATTGGATACAATAAAGTGTTTGTTAAAACAGAAGAACTGAGACCTTTCAAGCACCTCAACCATTACTATTGTCCTAACTAATTTAAAAAACAGCCTTCAGATGTGGTGCGGCAGCCCTCTGCAGGTGGATTTACATTTCGACCTGGCACGGGTGAAATCAACAGAAAAATAAAGCGTCGCCCACCCCTTGCTGATTTCAGTTGTTTTCATATGATGTAGACGTTTACGTACGACTAGAAAACAGCATCAGTATCATCAGAACACAACATGAATAATTCTCAAATTGTACTCAAAAACTGCTTTTTGTTGGAAAATGCTGTGTCCGCTTTGGGCTTCCATAGATGTTAAATCCAAATAGAGTATTTCAGAAAGACGAATTCATAAAGATTTTGTAACCTTAAAAATCACACTAGCACCATAAAGACCTGCACAGTTGAAGATTTAAGTCTTAAATGATCATTAAAGATTTAAATTTATGTTTAATTTTTTAAGTTCAGGGAAAATTTTCCTCCTAGTTTTGTCTCCTCTGTGGATCCGTCCTTCTCTCTCTAAGCTGCTTGTGTCAGAAAATTTCTAAAATTATTCACTGAATGCATTTATTCTTTAAATCACAACAAAATCAGGATCCTGGATGCAGCTACAGCTGGAGGAAGCAGACAGAAAACTGGCTCCTGTTTCATGGAATTCTTCAGTTTCTGCAAAATGTCCCTTTTCATTAAGGCTTGAACAGAGTTTAGATGTACAGCGGCATCTTTATTAAACTTCGTGGATCTTGTCTCACTGCTGTGTTTTCTGTGTTTGAGTTCAATCAGAAAACAAGCGCTAGAATTAATGCTTTATCCATAGCTCAGTATAGAAACTACATTTCAGTTCATTCTGAATTAAATGTGAAATAAATGGCGGCTGTCACCGGGAAGTTTAGTTCCGACTCTTTACTGCTGAGAACTTTTTAATGTTTCAGAATCAAAGGAAACTCTGGAATACCAGCCTCTAAAACGCCTCCATAATGTCTGAAACGTAGGATTAAGACCGTTCTGATCTGATGATTCCTGCAAGGAAATACTAAAATTATTCCCAGTTGCTCCAAAACACTGGAGCTTTATAACACATCGGTGCAGGAATAAAATACATTTGTAAAATCAGATCTTTGAATAATTCCCAGTGACTTTCAGAGAGTAGTTCTCGTATAAATGCACATCCCTAGATTCATTATTAAAGGGGAAAGCAAGGTTATTATCCAGAGACAGCAGCATAAATAAGTTTAGAGAAAAACAGAAATTCAGAAAAGAAAATGTCATTTCTGCAGCAGTTTTCTTCACCAGTTCTTAACCTTCAGATTTTAGAGGAATATTTTGATGTTTTTGCATATTTTACTGAGGATGGATGCACAAAAACATCGCTGTGGTCCTTCTTCTCATTTTAATATGTCTGACATGAGGCATTTTGGTTTAAACCTGCTGTTTTAAATGTCTGACAGGAGACGTCAGCTGAACAAATGTGATGTTTTTGCAGAGCAGGGTCACATCACACCATCTCTAATAATCGTGATTTCTTTGAAATCTCTGCTGTATACTGAGTAAAGTCGCTTAGAGTTTAAGAATATCATAGAAAGAATAAGAACGTCCTGAAGGTGGACTACGACAAAACATCCTACAGAGGATTACTGATGCCAGACTGCAATGATAATAAATGTTTTTGAAGCTCTGATAAAAGTTTAAGTTTTACTGCAGCTGGAATCATAAGAAGAGAGAAACTCAGTGGATAGGTTTGTCTTTAGTAAACACGTCTGCAGATTATTTCCATAAAACAAACAAGCTGCTCTGTAGTAGATATTTAAATAACTGAGCCTGATGCTCATATTTGCCTAAGACATGTAAATTAGTCAGGCTCAGACAACGTCTGATTTAGTTTCATCACAGGAACATGCTGTGGTAAATTTATACCACACTAGAATAAAGGCCAGAGATGAGCAGACAGGATCAGATTATTACACTGCTTATTTTTTTTGCTTTAAGGGAATTTAAGTGTTTTGCAACCTGGGGGATTTTCTTACAAATTTGGGGGCTTTATGAACTTAAATGTAGAAATTTTTTAGTGTATTAAGGAGATTTCTTCATCATGCAGCAGGTAAACAGACAGTAAAGGCTGGGGCTTCAGTCTCCAAAGACGACCTCAGAGCCATTAATCCATGATTGACTGCTGCAGGCTGCAGAAATCTACAGACAACACTCAAAACTTGACTTCTATATTTCTTTTTAGACTCCAAAGTGTTAAAAAAATCAGACTTAAAATGCAGGAACCATGCCTCTGCATCCTCAGGAAAAATGAAAACCACAATACTTAACTTTTGAGGAAAACATGCAAAAACAGCAGAATGCTCCTTTAAAATGTAGCATCATTCAGCTTATTTTTAAGAATCATGTTAGTTAGGGTTTCTCTTTGTTTCAGTTGTAATAGAATGTTTTAAGGATGTGGGAGCTGTGGGCCTGTAGGTGGCGCTGTGGAGCAGGTGCAGTGGTTCAGTAGTAGTCTAAATACGCCTCCTCCATGCAGTCTCTGGTCTACGATGTTTCAGTCTTCAGCACAGACTCCAGATCAGTCTGACCCGTCGCTCTGTTACAGATTTACACACAAAGGTAGAACAGGACTGAAGCATGATGGGATACAACAATCTGGATGTTTTTAGAGGGATTAAACTAAATTAATCATCTGAAAACCTGCCAACATTCAGACTCTGATGTGTCTCTCCATCACCCTTTATATTCGTTTATTGATTTTTCAGCTCTTTACTTGATTAAATTCATTTCCTGCTCCTTAAAAACCAAAAAACCTTCAGTCTTGTTCTCGCCGGAGTGTAAATCTGCAGCAGCCAACTGATCGGTAAATCAATAGATTAATAAAAGGAGTCTGGCGTGACTCTTGCTGAGCAGAGAGAGGTTTAAAACTCTCCGACGGCTCGCCGTTCTGCTGTGATGACGTGAGAACTTAGAACGTTCCCGTGACCAGACCGTCTGCACGTCTGAACAAACATGAAGGACCAAACATCTCCACTGAGACCATCGGCTGGCGTTCAGAGGCGGAGCGAGGAGCAGAGTGACCTTCAGCTCACGCTGCGGCCAACGCTGACACACCTGGTGTCTGAATCGACCAATCAGAGCGGGCCAAACATGGCGGCCCAGGTCTGTTTTGCAAAGAAGTCCTCGGAGCCTCGTCCTCGGTGCAGACGGCGTTTTCTGGCGTAACTCTGTCTGTGTGACTAGTGGTGGCTGGCGAGCAGCTCGTCGAGGTCAGCCATCCACTCTTGCGTGCTCTGACTCTTCAGCAGAGAGTCGACCAGCTCGCTCTCGCCAGCGAAGCTCCCTGACGCCACGTTGTAACCGAACGATACTTGCTGCTGCTGATTGGCAGTCCTGGTCACCTGGTAACCTTGGTTACACTGCATTCCCTGGCGACCGTTGCCCTGCGGCTGTCCAAAGGCAGCAAGGTCTGGCAGAACGCCCTGGCCCTGATTGGCCTGCTGCTGCTGAGTCTGTTGCTGATTGGCCATAGGCTGGCCGAGGCTCTGAGGGTTGGGCTGCGCCCTCTGTTGAGCAGCCATGTTTGTCTGCATCATCTGCTGTCCGGGGTTCAGGCCTCCCATTGGACGTCCGCCGGGGTTGGCACCAAAGGGTGTGGCGTTGGGTGCCATCTTGGCGATGCGCTGCTGCTGCTGCATGTGGAAGGCGTTGGGGGCATTGTTGAAGGCGTTTGGAGGCAGGCCGGCGTTGCTGGACGGCGGCTGATTGGCCATCTGTTGCTGCCAGGCGGCGCTCTGAGCACCCTGCATGCCCGCCGCCATGGAGGCAGGCAGGTTAGCGCCCATATTGTTCTGCATGGAGCCCGGCATTCGGGCCGCCGCCGCTGCCGCCAACTGCTGTTGCTTCAACATGGCTGCGTTAGGCTGCGCCTTTAGGTGCTGCTGCTGAGCTAGCAGGTTCTGCCTGTAGGGGGCGCTCATGGCGCCCAGAGTCTGACGCTGCAGGCCGGCCTGCTGAGACGGGTGGGCCGGGTGAGATGGGTGGTTGGGGTGAAGGTTCATGCTGTTATAAAGTGCCTGCTGCACATCAACGCCGGCCCCGCCCCCTCCACCTCCACAAGACGACAGACTGATGTCAGTCTGGTTTGCCGCAGGGGGCGGGGCAACTCCACCAGCAGACACACCTCCCTGACCCATGTTCATAGCCAGCATGCCTTGGTTCTGAGGGAACATACGCTGGGATCCAGGGGCGGGGCCTCCCATCGAGCCAACACCGCCCATTGGCTGAGAGGAAGCTGAAGAGGAAAAGAAGAGTTTGTGAACAACATGAAAACTACTTTTAATCATCTATCAATTTATTTAATTAAACACTGATTAGCTATTGATTTACTTAATTTAAACAGGGATGAGTGAATGATTTACCTTTTTCAAACATTTATAGTTATTGATTTACTTTATTCAAACACTGATAGTTATTGATTTACTTTATTCAAACATTGATAGTTACTGATTCACTTTATTCAAACAGTAATAGTTGATTTACTTTATTCAAACATTGATAGTTATTGATTTACTTTATTCAAACATTGATAGTTATTGATTTACTTTATTCAAACATTGATAGTTATTGATTTACTTTATTCAAACATTGATAGTTATTGATTTACTTTATTCAAAAAGTGATAGTTGATTTACTTTATTCAAACATTGATAGTTATTGATTTACTTTATTCAAACACTGATAGTTATTGATTCACTTTATTCAAACATTGATAGTTATTGATTTACTTTATTCAAACACTGATAGTTATTGATTTACTTTATTCACACAGTAATAGTTGATTTACTTTATTCAAACATTGATAGTTATTGATTTACTTCATTCAAACATTGATAGTTATTGGTTTTATTTATTCAAACAGTGATAGTTATTGAATTACTTTATTCAAACATTAATAGTTATTGATTTATTCTATTCAAACATTGAGAGTTATTGATTTACTTTATTCAAACATAGATAGTTATTGATTCACTTTATTCAAACATCGATAGTTATTGATTTACTTTATTCAAACATTGATAGCTATTGATTCACTTTATTCAAACAATTATAGTTACTGATTTAATTTATTCAAACATAGACAGTTACTGATTCACTTTATTCAAACATCGATAGTTATTGATTTAATTTATTCAAACATTTATAGTTAATGGTTTACTTTATTCAAACATAGTTTTTGATTTACTTTATTCAAACACTGATAGTTATTGATTTAGTTTAATCAAACATTTAAAGTTATTGATTTATCTTATTCAAACATTGATAGTTAATGGTTTACTTTATTCAAACATTGATAGTTATTGATTTTCTTTTTTCAAACATTGATAGTAATTGATTTTCTTTATCTAACATTGGTAGTTATTGATTTTCTTTATTTTAACATTGATAGTTACTGATTTTCTTTATTCAAACATTGATAGTTATTGATTGATATGAGTCAGAGCTTTAGATTTAGTTAAATTAATGATTGATAAAGTCTATAAATGTGTCATATCCAACAGTTTCTGTAAACCAGTGCACACTCCATCCTAATCTCCATTAATCCCAGTTATCAGCTATTTTCAAGTCGAGCTGCAGTCTGAGCCGTCGACTCGGTGTGATTTAAAAACTATCAGCAGTTCAGTTCTGATGAACTCTTCCCATCCTCATTTACATTTCAAATCAGCCGTCAGCATCATTTACAAACTCAGACAGATGAATGTTTGTCCTCAACAACGATGACGACAGCGTCCTTATTCAGAAACCTTTAATTTCTCTGAAACTCATCCACTTTCATTCTGCTGTAAATCCAGACTTTATTCAAACAGACGCTCTGAATGCTGCATAAACACTTAGAATTCAGAAAAATTAATGTAAATCTAGTTCGACTTGTTTTTGTGCTGACAATCAAACTTAACATCTTTGCTCTGATTAATAAAAGCCTTGATGTCACATTAAAGACAGGACAGAATACATTTAGATAGAGCGCAAAATAACTAAACTGTAAATATTAATTCTACACCAAATGTTAACTGTATTCACCTCCTGTTCTTTTTTTATTTTATTTTATTTCTGTTGCTTATTCGTATTAAAATTCGGTTGTATTTTACCACCCCCCAAGAATGGCTACCATAGCATGGTGGGGGGGTTTGTGTGGACCTGTAAACCTGGCAGCTATATCGATGGAGGCATTCGCTCCTGGTAGGGTCTCCCAAGGCAAACTGGTCCCAGGGGAGGGTCCAGACAAGGAATGATTCAGAAACTCACCATGAGCCAGCATTTTGGGAGCCCAGATACCTCGCCTGACAAGGGACACCCCCCCGGAGCCAGACTGGGGGGGCCTCACAGGCAAGCATCTGGTGGCCGGGCTTCTCTCCATGGGGCCCGTTTGGGTTCAACCCGAAAAAGATAGAGCCGCCCCGCTGTAGACCCTGCCACCCGCAGGGATGGGCATGGTGGCAGGGTGCAATGCACACCGGTAACCTCCTACCCCCCGTGACCTGGCCGCGGATGAGTGGTAGAAGATGGATGGATGTATTTTACCATACCATGCTTTACCATGCTCCAGCCACTGATTTTAATGTTTGAACATTTTAAATTCTGTTGTTTTTAAATCATCTTTTTGGGTTTTTTAAAATGTTTTTATCAGTTTAATCTTTATTGCTCAGCCCCTCAATTATTTTTGTGGATTTAATTTATGCCCTGCATGACTGGACTGGATCTAAAAACTGAAATGTCAGATAAAATTATCATCATTAATTCCAAACTGAAGAGTTGACTTCCATGGTTTCTTTACATGCAAACAAATAAACATGCATGTATAAATCTGAGTTTAGATGAATCTAGAGACGTTCTCTGCTCCTTTATAAATATTAAATCCTGAAACCAAAATATTCGTCTGACAGACACGAGGCTGAAGTAGTGAGATGATTAAAGTTTTGCCACACAGTTTATTCTGCAGAATAATCTCCTGGTCTGAGAAACTTCTGGGTGAACTGAACATGAACCTTCCAGCTGACTGAGGCGTGCGTCTTTGGCATACGTACAGTGATGTCTCTGTTCCTGCTGAAACTTAAAGCCTCTCGGTTAATTCCTCCACGCTCTGAAACTCAAACCGTCCCGCTGACATGGCGTGTTCAGGTCAGAGGGTTTTAATATTTCCTCTACAAACTTATAAGCTTTTTAAAGACATTTAGAGCGTTTTCACACCGATGGATGTTTGATCTGGACTGGATCAGGAATAAATGTGTTCCATAAATATCTCAGCTTTGTTCTGTGTTCACACAGGGGTGTTTTCATACAGACAGAAATGTGTGATATGTAAGGAGAATGCTCTAGTTGGTTTGGATTTCATGCTTTAAAATCTCCTGAATTAAACACTTCAGGTATGCAGTTACAGCTCTATCAGGTTATTTAAAGGATTCCCATCATTGTCCCAGTTCACATGGAGAATTATTACTGATGGAAACAGGTCTGATCCACACCTACAGATAACATTTCCCTTTTCAGCACTGTTATGGGCCGTAGGATTTATGCTTTTCTGCTTCTGGGTCTAAGTAAGGACATTTTAAAACTTCTAACAGGGATTTATAGAGGAACATAAGAAAAATTGTAAACTTTACTGCAGCATGGTGTGGATCATATTAATTAGTGAATACATGAATGTGGTCTGACGACTCCCTGTTGGCTCACCTGTAAACTGGTTGACTGGCGGCTGAGGGAAAGGGTTCTGATTGGCTGCTTGTCCCGGCTGGTCCTGGTACTGTGGAGGAGGTCGGGTCAGGTGTCTCTGAAGCTGCTGGTCCTGCTGACGCTGCTTCTCCTGCACAGATAATACACGTCAGTGACAAGTCAAGACTTCAACATAACTGCACAAACATTTCGGACATTCTTTGACTTCAGGTAAACGCTGAACAAAATCCTATCATCATTATCAACACTTATTAGCATTTTTCTTATAAATGTCTTTAAGACTGCCAACATGGCTGTTCAGTAGAGGCACACTGGAAGAGAATGAAACGCCAACAAATGACGGTATGAGAAGAAGGCCTGAAGCAGACAGAAGTCTGAGGTTTGATGAACAATGATCAGGATCAGGTTTATCGTCCAAGTATGCATACGCAGCATGGAGTTTGACTTCAATTAGCTTTGTTCTCAATGTAGGAATAAAACATTACATTTAAAAAATACAGAGAAAAGTTAAAATAATTTATTTAAAAATGTAATAGAGAAAATGACAAATAAATAAAACATAAGTGAGTAATATGAAAAAACGAAATTAAAAAAAATATATATATTACAACAGAAATTGATTTTTTTATTAAACAAATTTAAAAATAATAATGAAAATACCTTTAAAAAATAAAATAACCAAATAAATAAATGGATCATTTTCAGAATAAAAAACATGAATAAATAATGACAATGAAATAAATAATAAAACAAAATAATAAAAATATGCAAATATTAATTTAAAAAATCTAAATAAATGTAATAACACAAAATTTAAGATAATAAATAAATAAATAGATACATTGAAATAATTTTGAATTATAATTAAGTCTATATATTATATATATATATATAAATTTACAGTGCTTAACAAATTTATTAGACCACCCTAACCAAAGTAAGGTTTCTGCCACAGCTGCCCGAAATTAACAGCATTGGTAATTACCAAAATCATTTTTGATGTTTCTGCAATGGTTAATACACCAATATGTAGAAGCTCTTTAACCCAAATGATATTTTTAATGCCAAAATAGAATCATTATTGTTATCCATGAATTTTCAAATTTGCTGATTTACAAAAAACTAAAAAAAGAGTAAAGCACATTAATATTTCTTGATTAATATGTCAAATTATTGTTATTTACTGTCATTCCTGAAGAGAAAAATGAGATTTAGTGGTTGAATTTTATGCTTGATTCATTTCTGACTTCTCAGAGAAGCCCAGTGAGCCGGCTCAAATTTGGGTGAATTCAGTTTGAAATTCCTCATTCCTGTTCAAAATGGTAAAACGTGGAGAGCTGACTGAAAATGAAAGAGTCCACATTAAAGCACTTCATGATGCTGGATGGTCTCTGAGACAGATATGACAGGTGGTCTGATACATTTGTTAAGCACTGTATATAAATTAGGGCTGAGCAATTTGGGAAAATAATCTAATTGCGATTTTTTTTACCCTATATTGCGACTGCGATTTAACATGCGATTATATCTTAAGTTTCTCATCTCATGTATTTTCCAACAAAAACAAGCAATAATTAATTCTAAACTATAACCAACACAACATTAGATTAAACTAGGGATGGACAATTTTGAAATAATACCTAATTCTAATGATTTTGACTCATTTTGCAAATTGGATATGAACTGCTGTATTAAAGAGAATGATAATTTTATATAATTCTAATATTTAATGAAAAAAAATAATAAATAATGAAGAAAAAAGGATTTTTTTTACACTATTCTAAAAATATGCCACTAGAATGATTGCATATGTAATGCAAAACATCTCTGCTGCAAAAAAAAGTTTTAAACTGTTATTTTGACACAATTTTCAGGTTAAAGAAATTTTCCATCCTCTGTGATTTGAAAATTGCCATTTAATCTAATATACAATTGGCCCTAAAATAAATATAATAAAAGTGTGACACTGTAAATGAAGATCAGCAGTGAGACTTTTGCACCTACAACTCCCTCTAGAGGTCAGAATAAATATTCTGGGAAGAGACTGCTTTTACTCAATTGTGCTGCAGGTTTAAACATCAGAAACATCCCACTGAGCTGAAACTCCACAAAGAATCCAAACAGGCTCTTTGCATTTGCAGAGGTTCAGTGCCAGTACCTAAGGTAAACTCTGCAGCACAGCTCTGTCCAGTCTAAATCAGGCTCTAGTGTAAAGTCTAGTGTGAAAATGTCGTTGAATCTTGCAGAATGTATCCTGGTTAATGGTGTTCAGGTGTTTCTGCAGTTACCTGTTCAGCCATGAGCTGCTGTCTCTGCATGTACTGCTGCTTCTGCTGCTCCAGGATCTGCTGCTGATGTTGTTGTTGATGCTGTTGTTGTTGTTTCAGTGCTGCTGCCACCGCCGCCTGGCTGCTCAGGTACGCTGCGTTACTGTGGTTGCCTGCGATGGCGTTTGCCCCCTGCTGGGCCGTCATGGCGTTGTTTCCGGGTGCAGAGGCCATGCTGTTGGCCGGACCTGGGCCGTGTGGAGGAGCGGGATACGTGTTCTGGTCCTAAGAGACAGAAGAACACAGTAATATGGTTTTAGTTCATTACAGATTTTTCCTTGAATATGAACTTTACAGTGGAAAAAGGAACTTGTAATGGACTGAACAGGAGAAATGGGAACAGGAAGTGAACTGAGACATTAAGAAGCAGTGGTGGGCTTATTTTACATCACTGAGGCTGCAGGGAGACGCCGACATGGACAAACCAAAGACAAACCTTTAGCATTATGGGAGTTATGGGCTCTAGTGTGAGTGCCCTAATATAAGACTCGACCTTACTGGTCAGTTAGATTTTATATATTTAAGCAAAGTCTTCATATTCAGTAAACTACAATAAGTTAAATATCTTTTCTAATATTTAGATGTTGTGCAGCCCATGTCTAAAGTAGAATAAAATAGATTCTCTACTAAAGTAAACAGGCTCAGTAACTTTCCACAGTGTCAACGTACGGAGGCCTAACAGGCCCACTAACAAAGTTTGTTTGTAAGTTTCCTGGTTGATGTTTGTTGCTGATAAAGTATGTAGCTGAGCAGGAACAGAGCGTCCGTCGGCCCAGAGGAAAAATACGAGTAGAGCGGAGTAGAGCAGCTATATTTAAATACAGAGAGAGAGAATATGAAAGGCTGCTTTGTCACTGCCTCCCTTCACCCCCCAGTGTGAGCCTTAGTAACCAGCTGCTTCTCTCTCTCTCTCTCACACTGTGGATGGAGGAGTGGAGGAGTGAGGGGCCCTGGACAGTCTGAGCAGCTGAACAAAAGACCCCCCCCCCCCGCAGCCCGACTTCACCTCCACTCCTCTCACACTAACACTCTAGGGCTGGGCAGTATGGACCAAAAACCATAGGTCAGTATTTTTCAGCTAGACAGGGATACATGATAAAAACATGGCCTTTTTAAACCAGTAGAAGACTGGCCTGGTGACTGGAGTTATGCTGACATTGAGTTTAGAGGAAGGAGAAGGCTTCAACAAGTCGATGGCATTGATGAGCAACAGTAAAGCCACCATCATGGCTAACAGCAGCTACAGGGGTGGAACAGATGAATGAGGAAGAGCTGCATGTGTATAAAGTGACTGTAACTAAAGACTCTTGAACAGAACTCTCCATGGAGTCACTGGTACATTTTTGCAGCACAGTCATCCCCGGTTTTAACACCTTTGTTGTGTTGTAGTGCACACAGAAGTAATGCCACCGTTAGCATAGTAGTGACATGTGACAGACAGCTCAGTCCGAGTCCAGTCACCTTTAAAGAGCAGCCCGGTAACAGGCCAAACACCTGTGATTAATGTGGAACATAAAGAGCTCCAACGTGTTTTCTTTCCTCTCTAACTTGCATCTGAAAGATGACAGCGAATGTTCTTGCTTTGCACAGCGTCTCTGTCGGCCTGTCTGGCTCAAACACAAGCTGTGAGCTGCAACGGATCAACTCTGTTTGACTTCAGTCCAGGGCTGCACAGTTCATCTCATGACTCGTTTGTTTAAAGTCCACGATGATTCAAAGAACCTGGCTGTACTGTGAAACAACGTCAGAGCAGCAGCTGTAGACACGGTTGTGTAGCACCACTGCTAAAGCTAATTTAGATCAATGATGAACATGCTACTTCCAGCATGTTCTTCACTATGAGAGTTATAACAAGTGTTATTTTTCTTGAGTGTTTTTGTATATGAAGGCCCACATTTGGAAATGTGGTATAGGATCTCTGCAGATTATGTCACACAGCCAAGGCAGAGAACTGCTCTTAGGGGGCCAGTAGTGATTTCTGCAAAAAGAAACTACCAAAAAACAACGTCAGAGCTGGAGTTGTTCCAATTCTGATACCAGTATCAGAAACATGTCTGATTCTGCTTAAAATGCAGGTTTTAGTATCAGTGAGTACAAAAGTTTATACACCAATACAGTTTGGTTTGGATTTGAATTTTGCTTCATTTAGCCATGCTAACTAGGGCTGAACGATTTGCAAAATTAATCTAATTGCGATTTTTTTTCCCCAAATATTGCGACTGCAATTTAATATGTGATTATTGTTGGGTTAATCATATGTATTTTTCAACAAATTCAAGCAATAAATAGTTCCATAAACAAGACCATGTGTATTTAAAACAATAAAATTATTGCCTAAGCAATTAACCCATAGTAGCATGAATCTGAATATAGGGGTGCAACAAGCTTTAAGCTATAAAGGAGGCGGCTGGGGTGGGGGAGGTGAGACTTACTACCAGCTAATCACAGCTGGGGTGTGACTTTCGTGAATTAGCGCTAGGCTTCATCAGTTTTAGATAGAATGAGCTAACTATATTTGCATAATCATTTTTATGGCACTCATTTTAATTGAGAAAAACATAAATGATACACAAAAAGGAGGATTTCTGTAAACCACTACAAAAAAATAACACTTGAATGTTTGCATAATGTGCATAAAATCTCTGCTGCTGCAAAAAATTAAATGATTATACTGGTATTTTGACACATTTCAAGTTGAAGAAATATTGCAACTTCTGCGATTTAAAAATTGTAGCAGGCTGAATTGCGATTTAATCTAATTTGCAATTAATTGCCCAGCCCTAATGCTAACTGTTAGCGCTCTACACCTGAAATAAATTCTTCTTTGTGGCCGGTGTAGGCACCAGATCTGTCCGGGGGCCTGCGCCTTCATCCTGCACTTTCTGATGACGTCACAGACATTGTTGACTACGGCATCTCCATGTGGACAAACCACAACGCAGCCAAGTTGATTAATGGATTAATATTTTAATCATTCAGTTCAAGATAGATATTTTAGTTTTTTACATAAAGTGAGTGATTTTTTTGTCAAGTTCTTATCACTTTTTATTGTAAATTGTGTTTTTTTCATGAAAGTTTCTTCTTTTGTATGTAAAACTAATATTTTAACTATTTAATAATAGAAAGATATTTGTAATAACAAATATATAGGTTTATACAAGTAAAAAAACATTTTAATGTGTAATAATGAATTATTTCTCTCGCACTTGTTAAACTATTGTTTAAGAATCAATCACAGATCATCCCTCTGATAAACAGCAAAAGCAAACAGCGAGTCATGGCCATTTCAGACAGTAAATATCGCAGAATAAAATATTTCATTCAAAATGATGTTTCTCACACCCTTAGCATCACCGCCAAACATAGGTAACGCTAGGTAAAGAGAAAGTCAAGTATAAATAACGTTACAACACTGAAGTTAACTTTCAATGTTGGCGTCGTAGAAAGCTAACGTGTTCGCTATCAGACGGTGTGAGTTTCCAGCCAATAAAAATGCGCTACGTCATCACAGCCAATCACAATGTGCCATGTCATCAGCAGGCACAGGCCCCAAGACAGATCTAGCAGCCCGGACACATCTGTTATTTACACCAGAAAGCAGGTCATGCACGTGCTACTGTTTTTAGCGCAGCAAAGAAGGACCAAAGGACCCACTGTAGCAGCAAAGATTGGCGTCTGCATGACAGGTTTTCTCTGAATGTGGTTGTTAAAATGCCAAGAAGACAAGAAGTGACACAGTTTATCAGAAGTTAAAGAACTTCAAAACCCTAAATCGTTGCCTCTTACTTGTTTTTTTCCTCTTGAAGCTAGCCGTTGTTTTGTCCCATTGAAGCTATTGGTGCCTTTGAATCCCTAGCAGCAGCTTTTTCAGCTAGTCTAGCTAGCTTGAATGCTAACGCGAATGCTAACCGCCATATTGATGACTATTTGTGATGGTCTGTACGTCTCATGGTGCCAATACCAATACCTGCATTTTTAGAACGCATATCTGATACTGGTATTGGAATCGGAACTACCCTAATCTGTGGCTTTAAATGTTAATGAGCTGTCTGACTCCGCCCCTGACTTGGCCCCTCTCAGGAAATGGATGTGGCTTAATGGATGTGGCTCTTCTGACTCAGAGGAGGATAAGGAGAGGAGGGCAGAACTTTCTTCCAAGCAGAGAGGGCCAATGGAACCTGGGGGCGGGGCTAACTCCCCACATGACATCATGAGGGGAAAATCTGAGAACAGCTTGCTTCAGCACACATTTTCTGTACGGTGGAGAAAGAAAGGGGTGGTGGTGTTCTGACCAGGGGCACATATTTATATTAGGAAAACCTGAAAAAATGTTTTTTGCATAATATGTGACCTTTAGAATAACAGCCCTGTGTTTATATCTCATATTAACACAGTTAATAACCCTCAGGTACATGATCATCACCTGTTACTTCATTCAGAGCTGGGATGTGGAGTGATGAGCAGCTCACCACATAAAACATTCAGCAGATCCATGTGCAAATACAACTTGAATCTGGTTTATTTTGATAAATCTGAGGTCTCTAAAAGCTCTGTAACTCCATGATCTTCAGTGTTATTTCTAACTAAAATGAGAAGGAGAGAGCTCACTGTCTAAACAGCACAAATTCATTGGCAATGTTTGGAAAAGTGGGTGAAGTTGGCGCCTGGTAACTGCTGAAGTTAAAGCCTACCCAGGATTTTCTTTCACTAAATCCCCACACAGACTTGTTGCCCCCCCATTTGTCCAGTCAGCGTTCACTGAATGTCGAACATAAAACTGATGACGACTAAAGAGCTCTTCTTTGTCTGACCTCAGAGAGTTTTGTAACGCCGTGGTGTCCAAACTGAGTCAGACAGCAGGAGACGATTGGGCCGTAACAGACGCTCATTGTTCAGCCTCCATCAGTAAAACACAGCTGTGGGAGACTTCAGAGCTCCTTTTGGGTTTATTTCTATGATAAAATACTAATTAAATATTCACTATAGGGGCCAAAATGAATCCAGTGAGTCTGTTCTACACAGAAGTTTGAGCGTGTTTACCAGAGAAACTTCAGCGTCTCTCCTTTATTCAGATCAGGGAACGAAGGCCTTTGTGTGTGAGCGTGGTACAGTCCAGGAATGTGCTGCCGGCCTGGTTATGAAAGCAGAGCAGGAACACGCTGATCAGTTTGTACAGTTGTTGTTGTAGTAGAGCTGTGATGTAAGCACGGGTACTACTGAGGATGTCAACGTTTTCAATACTTCTAGATACCGCAGCTCAGTATCAATATGATCTGTTATTGTAGTGATAAAAGCTCCAGAAAGAGCAGAAGCTTAAAAAGACCTTAACTCAAGCTGATACCCAATATTTGACGCCTACAACTTCTGTTTTTGTTGTCTTCATGTCAATCAGGCCTGTTTTTTACTTTTGAACATTGAGTTTTCAAAACTTTAACAAAAAAATAGTCCTTTTAAACCTGCAGCTCTTCCTGGAGAATACAGGGTGAAAAAAGCCGTCATGTTAGTGGAAAAAAGTCAGCAACATTATTAGAAATGTTTTATGATATGCTTTATTCCTTAAGCTCTATTTGAATCCAGATTTGTCTCCCTAATGAACAGGGTGGTGTATCCTGAGTGAAGGCTTGCTCCAACAATTATTTATCGGAATAATCTTTTATTTACGGTTTTAAGATGGGTATACACTGTGTGATTTCAAGCTGACCATACGACAGTTGTGGCAGAATGTCATCTCATACTGTACAACTGAATCGCTTACGACGCATGACCATCGCGCACGAGTTGTGTGTTCACAGTGTACAATCTGACGGAAGTCAGGACGGACTGTGACAGAAAACCGCAGTTTCCCTTTATAAAAAGTCTCAGGGTCTGTGAGCGAAGTGTTTCCATATTCTCTCTCTCTCTCCTGCATTCTCTCTCTGTCTCACACACAAACAGCATCACCTCTATATCAGCCGCAGGTCCGCGGGCAGGAATATTTCCTGCTTGTTTATTTCCTTTATCATGGCAGGGTTGCATCAGAAAGTGATTCCAGCCGTTGTCATGGTAATTTAGGACGCTGTCTGGCCGTTTACAAAGGAAAACAATCCCCCAAAGTTGTTTATTCTGCTCGCGTTTCTGCTCTCACTGTGAAGTGTCTGGAGTTGTACAAGAAAAATATCAAACATGCCAGAAATCCTTCTGACCAGTCGGGAGCAGGTCGTGGGGTCGTAGTTGGGCTGTGGTCGGCCGTCGTACCCCACTGTACACAGCACAACAAACGACACCCAATCCTGCTGAAAGTTGGCCTGACTTCAGAGTGAGTCGCGCGACTCAAAATTTGTGGCTGAATCACAGGAAAATCCCACAGTGTACACCTGGCTTTACTTTAAATTGCTTCATAGCCTCAACAATCGAGAACACAAGTGTCAACCTCAAGGCCCCAGGGCCAAATCCAGCCTGTGAAACAGTTCAATCCGGCCCACAGAATGATCTCATTTTTCTATTTTAACTGGCCCATCAGTCTGAGGTCTGCAGATTTCCTCAAGTATGTCAAGTAAAATGTGAACTTATCCTGATGATTTACGATATCCTTGTTAAGTCACAATTCTGAAAAAGTAAAAAGTAAAAATATTTAGATAAGAAGTCAGGAATGTGGGAAAAGAAATTAATTTGTGTTTTAATTTCACATTTTCAATTTAGCATCTCACAATTAGGACTCATACTTAGGATTTTCACTTTTTATTTCATAGTTTGAGCATTTACACTCATAATTTTGACTTCTCATATAATATTTTGAGCTTTAAGATTCATAATTCTAATTTTTAAGAGATATTTTGACCTTTCTAACCGATTATTTTGTATTTCACCTCATATTTTCAACTCCAAACTTTGACATCATAATCCCATAGTTTGACCTTGACTCAAAATTGAAAATGTAGAATAATACTTGACTTATAATTTCAGGATTACAAATTTTATTTCATATTTCAACCTTTTAAACTCATGATTTTGACTTCTTTCTAATATATTTGGCTTTAAAAAAACACTTTTAATGTAATGTTTTGACCTTTTTGAACTAATAAATTTAATTATCTCAGATTGTGAGCATTTAAACTTATCTTTTTAACTTTTTAAATGTCAAAATCATTTTCCAACAGTGCTAAGTTTTTTTTCATATTTTATTACTGGTGAAATGAGGTAGACAGTTTCTGGTTAAAAAGGTCACCCTGTTAGGCCCTCAGGTTAGACCTGAATCCAGAATCCAGCCCCTGCTGTGAAGGAGTTTGACACCCCTGATCAAGAATCTTAAACATCAAACATGTTAGATATTTACCATTCCAGGTCGCAGTGGCTCCATCTTAATACACACAACCATAAATGGGAGTGAGCACACAGGGCAGCGTCACCAGCCGGGTGTTACACAGCTGTACATTCATGAGACACAAACATCAACACAAATGCACTTTCGTTAGCCAGGACTTCATCCTGGTTATTTCATTGTTTTCCATTTTTGCCGCAGCTTATTGTAGAGGAACGCGCTGAGGGTATTGTATACATATGTTTGTTTTTCAACACATGATCAAGCAAGGTCGTATGAAGGTCTGCAGGTTAGGGCTAGGCGATTTATCGAGTATACTCGATGTATTCTGGCTTTTGCCATGCATGATGTATAAAATGACTGTATCGTGAATATCCATGTATAAATAATATGGAAGTTTTGAGCTGCCAGCGTGCATTTCTCACTGGAGTTTTGCTTCTCCCATTGTCCCTGAACGCATCTCTCACAGCAGAGAGCCCAATCTCTCTTCTCTGCCCATCCGGAAAACTCCTCTGCACATGCGCATTTTTGTATCAGCAGCGAGAGAAGTGGTGGCAGTAACACAACATGTCACTAAAGACATGAGCCCAGTGTTGTTGAAAAGCCAGGATTTAAAAATCTCATAAAGACACTTAAAACAGAATACGATTTGCCTGGGCATGAGCATTTTGCTGAAAACTCCCTGCCAAAGTTGTACATGTCAGAGAGAAGACGGCCTAGCAGCGGACAAATGTGATCCACTTCTCCACAACTACGGAGACTTACCTCAGTCTAATGGTTCAAAACAATGACGACAAGGAGTTAAAATGTTCCTGCCTGCTGACAAGCCCCCC
Source organism: Cheilinus undulatus (assembly GCF_018320785.1). Lineage (NCBI taxonomy): Eukaryota > Metazoa > Chordata > Actinopteri > Labriformes > Labridae > Cheilinus > Cheilinus undulatus. Next base: position 48,880,335 of record NC_054874.1, on the reverse strand, counting down.
CCATGATCACACAGGACAGTTTCTTGAATAAGGTCTAGAGACGCTCTCATGTTGTGAACTTGTCAGAAACTGCTCCAGCGTTCATCAGCACAGATAACGCACTAATATAATCACAGCTGTGAGCCTGAATGGAGGACTGGACTGCAGGATTTTGGCCTAAATGGTGGACTGGACTGCAGAGTTTTGGCCTAAATGGTGGACTGGACTGCAGAGTTTTGGCCTAAATGGTGGACTGGACTGCAGAGTTTTGGTCTAAATGGTGGACTGGACTGCAGGGTTTTGGTCTAAATGGTGGACTGGACTGAAGGGTTTTGGTCGAAATGGTGGACTGGACTGCAGAGTTTTGGTCTAAATGGTGGACTGGACTGCAGAGTTTTGGCCTAAATGGTGGACTGGACTGCAGAGTTTTGGCCTAAATGGTGGACTGGACTGCAGAGTTCTGGCCTAAATGGTGGACTGGACTGCAGAGTTTTGGTCTAAATGGTGGACTGGACTGCAGGGCTTTGGTCTAAATGGTGGAATAGACTGCAGGGTTTTGGCCTTTGGCAAGTTTTGTGTAGGTTTGCTTCACCCTTAATGAGGGAAATAATCATTTTATAGTCAGCTATAGTAAAAATAACAGAAAACATTTCAGGACTTTCTATACACTGTAAAAGACTGAGTATTTCATGATGTATTTAGTTTTTTGATTTATTAGTAAAAGATTGAATGAAGTTCTTTCCAAAATAAAACTGCTAAATTTGACTTCATATTGATTTTTTTACTCTTTCTGCAAACAGTTTTATTAAAAATCCAATAGAACAGTCAATTCTAATCACCAAACTAGTGTCATTTGGGGCCAAATTAAATACAGCTGCTGAGAGGCCATTTCAACATATCACGATATATATATCGTGTATCGGGATATAGCAAAAATATATCGGGATATCAATTTTAGGCCATATCACCCAGCTCTACTGCAAGTATCTGGTCTCTGGACTTACTGTCTGGCTGAGCCATTGAGTGTGAACTCAGAGGATTATAAAACCGAAATTCATTTAAAATTGTCCTCATTTCTGTGGTGTCACACGTCTCTATAAGCGTTAAAGATTTGTAAATTGTCTAGCGTGAGGTCAGCCTTAAGCTAGGGTTAAAGTTTACTCCCTGTCTAGATTACAACGGGCTTTTATTTTGAAAGAGGCAAAGAAGCCTGATCAAACCTTGTGGTAGCAATTTAACTACAAAAAGATGAGCATGCTGCATGCTATGGAGCGAAGACATAAAAACAAATAAAGAGGCGAAGTGTTTAACTCGTTCAAATCGTAAGTTGCCTTAATAATCTGCCTCTTAATCCAAAGTGTTGCTTTATAGTGACAGAAAACAGCTCAGTCTGAGTGCAGTCAGCAGGTTTTACTCTGACACTACAGACAACCCAAATGTCACCGTGTGTATGTACTCTGCTCTCCAGATGCTCCAGTGTTTCCTCAGCTAGAGGAGATGATAAAGGAAGCAGTGAAGCTCTTTTTAAAGCCTTCAAACAGCTGTTATCATGGCGGACACTCAAATACCTCGGGGTCATTTCTCTGTTAGGACCCTTCCTCCTCAGACAGATCTTGTGTGTGCATATTTAGGTGTTTCTTACCTGCGAGTGTGGTATGTGCTGCCGGAAGTTCATGCTGTTCTTCTGCTTCATCTGCTGCTGCTGTCTGAGCAGCGACAGCAGCGCCGCCTTGTTCTGACTCTGCGTGTTGGGGGGGCGTGGTGGTCCCGGCCCTGCTTCAAAGTGCGACAGGGGTTTGGTGTTTTTGTAGTCCGGCATGTTTGCTGAGGCCTGAGCTCCTGGTGCTGGCGGGTGGTTGAGAGGGGGCCCTGGCGTGGGGTGACCTAGCATGTTGGGGTGTCCAGGGGGAACCTGCATGTAGCTGGTGGCCCCCGCCTTGGGCGAGCCCTTGTTGGGCTGACCCGGCATCAGCAGCTGCTTCTGGGTGCTAGGGTTGAAGTCCTGGGGGTAAAGGGAGGGGCTTGTGGGCTTGTCCATACCAAAGACACCACCTAGTGTGCTCTGAGAGGTATTAGGCATCTGGGTCCAGGCTGGGGGGTGCGCGTGGGGCCCCTGGTTGTGGAACTTGGCCCCTGGCTGAGGCTGTTTGTGCTGCAGCTGGCCGTGGAGGTGCTGCGCTCTCTGCTGCTGGGCGGCCAGCTGCTGCAGCTGCTGAGCGGGGGACAGGTCTTTGGGCCCTGGGGGGCCTGGGGGGAGGAGGTGGTTGGGGGGAGGCTGGAGCTGTCTGGGGGGAGGAGCCGGCTGGGACGGGGGCAGAGCTGGGGAGGAGGCAGAGGAGGCGACGGGGGAGTTGGTGGGGTGAGGAGGGGGCCCCGAGGAGGTGGACCTAACATGGGGGGAGCCGGTGCGAGAGTCCTGGTCGAAGGCCACGGAAGCAGGGGAGAACTCCGTCTTCACACTGGCCAGATCAGGAGGGAGGAGACTCTGAGACGACTGGCCTCCTCCTCCTCCTGATGCCCCTCCTCCCACCGCCCCAGCACCACCCGGGGTCGGAGCCAGCTCCAGGGGGCTGTCATTGAGGATGTCCTGAATGTCCTCGTAGGCCACTGAACAGTTAAGCTCCTCCATGAGCTCCGTCCACTCCTGCTCGTTCAGGTTCAGGTCTGGGAACAGGCTGTTGTTCCCGCTCCCTGATGGCGGCATGATGGGCAGGATGTCGTCGGGCTCCTGCTTCATCTCCTTGCGATGGAAGTCCAATCCTGCCTCTCTGCCGCCGTCCGTCGTGTCCCCTGCAGGTCCGTGAGTCCCGTTAGAGTTCAGAGCGTCGCTGATGCCCAGCTTGGAATCGAGTGGGGAGCCATTGGCGGTGCCGTTGTCCAGACAGGCCTTCTTGTTTGGAGGGAAACCGTCACTGAAACCGTTGACCTGATCTCTGCCCAGAGGAGAACCGGCACTCTCTAACTTCCTCTTCACCGTCTCCTGCAGCTGTAGAAACACAGAGAAACATCCAGAATCAATATGAGCCACAAAACCCTGAGAGAAACACCGAAGAAATGACCGTAAACCCTGCTGAAGCATCAGAAATAAATAATTGTTTATGGAGGGACTCTAGAGTCCAAACAAAAAAGGTGACAATAACAACCCAAAAAAGTAATATGAAAAGCATTTGGAGAATTTCTATGCACCGAGAGTGAAACCCTGCCTGTAGGTCACTAAGCTTTGCCATCTGATATTATCAACTATTACAAATGTCTGTTTCTTCCTTTTTTCAGTTCCCACACGGTTTGACTTTAAATTTGACTCTTTTTTGTGCTGCCAAAGGATGAAAGGGGAGATAACTGATCCCAGTGCTCCTCAGCAGCACTCGTAAACAAACATGTTTTAAAATCTTTCCTTTAAAAGGGTTGTTGCACTTTTTCAGATGAAATCTGAAACCTTAAGACATACTTTAAACTTAAACAAAAATAAATTAATACAGTTTTCACACTGTGATTTCTACTGAACCATGTTCAACCCTCAGTTGGTGTAAAATAAATATTTACACTCCATGAGTTCATGTCTTTTTTACATAATTTTTCATTTTTTCATTTTTTGGTAATATAACCCTATAAAATTTAGTTTCTAAGAGCAAAACCCTGAATTTTGTGTTAAAAAAACAATAACAATATTTTTCATTTACTACATGCAAATTGGATTTTCTTCAATTCAATTCAATTCAACTTTATTTATATAGCACATTTAAAACAACCATAGTTGACCAAAGAGCTTCACAGTATAAAAGCAAAACATGGAACAAGAATACACCACTATTAAGTAGTAAAGTTAATAAAAATAGAACATTAAACAGTAACAGTAAAAGTAACAGTAACATCTAAAATCTGTTGGGATGAAATAACCTCATCCTGAATTGAGAGCTAATGAGAATAGATGAGGTTTTAACAATGATTTAAAACGTTCTAGAGTTCGGTCTCCCCTTGTTTTTAGCCTTGTTTTGGGCACATCCATGGGCAGCTGATTGGCAGACCTCAGAGCTCTGGCTGGGGTGTGAACATGAAGCCGTTCACATAGATATGATGGTGCCAAACCATGAAGAGCTTTATAAGCTAATAGAAGAATCTTAAATTCAATCCTGTAGTGGACAGGAAGCCAATGCAGAGAGAGCAACACTGGAGTAATGTGGTCCCTCTTCTTTGTGCCTGTTAGGAGGCGAGAATCTCATTTTGGACCAGCTGCAAGTGCTGGACTGAGAAGTGGTCCAAGCCCACATATAAAGAGTTACAATAGTCCAATCTAGAAGAAATAAAAGCATTCTTGAGGGAGATTATCACAGCCTCGGACATGTAAATAATCAGACGGTTTTGATTTTAAGCATCATATTTATTTTAGAATTTAATAAATTATTACAACACCCCTATTGGATTTCAGGGAAAAAGCATGCAGTGTTCCCTCATGCCAAATATGGTCAAATGTCTGACATTTAAAGACAAACTGCAAATTTGAAGCAATGACTCCAGAAAGAACATCTTTGCTATATCATAAATGCATGTTTTTCACTGGGAGGAGGATCTAAAATTGTGGTTTTAATGGGTTCAATGGGACATTTTGGTCACCAACAGCCTGAGTGGATATAAAAAGTCCACAGAGATTATTATTGACCCGTTACACATTCTGATATTGAAATTTAAAAATTCTATTGAAAAAGTACCCTCCTAAATAGGGCTGGGCGATTAACTAAAAATTAGACTACATTGCAATATGGCCTGCTTCAATTTTAAAATCACAGAAGGTGCAATATTTCTTTGACCTGGAATTTGTGTCAAACAGCAGATCTAAACATTTTTATGCACCAGCAGCAGAATGTTATGCATGACTTATCATGCAATCATTCAAGTGTCTTTTTTTTTAGAATAGTCGACAAAAAATCCTACCTTCTTCATTTTTGTATTTTTTTTCTTATTAAATATGAGAATGACAAAAAACCCTTCAATGCAACAATTCACATCCAATTTCCAATACAAGTCAAAATCATTAGATTAGATATTTTTAAAGAACTGCACAGCCCATGTTTAGGAATTAAAGAAAGTTAAGAAATAATAAAATATCAAATTGTAATATTGGCGAAAAAAAATTGAATTAAGAACATTTTCCAAAATCGTGTTAGCCTTAACACAGTCAAAATAATTAAAAATAGAAAAAAGCCATAAAAAAGGCTAAAGACCCAATAAGGGTTAAAAGCTTTATTTGCTTATCATACCCAATGATCCTTGTTCGCCAACCATTTACTTTATTTTCATCTTGAAGCTAAATTTCCATGAGATTGCCTTTCTATTGTCTTTAAATATCAGTTTATACATGTTCACACTATCCTTAAAGCACCTATAGTTACTCCAAAACTGCAAGGGGAGGAAAAAAAGCACTCTACCAAATTGCACAAAAATGTAATTTGTTTCACTAACAAATGATGGAAAGTTTTCACAGATGCACTCGTACCTGATACGGATGTTTTTTGTTATTGCTTCTTTTAGTGTTACACTTCCATGAAAGCTGGTTAATTTAACCGAAATTATGATCCAGATATCGGGCTGTGAAATTTACATCATTGCATAGAAGGCAGCATTAATTTCAGTATTTAATGCTTGAAAGATTTACAAAAGTGTCTGCAGAAAGGTCTTTAGGTTTACAATAGTGCCACTATTCGCTCTTGTGGAAGTATGTTTATTTTCAAAGAAGGAAAAATTTAAAAACTTAAGGGCTTTTTATGCTTCTAAATAGAGAAAAAGATACAATAACTATCATTATTCTCTGCATTCTCCTTGATAACCAAGTAGACTCATAATACCATGTAGGGATCATATCCTGTTTGCAAAGTGCTAGATTGTCCAGTGCATTGTTGCACTACTGCCATGATGCCGACTTTTTCTAGAACAGAACAGAGTTTGTACAACAAGTCACAGTGATACATCTCTTCTTAGAATCAGCTACTGGGTGTGCTAAATATCAGCACTAAATTTATGCATCACAAACATCTGCTGCTTCATGTCCACATAATTTGCAGATGGCCAAAAAGGCGGAAACCGATGGATACCAGTGATAAAATGATGCATCTGTGCATCTCTAGAAGGTTTCTGTGCAGTTAAGGATTTGCTAAAGCCTGTAACTAAAATGAGAAATGAGCCCGTCGTTGATGCTTAGGATTTCTGTTACTATTACCGGGTTGTCCAAATCACAAACATTAGTTTTACTCATGTCATTCCTAAGTTTAAAAACCAGTTGTTCAAACAACTAAAATTTCTCAGAAAAGGAGAAATGTCCATGATGTTTTATTTTTAGGAAAGTAAGACTAAAGGGGTCAGTCTGCAGAAACTCTAGGACATGTGACAGAGATCACCAGTGAGTTGTTGGTGTTTTATGCAGCTGCCGATTAAAGTAATTTTTTGACTTTTTCAGAGTTTGAGCAGCATTCCAGCAGCAGCTCATCGTGTCTAAATTTAGCTGTCTGCATCATGAAATTAGTTTGTTCAGGACTGCAGAGCTAAAAAGCCAGCTGTTGGATTATGACACAGTTTCTATTTCAGTATCTACAAGACCGGATATCTGCCTGCGGGAGGCGCTGCAGCCGCTGTGGCCGAGTGGACAGCGTTATGGGAGCTGCAGCCAGCAGTGGTTGGAGTAAAAAGCTGCTGCTGTTAATAGAATCAGCTGCAGGCAGCCTTACATAATGCAGATAACAAAGAGCCTCCTCAGAGCAGTCAGCAGATCACATCTGTCCAAACCACCGGATCTGAGGGAACATTGAGAATGTCCTCCACATCAGCTGATCCTCACACTCTAAAGTTATCAAACAATACCTGGACCGTCTATGAAGATGACCGGACAGGTGGATCCAGGTGAAACTCTGTTTACAGTCATGATGGTCAACAGAGAAGAGGGAAGGACGGAGACGATCTTATGCGTAATACTGACTCTCCAATTTTACCTCCATCATTTAAAACCAGTCAGTACATTTACATGAACAGATACAGTTACAGGTCCATAAGGCAGTTATCTTGTTCCAATCAATATGGAGCAGGAAAACTGATTACCTGATAGAGCATGTCTGATTCTTATACAGTAGATGGTGATAGGTCCCATTTTCAGCCTGTTATTTCGGACCATCTTAGAACTGGTTGTATAAGGGTGTTCTGCAACAGCGGACTAGACGTCCAATATGAGCTGGCTACTATTTCCTGTCACTGACTAAATAAAATACTTAAACCAAAGAGTCACAATATGCTTTTCCAGTGCATTTAAGACGCACTCGAGTCCACTCAAATCATGAGAAAGGAGCTTGATGTGGAACTGATACAACACGAGGAAGTGCCAGTGACAGAATCGGCTTGATTACACTGATTCTTATTGTGATGTCCTGACAGCAACGCAGCGCAACGTGGAGTGCCGTTTTTCCTCTGTTGCCCCGTTTCCTCTCTGCTGTTTGCATTGCAATAGAAGAGACACAAAGAACAAGATGACAAGGCATCAGAAGGGTCAGACAGGAAGGTTTCCTCAACTTTCTTCAACTTTCCACTCATTAAAGCTTTTTTGACCTGCAAATATCTTTATTTAAACTTATGTCAACACTAGGGATGGGGATAACTAGTGTGATTTAAATAAGGTTAAATATGGGGCATATGATGTTACAGTGATGAATTTGTATTATTTTTATTGATTGCTACCTTGATTTTAATAAATAAAGAGTTTAGACTGGAGCAAAATTGTATTATTGAAGACGCTGTTGTGATGAGCAGCCTCATCACAAGAGCGAGGGACAGGGAGATATGAAGAGAGCAGCTGTCCTGTTTGAACCACGTTAAGTTTGGACAGATTATATTTTCATTATAAACCTAACGTGAGACGGTGAAATAAAATAAGTATATCGAGGGAGACATGCAGCTGCTGACTATTCCCTCTCTGTGTATCTGCGGTCTGCTGAAGACAGCACTCGCGCTACCTCAGCCATAACGAGTGGAGTGTTTTTATCCGTGAATGGTCTCAGACGGTGGTTATATACGGATAAAGATGTAGACGCAGTCTGCAAACTAAGGGGGGGGACCAGTCCTGGAGTAGCGTCCGTCTGAAATATGCCCACACAGCTGAGAGAGGAGAGGAAATCCTCTTCCCCTCAGCCGCTAAACTTTAAGCCACTGCTGCTGGTTAGTTAGCTTGCAGCTAGCTTGTTGAGGACGCTGCCTGGGGCGGAAACTGTCAACAGGAGTGCAGGGGGCAATTTCAAAATAAAAGCATAGCTTGAAGCATCAGTTTAGAAGGATGTTTTGACTTTCCATCAGGGCTTGACATTAACTTTTTTGCTCACCAGCCATGGTGGCTAGTGGTTCTGCAAACTTACTAGCCACTCAGTATTTCCACTAGCCACAACTTTGGTGTTTGGTAACACTGAGCTATATGCCAAATTTGGTACAAAGTGTATGATATGACACACGTGTTCTACTTTCCCTCACCAATATGATCAATATCAGCTCTCCTCTTAATAAAGCACTTCTCCCTGTACATATGAAACAGCACACTACTGAGATATGGGTCAGACTGTTAGAGACAGTCAGCTAAGAGTCAAAACTCTTTGATTTTTATTTTCTTAATGGATATCAAGTTTATGCTAAAATTAAAATACTGTTAACCAGCTGTTTATTAGAAAAAGCTACAGCAGAACATTTCTAATTTTCACTCTGACAAATCTCCACCAGAGAACATTAAGTGTCCAACTTCTCCTGTCCTCTGCTCTATACTGTATGGAGGAAATGTTTTCCAACGTGTGTCTAATACTAATTAAAATATCTCTTCAAATAATAGATGACTTACATTTGGTGGTGAAGCTCACATTTGGAGAACATTAAACAACTGATGTATAATATAAGAAGAAAAAAAATCACCATTGAGTTGAATTCTCTTGGACTCCTAAGTGATCAGTTACAGACTTTTATCCTTCTGCCTCTGTTTCTCACTGCCTCAGTGAACTGATTTAAAGTTTCGGAGTTTCTCTCGTCTTTTATAACTGTTAATTATTGATTTATGGCAAATTTATAATTAACCCTGAATATACAAACATTTAAAAGTTTCAATAACATTTAAAGTATGCACACCTTTGCGGAAGTTTTTATCATTTAGATCGCCCTCAACAAACAAAGAATATAGATGGAGTACTAATTAAACAATATTTAGACACACCGCCCGCCCTGGCTCACACGAGCAACAGACACACACAGCTGGAGAGCACACACACATAAACGGCGCTGACGCACATGGACAGAGAGGCAATTTAAAGCAGAAAGAGAAAGTTCAGGTCTGAGTTTATCCTGCAAATTATGAAACATTTTCCCTAAACAGATAGAAACCTTCAGTCTGACCAACATGTCAGTGCGAGTGTGTGTCCGTATACGTCTGTGAGTGTCGCGTTTGTGTGTGTCATACAGCATCAAAGCCCTTGGCGCTGTGTAAAATATGTACGAATGGATGAAGAGACCAGCGTTTTCAGTTATTTTGGAGGGAAATTTGAGCTTTTATGTGCCGAACAGCCTCTCTGTAACAAGGCTAAATCATAAGGGCTAACTGACAAGCACTTTCAGAGTGAAGCATAAGTTGTGACACTAATAAATTCAACCCGCCTTCGTGGCTAGTTAGAGTCACGCTGCTACCCGCCATGGCCGAAATCCACCCGCATTTGGCTAGTTGGCAGGTGTCAATGTCAAGCCCTGCTTTCCATCAATCTGATTTGATCATCAATCAACCAGTCAATATATCGACATACATCGATGAATTTTTACACCTCTAAAAATCACCTAATGAAAGAAGCAACAGGCTTGTCACAAAAATAACAGAAACTCCTTAAATAGCAGCATTAGGCCACTGAATCTTCACTTTAATCCTTGTTACTGTGTTGTTAAAAGTTGTCCACCTACTGCCTCTTTTTCAGGGATGCAAATGTAAGAGGTAATGCCTCCTCAGATATGAAATATTTATTAATATATGAACAAACGAGGAGTTTATATAAAACAGACGGAGCAGAGGTGAAGACAGAGATAAGGAGATAAAAATGCATCGCCTCCTCAGCAGAATGGCGTCACACAGGGGAAAAAATGTGACGTCTTCACCAAAATATGCTAAGAATTTCCTGATTAGCGCTACTGGTGCCAAAATGGCAGCATCGAAACGTTTGGACTGAGTCACTGGCCAAGAGTTGTGCAAGCAGCAGAAAAGACAGGATTTAAAATGCAGAAGAACTCTGTGTACAGGCGAAGCCGGCAATGAACAGGACCAAAGAGGGCTAACTGGGCCTTTTCTGTGTTTATTTATATCTTTCTATCACCCTTTAATTGTACAAGCTAACAAAGCAGGACGGTTGTGTAAATTTAAACTGATGTTTGTCCCTAGATGTGGAACTGCTCACTGGTACAACAGCAGACAGAGGGATCGTTTCTGCCCTGAGGTAAAGGAAATTCTGGTGACTCATTCAACTTTTTAAACCTGAAATACTGGTCTGAGTCCGCCCCCATTCCCATCACCATGGCTAATGGACTTGTTAGAGTGGTGGGGGGTCTACAGAGTAGGAGGGAAGTCCTGCTAGATGTAAAAAAGGGCCACTGAAATGAGCAGATCTGTGGCCCTTTTTTACATCTACGTCATTCCAGTGACATCCCGTTAGCCCCTGCTTTAACAACACTGCTTCAGTGACGGCCTGATACCAGAACTCACTGTCCCTCCTCTGACTCTAACAGCACATACATCGTCTCTGAGGCTTTAACCATGGAGTGGTAATCTGGCATGCTGTGTGCAGTGAAGCTGCTGCTAATAAGAATGAATGGGGGCCAGTTAGCCACTAGCTAAGGACATAGTGATATACAATTAGGCAAACAAATAAAAATCTGCATACAAAAGTCAAGGACAGAATATTTGACACACTTTGATGTCATCTTTCTAAAGTCCATCCATGGCTGTGTTCGAAACCGCATACTTACCTACTACTCATACTAACTATTTGAGTATGCAGTGTGTCTACACTGGCAGTATGCGATTTTTGAGTATGCAAGAAGTTCCCGGATGCATACTGCATTCGCCAGAAATGTTGAGTATGCATCATGAGCTTACTACGCATACCCAAATTACCCAAGATGCAATGCGATGTGACCGATCGTCACTTCCTTGCCGCAAACAGGACTGGTTATTTTGTAATTTATTTTAATAAACCTTCATAAACTTTATTCAATTCACAATGTTTCTCAATGATGTAAATTTACCAAGCTGAGTAAGGTTATAGATATAATTTTCCCTCCAACTTTTATGCTAGGAGGCATGTTATATTAGCGATTTCTCATTGGATTTACATTGATTAAAAAATAAAATAAATACAAGTAACTTACATCTGACAACAAGTCCAAGTCGATAGCGACCATGATGTACCGAAGACGGCTGGCCGATCTTTGTCTCATAGCCGACAAGACTCTCCGCCGGTAAGGCATCGTGACTGGTCAAATTCCGTTCATTGGACGGGATCAGTCCAAACGGCGGTGTCAATCAAGATATATTGCGGGTAGGTTCGCTTCTTTGTTTTTCAAAGTAAAAGCACTGTTTTATCATTATGGGGTTTATGTATGAGAAAGGGAAAGGGGTGTTTTATTTTGTGAAAATAACCGGAAGTGCGTTGCTCACTACGGCTAGCTTAAATTTCACCGAATTCATCCAAACAAAATTTTAAACGATTAGTATTTGGACAAACAAACAACACACTCGGGACCTTTCTCGCCAGATTTAAAAAAAAAATCACGATAAAGTGATATATTTAAAGAGTTTAGAGCTAAAGTGACATCAGCTTCAGCCTGTCGATTTCGGCTCGGGTAGGAGCGCAATGCATTGTGGTTTATCATGTAGTATGCTGTAGTGTAAACGCTTTGCATACTGTCTGATCAATTGAGTATGGAGTATGGATAGTATAAGTATGGAAGTATGTAGTAGGTAGTATGCGGTTTTGAACACACTCAAAGACTTTAAAGGATGACATCATCAAAGGCAGAGCATCAAACGTTCATGAAGCTTTTTCCCTCAATTTCCCTCCAGGAAATCAACAGTGCCCGCCAACTTTTTCAGCAGCTCTGGTTCTGGAAGTAACACTCTCCATTCAAACCCTCCATACATACATCACAAAACCCTTATTACAACACTTACAATACATTAGGCAAGCTAACAGCTACTCGAGTACTCATGACTAAAACACTTGATTCAGCACAAAAGCTGTGTTCGTAACACTATACAAGGAGGAAGGAAATACATATCCCAGAATCCTTTGTAACTAATTTTATTCATTGTTAATGACAACATTGCAAGCTTTCAAACCACATATTAACCTGTTCTCTATGCTTACCTTTATTTTAGTGTTTATATTTGCAGCAGCATTTATTGTTGTCATCAACATTCTCCAGGTCACTTCCATGGTAACAGGACTCCCCACCAAACAGAGACGCCGAAGTGACACTCAAGGATTGTGGGTATCGTAGTATTTTTGGTTGAGATTATAAATAAATAGTTTTTTTGGATTAGAGGTTGATACCTAATAAATCTCTGTCTTCTACAGGAGCATATACCATTGTTTCACTCTTAGGTAGCTCATGGTTAGTCTAACTCAAACACTTCTGATAATATGGCTAATACTTAAATCTGCTTTGGAGAAAATTAATGGGATTTTTACCTTGGAACAACATTGTTGAGTTCTATAGTTGACAACTTTAGGAAAAGTGGGTAGAGTATTTTCAAAAGTAAATTAGATTATAAAGATTATTAGATTATAAGATAGAGAAATTCTTATCAGGACTGAGTTGTTTAATTTGGAGTTATAAAGAAACCAAACACCAAAGTTTGCAGAAGAAAAACTAAAAGAACAATCCAAATGTGTTATAACCATATTAATTAAAGTCTTAGGACGCATTCCCACCAGAGCTGTGTGGTCCGCTTTAAATGAACTCTGATCCATTTTCCCAGGTAGTCCGGTTTGTTTGGAGTAGTGTGAAAGCTCACACGAACTCTGACAGACTCTGGTCCGACTGAAAACAGGGGGTCTAAGTCCGCTTCCAAACGAACCCTGGTGCGGTTCATTTGAGGTATGAAAGCAAAGCGGACCAACTTGTGAACCAAAGACAGGAAGTGGCATAAAGCGTAATGATATATGGATTTATATGTGATTTAATATACTCAAATACATGTCGGTACCTCGCTTGGCGTCTGTGTAGCCAGAGCAACACGTCATAGTCCGTGCTTTTTTATTCGTCTCGTGTAAAGAACGACATGTTGCACAGCTCACCGTCTCACTGACTGTTCCTTATGCCCCAATGCAAGAGCAGAAACCCCAAGACAGCATAAATTCTGTTTTTTTTTCATTGTTTATGTGGAAAAAAGACCGGTGGAAGGAGCTGGATTTCCCCGCTTCATCTTATTCTAGCCGGCTTTTCTTCTTGGTCGCCATTTATTTGTGACGACAGCGCCCCTAATGGGCAGAGGTTGTAGGTGTTTGGACAGTTTGGTCCATTTGACAAAGAGCAGTATGAATTCAAACCAAACCAAAGGAAAGAGCAACATTGTTGCAATTTCTGTTCCAAAATGGACCGAGTCCCCCGGACTATCAGGTGTGAAAACGACCTAAGACCAACAAGAAAAGCTGAGATGGGTTAATAATAGCAGAAAATAGTGGAGGTGGTGGTTAAATTGTATTTTAAAAGTAGCAGAAATGGGTTAGAAAGGCCAAAAATTAGATAAAATGGCAAACTAGAAAAGTACTCGGAGAGTGCAGACCTCCACCATTAGCCCTACCTCCCAATAGTGAAGAATGCTTTCAAAAATTCCTGGATCCGTCCCCATATGCCCCCCACCACAGCATTAGCTGAATTACTCTTTCCCGCGTGTGGGGTGGACACGCGGTGAGGCAAAGCATTGGCTTCGCTACGGGTGGACTGTCATGGTGGAAGCATTGCCTGCTGGTGCCAACAGATGCACTGACAGTCTCACCCATGGTCTCACTGGATGACTGGAAGTCATGGCAGAGGGTGAATATTCCTCTATTCCTCCCAGCATTGTGAGTATTCTCAGTACAATTCGCTGTCTTTCTCTCTGTTACACTCTTACTCATTTCCTCGACCGGGTGTGTGTCTTTCAAACGCTATAAACTCCAAAACTTTGAATAGAAACACACTCAAACTGCTGCTGGGATTGAAGTTGCTCATGTCTACCATCTCCTGGTGTAAAGTGGTAACAGCACAGACCTCCAACATTAGCCCTATCGCCCAACAGTACAGAAACCTTTAAAAAAAATTCCTGAATCCAGACGGTGATCCAGATCAGTCCCAAAATCTAATCAGTTCTTCCTTATGCCATTTCTGACATTTCCTGAAAATTTCATCAAAATCCGTCCATGACTTTTTGAGTTATGTTGCTAACAAACAAACTTACTAACTAACTAACAAACTAACCAACAAGCCCACACAATCAAATAATCTCCTTGGCAGAGGTAATAAGGACTGATCTCTTTACGTGTCAGTGTTTGCGACTATGAAGCATTAATTTCAATCCTGCGTCACTTCATAGCATTAAAGCATTTTGCCTCCTAACTAAAGAGTTCTCATGATTCAGCTGTCTGTGGTAACTGAAGAGAAACACCACCGTCTCCATCAAACAGATTATTAAGCAGAAGTGTAATCTATAGGAGAGGACAGTCTGAAATCTGCTTTGTCTCTGAGAAAGTAAAAACAAAAAAATCCAGAACATTTGTGAGAAGATACTGGGAGTCTTTGTTTTGGCTAAAATATCTGAGTCTGCATATTTAACATTACAGCCTGATAAATAAAGACTTTTGAATATCTCTGCTGTGACTCATCCTCCAACTTTTAGCTCCGTCTTCACCACAAAAATCCAAAATATCTGCCGTGTTTACATCAGCTTATCTAGGTTTGACTGAAACTTCTTCAAATATTTGGTTTAATACACTTAAATTCTTGTCATTCAGCTCAGTCACTGGTATTTAATTTCTAGTGTTACTATCCAGTCCTGTTTGACAAGTTAGTGACTTTTCTAACCAGTCAGGAGAGTAATATTAGTGGCCAAATTTACAGATAAATCAGTGTCATTACAAATACAAGATACTCAGAGCACCTGCCCAGGTATGTTAATGGCTGCCAAAGAATAATTGCTGTCTTTTATCTTTTTGGGGGTTTTTTTTAGATGACATTATCGCCATCATAAGAGTGAGAGAGAGAGAATGTTAGACCAGCATTTCTGTTAGCCGGTATTTGCTGTTCTTTGGCCGATTAGAATATTAACGGCCAAAAAGTCTGATTGGAAAATATGCCAAATAGGTAAATAGTGAAAAATCACATATTATATACTGTGTTGTGTAGAAGACATGTTGTCAAGAATCCTTTAACATAAACAAAAATTAGTTTTACTACTACCCCCTCCCATTCGTGCTGGGGTTGTTTATCTACGCAACATAGCACATGGCTAATTTGAGCGCTGAATATTCATGTGATCTACGTAGATGACCAAAGCCTAGCTACACGGAAATTCAGAGCTACTGAGAACTACTAAGGATTTTGAGTTAGTCATCACTGCAGGTAATAAAGAAGCAGAATCGAAGGGGACTGAAGATAACTGTGTGGCATAAACACTGATGCAGAGGACAAGCCTCGGCCAAGGAGAGTTGTAGTGGACTTCACTGAGTGGGTAAATCTACCTACGACCATATCTCTGAGGAAGTGGAACTATATCCAGCACAGAATCACACTGTGCAGAAAAGCATGGATTATTAGGGCTCCTTAGAGCAGTGGTTCTCAAATAGTGTGGCAAGGCACACAGGTGTGCCCTGACCCAAGTCTAGGTGTGCCACGGGAATTTGTACAACCATGTTTAATTACTATGATTATAAAACTATCAACACAATTGGACAGCCTCTTTGAAAATGAACATTTTCTGTAGTATATCTGGTATTTTCTTACTGTGCTTTTGCTACATATACATGTTTGTTTTTATGATTTGGTGTAAAAATTAGTAATAACGGGTGCAAAAAGTTTTGGATGTGCTCGGGAATATTGCTTTAATCAACATAAGGTTGATATAGCTGACATGTATGCTGCAAAATGTTAAATTTTAGCATGTTTTTGTGTAATTCAGTTGCTCCCAAATGGTGTGCCATTGTGAATTTGTGCAACCACATAATACTACTGCAACTATAAACCAACTAAACATACTGTAAGACCGTTTAAAAAGGCAATTTTGCATGGATTAGAAGATGGTGTGCCTTAAGATTTTGGCTAGACTGGAGGACTTGACCAAACTATCCACAGTGGGCGCATTAGTCTTTCTTCCTGTCTACTCTCTATAAACCACGGTGGATGGGTTTTACTGTTTTAGCTGAGGTTACAGTTGAGATCATCAGTAAATAGGGGCTAATATGGGACAACTGAAGGTAAGACTCAATTTTGATTTGAAATGCAGAGTTTTAAGGTGGTGTCTAGTTAACTGGTTGGTTATATGTTTGGCGTTTTCAGTAAAGGATGGCATTTGGCTGTTGTAAGCTGCTATATTATGGTGATGTATCAACTGGCTAACTTTGAGCTAATGGTGGTATTATGAAGCTAAGTACTGCTGTTACGTGTTCAGTGTAGGTGTATATTGTACAACCGACTACGTGTGTAAGGAAAAGCTAAAAGTGTTCATTGTGTGTGTTTAAACGACTTAAGGAAGAATAAAAGAATGCCTTTCTCAGTCACTTCAAAGGTCTGGTCATGTGTAAGATGTATAAACAAGCATGCTGTAATAAAAGAGTAACATTTATTCTGGTTGTACTGGTTTCTATGGTCTCGATCTTGGGTCCCGTTGGAACACTAATGTGTCCTCAGTCCCGTTTTAACGCAGACTTGAAGCTGTATCACACTGTTTCTGTTTTCCTGTGTTTTGCTGGTGTTGAAGAAATCTAAAATCTAAAGCAAATGTTCGGTAGTTGTTCTAGTTGAAACTCTTTGATCGACGTAGGCAGAGAGAAAGAAGTCCACTGGTATTTGCCAATCAGCTGATACAGATGTTCAACTAATTCATCCCTAAGACACGTTTTTATACCACAGCATCAAAAATAGAAGTCCTAGTCAATACATTACTCGCAGTTTGTCGTTTTTAATCACCATTAACTTCAGACAAACACCAGTGTGTTACGGTTGTCTGCATTTTTGATGGTTTTATCCCCCTCTTGCATCCCTCCCTCAACTTAATAAAGAGCTCTGGGTTCTTAAATACTCTTTGACACTAATGACAATCAAAATAGAGATATTAACATTTTAGACTGTATGATATAAAAGAGTTGTAAACACTTTGACAACCTCAGAGTCGACCTCTAGTTCCTTAATGAGCAAATATTCAGACATTTATGCTTTTAAATCCTTAAGTTTTGTCTTGAAGACCTTCACTGTGCTGTTTAAACCTTTGGCTGAGTGACATCACAGGTGAAAGGAGCCAATGACAGCCCTGCAGAGGTGCTGAAGCCCTTTCTGTGGACACGGTGCAGAGAGAGAGCGAGGCGTTTCCTGACAGTGTTAATATTCAGCACAAACACACAGAGTGATGAGTCAGCTGTGAGGGGGCGGTGGGGGGTTTCTGCTCTCACTGAGTCACCTCTCAGGACTCCACTAAGTGTTTGTCCAACCAGCAGATTCACTGAGAAACTCGACGACTCCTCCACTGTTACAGAGAACAGAGATCTGCTGGTTTCAGTCACATTTAGCACGGTTTATACTTCATATGTACACAGAGAAGTGACAGACTCAAACACAAACCAGTATTACAGCAGCTTAAGTGCTTCTGTCACTGCTGTATGCTTCAATAGTGAATAACAGTTCTGTACATATTTTAGTACCATGTTACGGCTAAACAACAAATTATAGTTTATAGTTATCACTAGGGACATGGACTCTCAATTTTCAGAACCATGAAATGTTGACAGTACACTTACAAAGAGTGGTGTAAGCAGAGTAGAGCTTGAGTTAAGAAGTTACGATTCTGTCTGTTATAGATCCCTGAAATACAAACACATTTATCAAATTCACAAGCTTCCCTCAAAACTGATCTTTTGTTTTCTCCAAGTTACATTTGAACACATCATGGCATCTTACTTGAATCCTTCTCCTTTCTGAGCAAACATGAAGGCATCTTTCAGCTCATTAAGCCCACTGATTAACTTTTCTTCTGCCAATCCTACCACCAATTTCTGCACTGGCTTAGTACTTTTAGGTGACAGGACTAACTACAACGTTTGAGAGTCCTGCAGCAGATGAAGCCGGTGTCATGAGTACATGATATTTGCATCGCTGCCTGAAGCCCAAACCACAAGCATGGCATTTTCATGTGATGCAACTCAAGTGCTGCACAAAACAGACACCGGTAGCACCTGTGAAATTCCCCACCAATCTCTGCTGGAGGGCCAGCTCTCATCCCTGCCTCACCTGGTTGATGAAAAGGTGACAAGAGCAGTGGTATTTCACCTGCAGCCAAGCACTCAACTTATTACAACTTATTCTAGACCACTGGTTCCCAACCTGGGGTCTGGGACCCCCCGGGGGGTGCAAGGCTTTGTCTGCTTTGAGGCTTCAAAAATTAGATTTGTAAATATTGATTAAAACCATGATAAAGCAGTTATTAAGCAGTTTAATACAAAGGTCTTTAGATAAGAGAAGCCACATAGGCCTTTTAAGGCAGTGTGTCACTTTTTCTTCTATCTTGGGTCCTGGGGGGGCTCTCCTTTTCTTAGGTACATGTAGGGGGGCTCCAAGGAAAAATGGTTGGGAAACACTGTTCTAGACCTTGAATGGAAAATGGCGCAGAATTTCTTCTTCTGTGCACTCAAACAGAGCTGCTACTTGGCAGCCGGAGTATGAAAAGCAGCCCAGGAAATGATCCTCCAGCTGAAGCTGGCTGTGCCGGGAACAGAGCAGTGGCGTTCAGTGCTGCAGCGTATTTATGCTTGTCTGGCTGCTGCAGGTGTGGGTTTGTTCAAAGGAAATAATGGAGGTGACTGTTAGGAGTGTTCTGGGGTTAAGGCTTTTTTCTATCACAGTCAAATGTACCACATAGATAAATTTGATGAACAATGCTGAGTTGCTTTTCACTTTGGTTCCTTTCGCAAAAACTGGCCAGTGAAATCATAAAATGGCATTTCATGTAGGGATGGGTACCTTTCGCATTTGAACTGGTACAGTACTGATTCCTGGTACCTGTGAACCGACACCAGTATACAATGGTACCCATTTTCTGTACTTTTGAGTGTGAATAATATGCACTAATAAATGTTATATAACCTCAAAACTTCTGAATTTTCAATATCAAAACACTATCAAATTTGAGTGTTTTTAAAAAAGTGTTTTTAAAAAATTACTCCAACATGAGAACCTAAACTCCTCTAACTACCCAGTGTTTTTTTTCTTTATATTGCACAAATGAAAACCCAGCCCACTACCTCCTATTCCTCTAACTTCCCCTCTTGGAAAAATGTGCGTTGGGGTCCATGGAGGGAGAATAAGTTCAAAACAAATGAACAATAGAGTATGGAGTTAAACTAAATAAATAACTAAAAGGTATAAAATCTTACTGATTAAAGTATTACAAATGAAAGTAAACAAACTTCTTCCTCCACCATGAACAACATGTACTGCCAATCTTCTTTCCTCATGCAGTTCTTTTTCCAACAAAACTAAGATGTCATCTTTCCCTGTAAGAGCAGAGTCTGCTCCTCACTCATCAATCATGTGACCGTTCATGCAGAAGCATAAACGTCACACACAGGGTCCGCTACGTTTTATTTGTATACTGCAAAAAGTTGACAGAAAGTGGCAAATTGTTTCATTCTGCGATGTCTGTTAGGTGACTGAGCGAACATACGTATCCCTTCATCTTGTATATTTCCATGGTTGATATCCACATAATAAACAGACAAATCACGGTGTTTAAAGTGAGGATTCGCTACGAGAGAGAGAGGGAGGCGAACGAGCAGGAAACAACAGGAGCCAATCAGCCATGCTTGTTTTGTTGATTCAGTTAGCTGCTACCGACGTCGTTACTTGCGTGCGTGCAATGCTGCGCTTGCGTCGGGCATGGAAAATTGACTACTCTTCCAATCTCTTGCAGTCACAAGGATGCGTTTAGGTACCCAAACATGGTACTGTTTGATTTTACGTGAATCGGTACTTGGTGGTACCGACGGAATTCGGTCGGTGCCTATAAAAGCACTGAATTCGGTACCCATCCCTAATGACATCACAGAGCATCAATAGAGGTGTCAATAAGCTGATAGATGATTGATTTTCAGGTTTTTGAACAGACAGAACTTGGTTTTTACGTCGTGATCTCCACTTGCAGGCTCTGTGACATAAACAGTGATTGTATGCTTAAACCATATCAAACTAAAATGTGGTACCTTCAACAAAATAGTGTGAAGAATTAGGTTAACCCTTACTAGTAGTTCTGGTGTGGACAACCAAGGGACTAATTTTTAGTCTTTAAGTCAGCTGATTGTGTGCAATCCTTGGAGTAATTGTTGTAAACTTAATGGTGAAAAAAAGCTCAAATTTTAGGGATGCATGATGTAGCTGTGCATCTTTACTGGCTGTCTCATTATATAATTCAACATTGCAATGCATCACAATTCATCCAATGTATTTTCCATTTTCATTAAAACTGCACATGGCTGCCTTTTCAATGGAGTTAAGAGGTCTGATGAACAAAAACTCCTAATGCCAATCTGAATTTCTTTACAAAAAAATCATTTTATTTCACTGCATCGATTATGAGCTGCCTCTGTATCGATGCAAAATCATCCGAATTGTGATGCAACATGGAAAAGATTATTTCAAACACCACTAATGCAGGATGTTGGATTTTTGCACGTTTAGTAATCCGATATTGCAAATTCATTTCAGTCAATAGTGATGTATAAATGTAGTTTAGTCCAGTGAGCAAGATGTGGTATTGAGGTATGATTGTGAATGTGCTGGAGAAAATTTTAATTTCAGATTACAATATCATACATAAGTGGTATCTTTGGAAATCCACAGCATTTGCTTGGAATAACGTCTTTTTCTAAATAATGAAATATAAAATATATCACAGACAGAGAGTTGAAATGACTTTCCTCAGTATTGTTCAGCCTTATATGTGCACAGTCCTGATGTTGACATGCAGCCTGTTAGTGTCTTCAGCTGCAGAGTAAACCTCATAAAACAACCAGCAGTCTCTCACCTGCGCTTAGACTCAGATATCAGGTGGACTTTAGACTCTTCTACTACCGGCTCTTCTGTTTTTGTTACTACTAACACATACACCTGTTCACAGTCTACAAGGACAGATACAGAACCTGTGAGATATATCAGAAGGTTGTGCAGGAAATGCCCCGTACTTCAGTATAAGCATGTCAAACTTTACACAACAGACTCATCTGAAAACTGAGGATGCACCACTGCATCACTTTAACATCCTATTGGCTTTATCTGCTGAGTTAAATTATTTCAACGCTGGTTTCTTATTTACCTAACTGCTGATTCAAAAAATTATTTCTATTGAGCAGAAGAGTTCAATCACTGGACAACCATTCATCTGTTCTCATGGTCAAACACTAAAGAAAATATAAGAAAACTTGTTGGTATCGAATCAGCTTAACTGTTATTCTAAATACTGGATTTAAGATTATATATCTGAAACAACAGAGGAGCTCTTTGTTTCTAAAACCTAACTAGAGATTTGGAGTTTGGTTTGCAGACATGTAAAGAAAAATCGTGTCTAAATGAACTTTACTAACTAGTTTCTTTGCTGTAGAGTGTATCGAGTTGTTTCTTATATACAGTTTTCAAAAAATTCCAGTCTTGTGATTCTTTTGTTTTACAGTTCTGGATTCTCTGTTACTCTAATGAATGATAGTACCAAAAAGTGCAGTGGCTTAAAAACCAACATCTGTCTTACAGGAAGAGTGCAAATTATAGGCATGAATCTGCTCAATATTGCATGCACAAAGATGCAAATGCATTTGTGCAAGTTAGACAGTGCACTTTATTCTTCTCCTGCAGCAGCTTTTGATTTGAAAATACAACTTAAGAGCTTTAGTTTTTTATGCTTTGGTACTATTCTGAACCATCATTAAAATACTGGCAAAGGTAAGCACATGTTAGAGCACTTTACACAAAACAGATGAGTTTGTTTGCAAATTACGACTTAGGGCTGCATCATTTGTAAATTATAAACACAGTTATTGCACTAATGTGTTGTCATATCTATGATTAAGGCAGTGTTTCCTCTCTGTTGCTCGCAGCAGTATTTTTGGTTAAACCTGACTCTAGGTTTTCCAAAGCTTTGGTCTTTTTTGATAAATCAATCAGTAAAATAACAGATTTTATCATCTAAAAAACACAGCTTGTGTTCTGCTCAGGGACACTTCAGCAGGATTTAAGTCCAAGTAAACCTAAAACCATCCAGCGTCTGTCAGGGCGACCACAACAAGAGGGAGAGGAAACATGGAGGTCATGTGACCACAGAGCCACAACAACACTTCCTCTGTCAATCACTGAGGGAACAGGAACACTACAAAAACACCACACAGCAGTGGAATCTGAGAGAATCTGATCAGCAGCAGTGATCGGTCAGCCTCTGGCTCAAAATAACCCGTTATCAGACCCACCAGGTGTTTAACACCTGATGGTTACGAGTCATTTTCCTCTCTGTCAGACTGTGGGTCACTGTGTTACTATGCATGTTCACAAAGAAGTTTACATTAAGTAAGATATGATAAAGTGTTTTGGTATACCATTATAGGCATGCTGCAGCTAAGTGGGGCCACTATAAACCCTAGAAAACAACATCACCATTAAGTGAATAAAAAGGATCCTCTACAGCAGGCTTCTGTTCTTATTTCATTATTTTCTATGCAAGGAACAACCAGCAGTGCTGCACCAGCTGAACCTGCCAGGAGAGATACACAACATCTGATTTTTGCAGCTATCAGATACACAAACATTTCCTAACTCATTTAGCCATTACCGATATATACACACACACACACATCGTTTTCTATTAGTAGCCTGTCTGCTAGCTGTTTTATGTTTGGGGCTTCATTCAAAATGTCCAGGGCTCATAGTGGGCCTCTTTCAGTGTTTAATCCCTAAGCAACCACCTTCACATGAATCAGTTATATATTTTACGGCAAATATATACGACTGACGTATCAGCCGTAGACATATGCAGGAATTTTTAGAACAGCCAGTACACATTTTTAGCTTTTGAAAAGGGATGCACGATATTGGATTTTTGCCGATATCTGATATGCAGATATTTACAGATTCATTTTAGCCGATACAGATATTGATACTGACATTTAGATATCTTATTCATAACTAAAAATACAGTGCTTTGAACACAATTTTAGGTTTGAGAATGAAAAAAGAAACAAACATTTTTCTTAAAACACACTTTAAAGTTTAAAGAATGAGAATGAATAAAGAAAAGATCTCAACTTACACAGGTCTGATGGCCCAGCCTAAAAAGCCACTAATTTATTAGTATATTTGGCCAAATTTAACAGTTGATATATGCTGATATGCACGGCCAAAACATCAGATGTAAATACCGGCAAAAATGTTGATATCTGCCGATACCGATATTTGGCTTTTGTTTTGCTAATGTCTGGCCGATAATATCGTGTATCCCTACTTTTGAACTAAAATCGGCAGATACTGATGTCCTCCCCTGCATGCAATTCAATCAAAAGACATGCAAAGTTACATTAGCTATTTATGGCACAAGGACATTGCAGTCGAGCAACATCTCCACCAAACGTCTGCGTCCTAACAGCATGCGAACGTCACATTTCATTCAAACATCTCACACTTGCTGTCTACGCTGTATCTGATATCTTATGCTTTGCTCTGCAAATTTCAGTCCTGCAGGTGTCAGAGCTTCTTTTTTTTTTTTTTTTTAAGTAATGGTATTTCATCTGGCATCATGGCAGCCTGAGTTTGCGTCTGATTTATGGCAATGACAAGGTCCCTGGAACATTTTTTTGCGGTAATTTCTGCTTAAAGTTCCTAAATTTTTGGCAGCTTTTTAAAAAAATTGCAGAAAAGTCTCAGTGATTGGACAAAATTGCAATGCCGTACAGAATTCCCAAGACATGACTGAATTTGTGTTTACAGCTGTAATCACAATTTTGCAACTCCCTGGAGCAACTGATTACAGACAAAACCATAACTCAATCTAAGCAGCCTTGGACTTTTCTTACTGTTGCTGCGGTGGTCTGGATTTTGTTTGATTTTCACCATAACATCAATGATTCTGGTACCATGACAGCTCGTCTCTGAGCTCTGCTGTCCCTCCTGTTGTTGTGTTTGTGTTTTTAACAGCATGTCTGTGTGCAGCATGCGTCTGGAGCTCACTCACCGCTATCAGGGTGCTGTTCCTGCTCTGCTCTGCCGCCGTCCCGCCGCTCTCCCCGTGCTCCGTGCTGCCTCCTCCTCCGCTACCCGGCGCTCTCTGTCCGGCCTGGTCTGCGCTGGTCTGGGGTTGCCGGTGCTTGTTGGACCGCTTGGCTTTGGCTTGCAGGCAGCGCTGGTGCAGGGCGAAGGTCTGCTGCCTCTCCAGCTCCAGCCGTTCCAGCGTGGCGTTCTCGTAGCGGCTCTCGCAGCTGTTGTGATGCTGCCGGAAGAGCTCGATCCTCCGGCGGAGCCTCTCCATCACCGCGCTGTGTCGCGGTGTAACAAAATCCGCCATCATCAATACAGACTTGTAGTAAACTCCCAGCTCAGGTTGCTCAGGTCCATAAAATGCTGAATTAGGCTCTTTTTCACTCTGGGCGTCTATACACCCCCCCTCGCCCTTTACAAAGACTCGTGTGCTGGCTCCATGCAGGCGACCTTTGTCTTGCTAATGGCCTTCACTCACTGCCGGAGAGGAAAATGAAGGTTTTTGGGTGCATTTTTACTCACTTAAACCCAAGAGTTAACTCTGAACCTCATCAAATACAACAGCTCTTTTAAGTTGCTGTGTAAATCAGAGGAGTCTTGTTTGAGCCACATTTCACCTGAGTTAACCCCAACCCAAAAACACAAGCATCCTATCTGTACAACACTAATGCATGGATTTATGTCCCTTCAGGGCTCCTGTACATGCTAACACAATAATGGTGACATCTTTAAGATACTTTAGTTTAAACGTGAGTTTAGCACTGTTTCAGGATCAAAGATGAATCTGCAAGACTTTTAATTTCCAATTAAATCTTGTAAGTTTGATGAATTGTAGCAGGATCCCTGTTAACGTTAAGGTGACTTTCTTTGGCTTTATTATTTTATACAAATGCTGAATAAATGGGCAGATCACATTTTGACTCAAATGTTCAAAAACTGAATGGAATTTCTGGTAAATGACAGATATGTTTTTAACATGGTGTGCCATTAAGGTCCATTCAAGTGTCTTTGTCACTCTACAAATATCTCTACAAATGTTAAGATGGAAAAGTTATAGTTAAGGCTGGGCAATCAGGATGAAAAATTTAATCTCAATATTTTTCTTAGCTGATATAAACCTCAATAATTTATTTAGAGATATGACTAATGGTTGTCAGCATGAACACAACCTCACTACTATCATTTTTGCAACTACTTTTGAGACCATTTTGACATCTTAATGCAATTTTCTGCCTTTTTACCCATTCTCATCTCTGTCTCTGCTCAATTTTTCCAATTTTTTTCCACTTTAACCCATTTTCACTTAACCAGTCAATTTTGCAACTTGTTTGCCACTTTAAGCCCATGTTTTCCCATATTGAACTCATTTTGTTGCACATTTTAACCATTTTTTACCACTGTTTCTGCTGATTTTTGCCTTTTCTTACCACTCTAATCTGTTATAGCCAATTTATAACCCCCTATAAACTGATATTATGACGATAATACTGTGCATGCCTAATGAAAACCCTTCTGTTAAAGGATAAAATTAAGTATTAGAACTTATTAGAACTTGTTACCTTGGAGCAGTGGTTCCCAGTGACCCCAGGTGGGTTGTGAGACATCCTTAAAATGAGTTTTATTTAAAGTTAAACCAGTTATTAAGTGATATCTGTGCTTAAACATTAGTACTAGGGATGCACGATATTGGGTTTTTGCTGATATCTGATATGACGATACTTACAGATTCATTTTAGCCGATACCAATATCAATACCGATATTTAAATACCCTTTTCGGACAAAAAATGTCAGTCCTTTTGGACACTTCAAGGTTGGAGGGTGACCAAGAAAACAATTCCGAGTCCTTAAAAACACTTTCAAGTTTAAAGAATGAGGATAAATAAAGAAAAAGATCTCGCCTGACATAGGTCTGTTGGTTCAGACTAAAACTTCACTAATTTATTAGTATATATGGACAAAATTTACAGTCGATATATGATGAAATACACAGGCAAAATATCAGATGTAAATATCGGCAGAAATTTTGATATCTGCCGATACTGATATTTGCCTTTTTAAGCTAATACCTGCCGATACCGATACCAGACCGATAATATTGTGCATCCTAATTAGTACCTGGTACAAAAATGCCCTCACATCTGTAGTTTTACATAATGATTCATGCAAACCCTTACACTTTAATCACCTCCAGGGATGGTGGGGTTACCCGGTCCTGTGGGCCATTATTTTCAGGGTCACAGGATGGAAAGTTTGGGAACCCCTGCCATAGACTGTCTTACAAGTACTGATATGTAAAAGCAGGTCAGTTTAACCAAGTCTGGCAGTGGTAATTCAAATGTACTGGTCCTGATGTGTCTGCCATTATTTTACAAGGAGTTTCTTGAGTCTGTGATAGGTGTAACTGCATCCATCTGAGTGGTTTGTTTTGTTACGCTGGCTTGTCACCATTTATACTTGTTGGTTTATGGCATTGCGTCTATATGCGCTATTTTAGAAATTGAGAAAATTGTATAAACCGATTGAAAATAATATACATATTTAATTACAATCATAATATTAGGAAAAATGAATCTCAATTAGTTTATTTTCTCATTTTCAATCATAATCATAAATCGATCAGCCCTTACTCTAATGAATCTTTGGGGGAAAAATATGTTTTCTTACCCTAAATCTTGTTTGAAAATACATCAATATAGCTAAAAT
Source organism: Cheilinus undulatus (assembly GCF_018320785.1). Taxonomy (NCBI): domain Eukaryota; kingdom Metazoa; phylum Chordata; class Actinopteri; order Labriformes; family Labridae; genus Cheilinus; species Cheilinus undulatus. Next base: position 48,853,139 of record NC_054874.1, on the reverse strand, counting down.
ATATATATATATATATATTTCCCAGCCCTAGTTACTCTGATATAATTTTGTAGAAAAAGACCTCGTTGCTTCCTAAAGGCAGTGGATAAGGAGGTGGTTAAAAGATCTCTGATTTAACTTCAGTGAAAATGACTATAAATAAATACTGAGTAAATTTTTTAGAACAGAACCCAAACCAGCGTTTGGATTGCTTTCCCTGCACTCCAGTGCTCATTCATGTAATTGATTTAACCCCGATCAAATACACAAAAAGCCCTTTTACCCCTGATGTGTTGTAACAAACCAAAGCCTGCTCCTTGTCCTGCTCACATCATATTTTCCATTTTTAATCAATGAAACAGTGTTAGAGCTCTCTCACCATCAAACTCAGCCCGTTGGGCTAAGTAAGTTAGCACATTCCTCCACTCTAAATCAAAGTTGTAGCGTCGAAAATTCCTCAAAAACTACCAAAAAATGCGTTTTAAATTACATTATTCTGGTCTACTACTCTCAAGCTTCGTATTTACCTTCCATTCTAATACAGAAAAATATCTTTCACTGCACTGGAGCACCGTGACTTCTCTAAAACTTTATTTTGTTTAAGTACATGTAGTTAGCCTGTTTAGCATAGCAAGAGCTAACTGGCTAGCAACTTCACTTCTTCAGTTCTTTCTGATGTATCTCAGGCATTATTTTTGAAAACATTAAACATGTACAAACGGGAAATTAAACTACGTGTATTCCCAGATAATTAAAGCTTAGAAGGATAAAAATATACTTACTGTGAAAGTGTTGCTCTCCGCTCTTCTACAGCATCTGTCTACAAACAGCTGATCCTCCGCCTCCTGCTAGCCGTTAGCCGCTAGCTGCTAAGTAACACTGTGTTTTCAGATAGACGGGCTAACGATCGGCTAGCTGGCTAACAGGCTAGCCCGAAACATTTAAATAAAGCATCATACTTTAAAGTTCTCTCCTCCGAGGCAACGGCGCCGATAATCCCACCCTGGCCGAGACCAAGTGAATCTATCTCCGGTTTAAGCTCGGATAACGGGTTAGTGAGTTAGAACGGGCTAACTCATTCCCTCTGTGCTGTTTCTATTGTTTTCCAGCGGACAGGCAGGTCTACGCCGCCATCTTGGAAACTTTCTCTTTTTTTTCCCTCAGCGAGAGGGGGAATGTCCCTGCTCCCGCCTCGCTCTTGATTGACAGCGGTGTCGGCCAATAGGGAGTCGGAATAGGAAACTAACTGTTTCAAAAGTTTGGTGTAACGGGGAATTACGAAAAATCAGTCTGGATAAACGGAGAATTATTGATCAATGATAAACAAACGTCGAGTGTTTCTAATAATGGTGATTAATATCTAAAATTAATGCTGTTACTGAGACAAGAGGCGGGGAACAATGTGTCCGTGCCCACGCCTCTACGAATGACTGACAGAACCCTTGAATAGCCAGGGGCCCGCCCACTTCCGGGTTAGCTTCGCTTCCAGTAGTAGTCCATTTATTCATTTACCTACCTGTTTACGTTCTTATTCTCTTTAATGTTATTTTCTATTTATGTTTCAATCAATTCATTCTCTCAAGCATTCATTTAATCTTGGTATAAGTTTAGTCCTGACATGAAATGGAAATGAATACATAAATTAAAATAAGACGTATTTTACAATTTTAACAACTATGCAGTCATTTTTATTAAATGTAAAAGGAAAAAAAAATCAAGAACATAATTCGATTTAATTCAGACAGTCAAATATCCAATATCAAAGTCTGGTTTCATCTCCTACAAAGTGAAAAATTTAAAGATTTTTTTCTGTTTTAATCTTTATAATTGAACAAAAACCTAAAATCCATTATCTCTAAATATTTGAATATTGTGGCAATTCACACAGGTTTCCTGAGACTTCATTCTGTCAATCTTGTTCAGTTCACACAACCACAACCATGAGGAAGACTGTTGACCTGACAAATGTCCAGACGACAGTCATTGAAATCCTTCAGTAAGGTAAGCCACAGAAGGTCACTGCTGAAATGTTGGGCTGCATCAAAGCAGATTCATGGAGATGTGAGTGGGTCAAACAAAGAGAGAAAAAAGGATGTTACATTGCCAGCGTTCTTTTTTTCAGTCGTCTTTTTTAGATCAGAAAGTAAAAACTATGTAAAGAAAAATTACTGTTCATCATTTTTAGAATTATTTTTTGAAAACAAAACAGAAAGCAAAAAACAAAGAAATGAAAAACAATTCATTTTATGTTTTCCAATTTTTGATTTCCAATTAAAAATAAATCTGTCTGCAAGGATCAACGTCAGCGTATTTTCAGACGGTTGAGAGGAGTCTCAGCAATCTGGAGAAACCTGTTGTTCCATTTTTTTCTATTAAAATTAAATAAAATAAAATTAAATAAAAAAAACTTTTTTGTGTGTGTCTGAATGACTGCCTTGGGGAAAGGAAATCATGTGACCCAATGGAAAAGATAAATATTTCAAAATAAAATCCTCCATTTAACCCTCGCTCCCTTGTAATTTTAAGCATGGTTGAGGTCAGTATGTCCAGAAATAGGACATGCAGGCAAGTGTTAATAAAAGAATAATTTTTCAACATTTTTTTTTACTTTCACTGCTTCAAATCTCTTCGACAACTTCAACCCTGACCACTAAAAAGAAAATTCAATGTTACACCCTTTCCAGCCAGTTATTGTACACCATGCCTATGACTTGAATTCAGTGAGATAGCGTCCATGCTAAACAGACGAGTCTATCAGAGCGTAAAACACGCCAGTTTTACCATCCTTTTCTCCAGCCTCGTCCTCTACCAAATCATGTGCGAATGCATTTGTTCATGTTAGGTTTATTTTATGTACAGGCATAAAATATCTGAGGATAGATGTAGGATATGAATCACGAAGACACGCATTTCCACCTCTAACCAAAATGTGACCGCGATTACGCTCATTTCATATCTAGTGGCACAAATCATTTTATTTAATTCTGATGATGTTTAGTGGATGAAATAGCACTTCAAACACTGAGCCCATGGAAGAAATCCTGCATGTGCGTTGCTGAAGGGGTTAAAATGGTGCGCTGGCACTATCTGCTGGATCACTGTGGAATGGTGGAATTTAGATCCCTGGTGATGGAGTGACTGCATAGAAAAGGTTGCTGTATGTTGTTTTGGTGTCGTAGACACACAGTCAAAAAACGTGTTTTTAATGGAAGTCTATTGTCCAGTTTTTGGACAAACAAGGATGGATGGAGCTATTTGGCATCAGTAGAGTTCTATGGGCGACACTTTTTTTTTTTTTTTTTTTTTTAATGAAGAAAAATAACTTTGGCCAAATTTGATGCCTCAGTCTATAAAAATGTGACTATCAACTCAAAGTAATGATGATAAAAATGAACAGTGTCCTCAAAATGGACATACTAGGATCCGAGGGTTAAAATAGAAGCTTACATAGCCATCACAATATTGTTTCTGATTGGTATTTGTGGGTTTTTATTTGTAAAAATAATTCTATCAAATTCAAATCTTTCTACCAAAAAATACTAAAAGGGGTCCAGTTTCCTTTATTCATATTTCCCCTTTTTTACTTCCAATAAAAAAAATTAGTAAAACATGTTAATGCCCCAGTAAATTTACAGTTAAGATTATTTTTAATGGACGAAGTCAAAAGGTCTATTATTATACTGCAAAACCCAAAGGATGGATACGAAGGCTTTTATTTTGAAATGTTCACCTTTCCCATTGGGTCACATGATTTCCTTTTCCTCAAGTCTTTAAATAAAATCATTAAAAAAAAGGAATAAACAGATTTTTTAAAAAATGAATAATTTAACCCATTTTTTAATGTTGTTTTGTGACTATAACGGGAAAAAGACTGAGGGTGTTTTTTTTCATTTTAGTGAAAAACAAAACAAAAAACAGAATAACATGAGGTCCTCTGGATTTCTGAGGGTGGATTTAAACAGGAAATGGAGCTGTCTGAAAGTACACAGACAGGTCAAGGGGAGGTTCTCCATGTATTTCTTTCCCATTTCTAACCTGTCATTCGAAAACGGCTCGTTTCTATATTTTGGATTTCTCATTCCAAATTAAAAATCCACTGGCCGTAAACGACCCTCACCCTCTTCCTCTGTTTGTCTCCCATGTTTCCATCCTAAAGCTGACAGAGAATTAAAAACGTTTCTTCAAATGAAACATCAGTGCCATCTTGAGTTGAAATCAGACAAACAACCCAGTAGCTGCTTTTCCATTTGGCCTTTTTATTCATCAAAACAAACGTCGACTGCATGTCTACAACCACACACAGGTCGGGCTCCATCGTCACAGTTTGTCCAGTCAGCGTTGGACCATTATCTCAGCAGGTCCACCTCCCTACATCGTGTGTACATCAGAAACAGGCTGGGCCAACCATTACACTTAGTTCAAACACAAACAAGAATAAAAAATAGAGTTACAGAATCGTGTAAAATTTCACCAGCAGATACAGTGTTCAGTCTACGGAGTCTGTTAGCTAGGCAGCTTCGATCCGACGCACAGGCCGAGATGAGAAAAATAACTAAAAAAGTAGGAAGACGAAGGGTTGGCTGAAAAATCCTCGATGGGAATGTAACGCTGCCGCTTTAAAACAAACCTAAACTTCAACTTTAGAGCAACTGAAGCACAAAATCATCTAGAAGCAGCAGCCAAAACTTTACAAGCTTCATCTAAGAGAGGGGAAAAAAAGGGTTAAACATGGAAGCAAGAAGGCCCAGATCTGAACACACCCACAGCCAAATATTCCACTTGACCCCCGCCAAAACCCATCAGCCAATCACAGCAGAGCTCCCGTTATCGTCAGGAAGAGAGCCAATCCTCACCCAACAGAGAAAAACGTTTAACAGATGTTTAACAGCTTGCAAACGTACATATGAGACATCAGGACAAAAACGGACATTAACAGGATACAGGAGCACACTGATACACATAATCTGATTTTATCACACATTTCAGACTCACAGAACCAGGTTTTATTTCAGATATTACATCAACTCTCCACACGGTGCATTCAGCCCTCAGTATTCTGATCCTTTCATGGTTTTACTGATAAGAACAAAGAGCCCATTAATTCAGATTTTAAAGCCAAGATGAGGGAAACTCAGATTTTTATCTTGTGTTTCACAATGATCATAAAATCCTTCAGAGAATTCAACAGAAGTAAGAAAATTAACATTTGTCCTGATGGCAGCACTAGAGAAATAAAAGGCCAAAAATCACTAAAACATACCTGCAATTCAGACCAGCTACACGTGACGCTACTGATTCTTGGTTTAAATAATCCTCGACTGTGGCATCAGTCTGATTTTACTGCTCCTAATTGGAGTCAGAGCCTCACTGATCTGAAAACATTAATATCAGACTGTTTTCTAAAGATTCCAGATCAGGCAGTATCAGACTTTATCTGTAGTCACATTTGGTCCTCAGTTTCTGTGAGATCTCGTCTGTGGAATCAGAACACAGCTGTTCTCATGGTCTAGTCTGTGCATTCAGAGGATTATAATGTTAAAATTTAGCTGAAACTCTCCTCACAGCTGTGGTCTCCCACAGTTATTAAGATCTGCTCAGTTTAGAAAATCCTCCAGCGTGCAGCCAGGCTAGATTGTACAAACATGGCGATGTTTTGGCACCAATGCGTTGGGAGTTTGCTTGGAAATAAAAACAACAAAGTTCCCAGTATTTGGTGCTGAGGACTTCTGCTGTCGTATCAAGGTACCAAAATGGTTTGATTTAAGCAGAATCATATGGAAGTTCACCATTCTGGTATTATGATAACCCTAGAGTTGAGAGCAGCCATTTTTCCTCCTTTTGTCAAACATTTTCAGAGGATTGCCACGCTAAAAATAAACTAAACTGTCCTTATGTCAGTGGTCTTCCATGTTTTTAAAACTGGTCCGGTGTGTAAACGGCTAAAGGAGATGAGGCTTTACCCGGCAGCAGCAGCAGATGACAGTGAAAATCAGGCTGAGATTTTACCTGTAGTTAATCATGAAAACACCAACAATCACTACTATTAATGTACTTTAAAATGCATTGTCTATTTTTGACAGTATTAGCCGTAATTATACGGACATGCAGAAGTTTTAGGCATGAACGTTTCCCCACGGGGATGATGTGAGAAACAAAACCCAACATTTTGGGAATCTCCAGCATTTAAAACTGCCTTAACTGTGAATTTTTTCCATCTTAACTCGAGATCCTATTTCTTAGCCTTCTCAGAGATTCCAGCAGCATCTCGCCGTCCCTGTCTTGACCATTTCAGAAAAATAGAAAACGTCTCAGGTTCATGACTGAGATCTGTGATGTGGTTCAAAGCTAAGGAATAGCTCATAATCAGACCGACAAATATATTTAAAAGGTTAAGAATGAACGCAGACGCTCAAGTGCCATCTCTTTTAAACATGGGGGTTTAATGGATTCAGGATCCAAGCATCTGATTGGTGGAGGCGTTGCGGTGTAGCAGGTGGACAGTTGAGAGGTTAAGCGCCTGAGTTTTTCCCTTAGTGCCTTTTTCTTTTCATATGGGGTCGATGAAAGAGGGACTGGGTGTCCGTCCGCCTGCTGACGCCATGAGTACGGAGTCTGAATAAAGACGACGGAAGCTAAACTCAGGAAACAAACTTCGACAGGAAGTGAAGCTGTAGGGAGGATGAGCCGCCGTCACTTTTGGTCAGACGTAAATGAGATGATGCCGAGAATTCAAAATGCAAAGGAGGTAAAGTCCTCGAATGTCTTTAGTGTTAACCTTATTTTCCAAAGAAATCATTTTAACGTTTGCATAAAAGCTTCTGCTGCTGCCGGCCATGGCCGCCATGACACCAAACCTCTGATGGAGAAACAGGGAAAAAGAAACTATCACCATTAACAAATGCCTGAAACTCTCCTCTAGCTGTTTTAGCTCTAACGCTCTCTTCTGCCACCATCAGGACAAAAGCTCAGTAGAAACACTCATCCAGCATCGCTAACATGAAGCTAACTGTTTAACACTTAAATTACAAAAATGGAAAACAAAGAAAATGTGTTATCAGCTAGAGTGTTCCCAGTTCATCTCTTTAAAACGTTAGCATGAGGCTAATCCCTAAATCCATGGCTACTTTAGGATGCTTGCTAGCTAGCTGGCTAGTTTGTAAAGTATAAAAAGGAGAGAAAACTGTTAGTATGTGAATTAGCTTCTTCTAATTAGCTAGTTGTTAATGGTTTGTGGGCCTGGTAGCAGCCTGGTGTTACACTAGTTAGCAGTTTAGCGTCTCAGAACGACGACCACATGGGAGGTTTATCACTTAGCCCTTTAAAGAAAACGTCCACCAGGATCCCAAATGTTTGGATGTTGATCAGCATGTTGGCAGACTGGAGTGAAATCAGAGGGTCAGTGTAGTTTACAGATTTTTATATTTGAAATGACAAATCTAAAACCATGAGATTAGCTGTTTACGGTTCAAAATACGAAAGACAAATGCAGAATTCCCGCCCTCGGCTCCTTCAGGAAGTTCACATTAAAATCAGAATCAAGAAAAACATTTTGTTTTCTAAAAAGAAATGTAAAAGTGAAAAACTGTTTTTCAGCTCGTTGTTTTTGGATAAAAAAGGAAGATCGAACACTGGTGATGTAACAACCTCATTCATTTCTTTTTGGAAAAAAAAACAAAAAAAAACAACAGGAACCAAAAAAGCAGAAAACAAAATTAGTTTCATTTTTTTGATTCTCATTTCTGCCTGACAGAACGAGGGCAGGATATTCAGCCTTTATTTCATATCTTTAAGCTGGTGGTTCTCAACTGGTCCAACCTCAGGACCCACCAGTCTGTCTTAGGACAGTTTAGTTAATCAAATTTGATGTCGTTTGCAGCATAACTGGACCAAAACACCTGGTATAAACAAGAAAAGGGACAAAACTGACAAATTCTTTCCCCATCATTATGTGTCAATTGCTGTGTGTTTTCCAGAGAACTTGTTGAATTACTTCATTATCATGGGAAAAGTAGCCATTTATTTCCAAAGGAGGAGGTAAATTAGTTGAAATATTGATCACACATTTAAAGTTACCCAGTTTCATAGTAAAATGGGTAAAATAAATGGTATGTCCAATAAGGACTTCAGGAATTTTACAACCATTTTTTCCAGACACCTTGTCGCGACCCATTGAAAACAGCTCCATGACCCACTTTTGGGTCCTGACCTGTCAGTTGAGAACCGCTGCTTTAAACAGGTCTTAGTTTTAGATTTCTCCTTTCTAAACAAAACTGCATCAGCAGTAAAATACACTGACCTTCTATTATAGCCGTTTTATAGCAGAAAAGTGAGGACAGACTTTCTGAGCTATTTCGCCAACCTTTTAGGAGATTAACCGCTTAGCAAGAAAAGTAAAGGACAACGCTTCCCACAAGGTTAGCATTAGAGAGTGTATAGCGGACTTACAAGAGTCAAAGGTAGATGACATTTTGCTACGTAGCAAAATTACTACCAAGATTTCATGGGCTAATTAGCCACATTTCTGGCAAGTATTTTCCTCAGGCTTTCTAGTTTGAGGCTCTTAAGACTCCAAGAAAGCTAGTGTTGGAATATTAATCATTCATGATAGTTAGCAGCTGCTGTTAGCCTAAATCAAGCTCTGCTTACTTAAAAATAGAGACGCTAACTTTAGCGGCTACCTCAGATTAGCCTGTCCAAAGACAACATTTCTGAAGAACGTGGCAAACGTACAAAGATATTTATTCTCACATGGTTGAATTGATGCACTGGCTGTTAGCAGAGCTACATGTTATGTTTTTAAGTCAGCTCCAAATTACAAACTCAAAGATATGTCAGCGCTCCTCACAGGGGAATTTTAGCCCAAAGCTAGAACAGTGAAAGAGGGAGGTGCACTGTCCTTATTACGCTAAATGGCTAGTTGCTAGCCTGGAAAAACAAATTTTTGTAAAGTTTGTAACAAAATCTGCTCGCTAACCAACCTTCCACTGGTAGGATATCTGGCAGATTTTGTTGGTTGGTTGCTGGATAATTATGACTGCAGGTAGCCTAGTTAGCACCCTCACTGATAGTAGAAACCAGGAGCCTAAAACTGGCAAGCTAGTTGCTGCTAATAGTCGTTCTGTTTAGGAGGGTTTGAACTGTCTTACTAAACAGGCTATTTAACCAGACTTTCTCAGTGTTTGTGGTTATCCTGGCCAGCTGACTGGCTGGTTAATTCCCCGGTTATCTGAGGTTAATGCTATCTGCTCATGGCTAAATCAAAAAAGCTAATTAGCAATCTGTATTAGCTAACAGAGGCTACATCAGATTGTAGGAAAACGAGCCGGTTTTATCCATCTGTCAGGGAACTTATTAGCATGTAGCAGAGAGTTAGTTAGCAGGCTGTTGACTGGGCAGGGCATTGCTAGCTCAGGATGGCGCATGTGCGTCAGACAGGATGGGACGTCCTGTGGGTTCGAGTCTGCTCTGGTGTTGTAAAGGAATGATGCAGGAAGTTTTAGTTAATCTCTTTCAGAAACAAAAATCCTTTTAATAAACCGAACTAACTCAGTCCTGTTCATACTGGAATCATCTTCATCAGGCGTCCATATCGGAGGTCTTGATTTGTTTCCTGCTGGCTTCACTGCTTCAAACAGGTTCATTCAGGCTCACTGCCTCGGAGCAGAGGAGGACAAGAGGAGGGGGGGGCGGGGGGGGGAGATAATCTAGAGGGGGGAGAGGGGGGAGGTGTTCAGGGTGTCAGAGATATCAGTCCCTTCTGACCTTCCTGTTCCTGGGGGATCTCCGCAGAACGTCGTCCTCCGACTTCTATGAGAGGAGAGGAAAGGAGAGATTAGACCTAGACACACTAAAGATGCTCAAAAACAAAACATCAACACGACGATAGAGGTTTCATGATAGAATCAGAGATAGAGTAGGATGACAAGGCAGGAGAATAAACTTAGAAACAAACTATCAAACAGCATAAACAGATCTGTCCACGGAATTATCGGGGACGCTGACAAACCCAGAGAATGGTCCCAGATAAACCCAGAGAATGGACCCAGATAAACCCAGAGAATGGACCCAGATAAACCCAGAGAATGGTCCCAGATAAACCCAGAGAATGGACCCAGATAAACCCAGAGAATGGACCCTGATAAACCCAGAGAATGGTCCCAGATAAACCCAGAGAATGGCCCCTGATAAACCCAGAGAACGGGCCCCTGATAAACCCAGAGAACGGACCCCTGATAAACCCAGAGAACGGGCCCCTGATAAACCCAGAGAACGGGCCCCTGATAAACCCAGAGAACGGACCCTGATAAACCCAGAGAACGGACCCTTGAGAGCTGGCCCCAGATCTGGGGCCTCTAGGGATGAAAGGATCAGAGACATTTTCTTCATGTCAGGGGAGATGAATCTTTGCCAAGTTCAGTTCAGTTTCTCTTTAGCTGCTGGTTTGAGAAACACACAGCTGCAGAAAAATCTAACCTGAAAAAATACAAACTAAAAGCACTGGGATGCACGATAACTAGGCCGTAATACCCTCAAAGTTTTGGCCCTTAACTTCTGAGTTCCTAGTCTCCTTACATCGTCAGCTGTCGCCTCCTTCTCTTCGTCCTTCTCGGCTTCCTCTTCTTCTTTCTCTGCAGGACTTTCCTCTCCGTCACTCTTCTCTTCTGCAGCTGGAGGAGAACATTTCATGTCACTCACAGCAACAGCGACACCACAGGAGATGACTGAAATCTGGACATCGCATTTACCTGGACTGCTCTTCTCTGCCTCTTCAGCCTTCTCCTCCTCTTCCTCCTCTTCTTCTTCCTTTTCTTCTTCCTCCTCTTCCTTCACGTCAGGCTGAGGTTCGTCAGTTTTCTTGTACTCAGCTGCCGGCGTTGCTGGAGTCTTCTTCTGCAGAACAAAACATGACAGAAGTTCAAGTCCACAGAATAAGAACAGGACAACTACTGATATCTTTGACTGAAAAAAGAGGAGAGAGGAGGACGCAAAAAGCTAACAGCTACAGACTGTAATGATCCAGCATGGCCTGAATCTGCTGAAAGTTGGTTTTGTAGCTGACAGCTGTTACTCTAGTCTACCACCACACACGGATCCTTACAGAGATGAAGGTGGAACACCAACACTCCACAGATCTCTAAATGCCCTCTAGTAAAACAGAGAGAGCTGTTCCCTACAGCTCAGACAATCAGAGGGTGGCAGAGACAGAGAGAGAAGCCAAAGAAGCATGTTGACTGACATGGTAATGGTTTAATCAGGATGTAGGCCCTGCTAGCATCTACAGCGCTGTTTGCCAGCTCTGAGTATGTGGAGCACCAGTGCATCCTAAGGGACGAGACGTCAGCAACAGGGGCGTGAATATATTTTCCACTGCAAAAGAAAGTTTGGAAATTACTTTTAACCCCTTTATGCTTCTTTTAACTTATTTTGCAAATTTTTGGAATTATTTTTCCCAGAAAGTAGTCTCAGCTTCTTCTCCTTTTATTTCCTGACATCCTGATGTTTCTCCTCATCGTGGCTTAGCTCTGAAGTCTAACATTACTTTCCCAGAGGTTTAGTTCAGTGGGCCCATCCACATTGTTAAAAATTAAAGGGTAATTCTGTTTTAAGATGGCTTCAAGCAGCTGTTAGACAAAGGCTAGACTGTACTACAGCATAAATAAATAAATAAGGGTTTAAACTAGGGATGCATGATTATATCGGTCTGGTATCAGTATCGGCAAATATAAAAATTTCTGCTGATATTTACATGTGATATTTTGGCCGTGAATATCAGCATATATTGACTGTAAAATCTGCCAATATTCACTAATGACTTAGTTGAGTTCTAGGCTGGACCAACAGACCTATTTCAGCTGAGATCTTTTTCTTTATTCATCCTCATTTTTTAAACTTTAAAGTGTGTTTTAAGAAAAAAAGCTTGTGTCTTTTTTCATCCTCAAACCTTAAATTGTGTTAAAAGGACGGAATTCTTAGTTATGTAAAGCATATTTAAATATTGTATCGGCTAAAATGAATCTGTAAATATCAGCATGTCGGCGTAAATCCAATATCTTGCATCCCTAGTTTACACTAAAATGTTATCACAGCTTAATTTTACAACGGACCATGATTCTGTTGACCTCTGTGGGCCCCCAGTTTAGCTGGGCCCCTTATGGGCAGCCTTGGGGTGAGACACATATGAAGATGCAGTACCCTCTTGAATAGGGGTGTACCAGTTTTTGTATTCTGGGTCACAGTACGGGGCACGTAGTCCCATGGCGAATACACCAGAACTACTAAAATAAGAAAAGAAAGGCGACAGTATTTACTCCCCAATCTTGTTGGCAGTTATGCCAGTGTGTTTGCTAACTGCTATTAAACCACCAACGAAGAAGAGGAAGAAGCTGGCATTTTTAAAGACACAAAGAGGAAAAGCTCCAGGATCCAGCTGCAAGAGAGGCGGATATGAATTTTGTATTGAAAGGAGAAGTAATTTTTACATCATTCTCATATTCAATAAGAAAAACTAAAAAAAATGAAAAACGTAGGATTTTTTGCAGACTATTCTAAAAAAAAATGTCACTGGAATGATTGCATGATATGTACTGTAAACCACCTCTGCTGAAAAAAAGGGGGTAAACTGGTATTTTGGCACAAATATCAGGTTAAAGAAATATTACAATTTCTGCGATTTGAAAATTGCAGCAGGCCATATTGCGATTTACTCTAATTTGCAATTAATCGCCCAGCCCTAGTTTGCATGAGCTAGTCTGGGATGCTTCACTGACCAACATGAGTCAAGATTTAACCCTTTAGACAGACTACCTGGCTTCTTTTTAGCTAAAGGCTGGTGTGTGAACCAGTGCTGTAAAGCTAAACACTCTTGTGAGAGTCACATGGAGCTGAAAGAAGGCGACCAGGGTGGTCTGTGGAAACAGGATAGACGCTTTTATAAATATTTATGAATAAAGTTTCACAAATGCACAACAACACAAGAAAAGACTTCTACACTACAGCACCACTGAAGCACAGCAGCAGCACAAACACAAATCTACTCTAACAGCAGCGTCAGTCACCCTGCCGGAGGACGAAGAGCGTTTAGGACGTCCTGGTTCCTTTAAGTCTTCCTGTAAGCTGGTGAGACTCAACTGACCCTGAGCTGATCCTGAAGACTTCTGTGGACAGTCACGCACATACAGACACACAAAAACCAGACTGGGACATCAGGAAGGCTCACAGTAAACCAGGTCCTGGATCCTGACCTCATATCTGCACTTTTATTAATGTCACTGCTCTTCATCTCCACAATTTAAGACTCTATCAGCTGGTAGAGCAGGGACGTTTGTGTTACCTTTCCAGTGCAGCAGAAGACGATGATGAGGACGAGCGGCAGAGCAACAGTCAGGACGTAGACGATCCAGAGCCATGGGCGCTCCTCTGCAGCGTTCAGCATCTGCGTGGCCAACCCGGGCTGCAACACAAGCACAGGATTAACATTCATCACACTAAAACAGCAGAGATCCTTCTTTAACGCATCTAGATGAGTCTGACGGCTATTTTGTAGGCCATTTTAATACGATTCAAACAACCTAGAGGAAATAAATCAGTTAAGATCCCGTACGCTCACCTCGGCAGCGCCCTCTGCAGCCTTCTTCAGCCCCCAGCTGTCTCCAGCCCATCGGTCGGCCGTGTTGCGATCATCAGTGATGAAGAAGTTGTCAAAGAAGATGTCGGAAGTCATGGACCAGAGCTCGAGGCCAATGGCGCTGAACGGAGTCATCCTGAATGGCTGCAGGTCCTCGAAGAACGCCGGGTTGGGGATCTTCCTGGGCTTCCACACGCCCTGAGGACAGAAATACTCGCTCAGAATCTTTGAACTACAAAAACTCTTTTCATTTCTGACTCCTGGCTAAGATATCCATGGCGAGGTTTCCTGTCATACCTGGTAGTTGGGGTTGTCGATCATGGGAGGCTTCCACTTGCCCTTGTAGTTAGGGTTGTCGATCATGGGTCGTTTCCATTCGCCACAGCCGGGGGCGGTCTCACAGGCGGGGTTAGGGATCTGAGGAGCCTCCCACTCTCCGTCCATGTCCTCATCCCTGCAGAAGTAGGAAGGAGACAGCGTCAGAGCATCCAGCATTTCATTTATTTATCGTCTCTTTGTGCTTGGATGTTCAAACTCACCAGTCTTCAGGTTTGACGGCGTCAGGGTCGCCGATGTACTCGGGCTCATTGTCCAACCAGCCGTCTGGTTTCACGGCATCTTCGTCAGGAATCTGAGCGGGAGCGTCCTCGTCCCTGAAGACAAGGACAGAGAAAAGTCAAAATCAAAGACAGCGCATGAGTAAATCTAGATAAATGATCAGGTCCACGTTACCCAATGAGGAGCAGCGGTGAGAGATGTTTATTATAACCATGAAGAGCTGAAGAAGCCAGCTGAGTCAGCATTCAATAAACTAATTTACAACGTTTATGAAAGGAGTTTTAAGTGTTATTATCGAGTTTTTAGTGTCATAAAGCTTCATAATAAAGAGTTGTTTGACTTTATTTGTCAGTAACTGCAGACATTTTGGTCCCTGACCACAGTGCCCAGATGCCAACCATGTCGAGGAGGAAATACACGCAAAAACTTTCAAAATAAAATCTGAAATCCTCTCTGGTTAGTTTAAAGTAGAAGTGCAGTGCTCTGATTAGAGTGCCGATAGGGGAATCATTTCTCAGGGAATTAAAAAGTAAAAAGCCCCTTTAAAATTCTATTTAATCTTGGTTTTTCAAACAGAGGGATTTATGGTTCAAACCGGCAGTAAAAGGTACCAAACTCTGGTTTAATTTGATGCACAATGCTGATGTGCTTAAAGCTGATTTTCACTCTGCAAGATCTGATGTTTGTTTTGGACGGTGAGTAATCCTAGGTCATAGAACCCATGTGACTCTAGCCGTATTGATGAGCTAGAACACTGATTACTGGGTTTGAAAAAAATACAAATCTGGGTTTAAATGTAGCCACGTTTCAGCCTCCATCCCTACTGGGGACAGGCATGGAAACGGGCTCTTTGTCGGAGTAGTGCCGATCCACATGGACACACAAACACACATGAGTACGTAGTGCAGACTCAACCCTGTTTAACCAAAGCACTAAATTGTTGAAAAATATCTTTGCAAGAACAACCTGTAAGTGGTGAAAACTGGGGTGGCAATAAGAATAAGATAAAGGCGGCAAAAAATGGTCAAAAAGTGGCAAAAATGGGTGAAAAGGGGCAAAGTAGGCATAAAGTGGCAAAAAAGGCCAGAAAGTGGTAAAAATGGTTGAGGAGTGACAAACAACATCAGTAACAGGTGGCAAAAATGGTCAAAAAGCGGCAAAAAAAGGCAAAAAAAAACAAGTAAAAAATTACTTAAACAGGCAAAAAGCAGCAACAAAGGTGGAGAAAATGGGCAGACAGCAGCAGAGTGGCAAAAATGGAAGCCAGGGGAACTGGTGTTTGATGGCAAAAGGCAGCTTAAATGGATGAATAGTGGCAAAAAAAAAATGGCAAACACGGTTTTCCTTTTTATGGTTTTCTGGGGGAATAGTGTCTAAATTAGCGACATAAAAGAGCTACAAATCATGACAAAAGAGCCACAGGTTGATTATCAATGACCTAGTGCTTACAATTAGGCTGGGCAATTAATCAAAAATTAGATTAAATCACAATATGGCCTGCTCTAATTTTCAAATTGCAGAAGGTGCAATATTTCTTTGACCTGAAATTTGAGTCAAAATAGCAGATTTAAACTTTTTGCAGCAGCGGCAGCAGCAGAGATGTTATGCATGACATATCATGCAATAGTTTAAGTACATTTTTCAGACTAGTCTAAAAAAAAAAAAAAAACATCTTTAAACTTTTTTCTTCAATGAAACAATTCATATCCAATTATCCAAAATTCACAAATCACCACAGGTCCACAGGTAAGACTAGTCCATCTAAGAGTCTACAGACTTAGAATAACTGTGTGGATGATTCTTTGAAAATGCATCCTCAAAAATCTGTTTTTACTCTGTTTTTATCAACTCTGTCATCACACACTCTTTTGTTACCATGGTAACTGTGCGTGTGTACTGACCAGTCTTCAGGCTTGGTGGCGGTAGGGTCCTGGATCTTTGGTCTCTCGTCCCAGTCCTCTGGTTTCTGGTCATCGGGGTCCTCGATCTCAGCGGGGGGATTCACAGGGGGGGAAACGTCTGACAGCAGGCTGCCGCTGTTCACCACAGTCTGATCCACCAGCACCTCAAAAGTGTTATCAGGATTCACCACTAGGGGGCAGCAGAGAGACAAGTTACAGGCCTGGACCATCATCTACTGTGTGAGCATGTAGCATTGTGTGTGTTTAAATCAGTGTGTGTAGCATTGTGTGTGTTTAAATCAGTGGGTATAGCACTGTGTGTGTTTAAATCAGTGTGTAGCAGAGTAAGAGTGTTTTACCGAGTGTGTACAGGTGTGTTTTCTTGTCTGTGAAGTATGTCCGCAGGTCAGCGTCTGGTTTCTTAGCGTGTTTCTCCTCAAACTCTCCTGTTTTGGGGTTTTTGTGTCTGAAGATGAAGTGAAGTTTGTAATCCTCTCCACATTTGTCGGGTCCAAACATGATGGTGTACGGAGTTTTATCCACAAAGTGATCCTGTAGAGACGCACACAAAAATAAAATTCAGCGTCTTTAGGAGGAAATGAGGTGAAAAGTTCTGAATATCAACACTATAAAAAGAACGCAAGCTCCCGTTTTAATGATCTCACTAATAGATGCTGAAGCCTTTAACTAACTTCACGCCTTGCATCATATTTTAAGTAAAAGAAAAAGTACAACAAATCTAGGAGGTTGCAGGAGTCTGACTTTTTTGGTATTAAAAACAAGAAATGTCCATGTTTTTTTTGTGTCTAGGATAATCAGGAAATTTTACTATAAATCTTTAAAATTATTAGCTTGATATTCCATAATGGTAGTCCTAGGACAGAGGAATCAGATCACAGCTGCAGGCTCAGTGATTTCTCGTCTTTTTTCAGTGTGAATACTCAAACTGACCAGGTCGAGGTCAGGAGTCTGAGTCAGCAGCTTCACGTAGGCGCCGCCGCAGTCGATGCCTGACTGGAAGTTCACCTCGTACCTGGAGAAAGAGAACATGAAAATCATACCTGTGAGGTAAATAAACACAGAGGAGAAGCAGGAGGAGGAGATAAAGAGCAGAAGAAGAACTAGGGCTAAAGAAACCCTGAAGGGCCCTCACACCCCCATGCATGTCCGGGTGTGTAGTAATACCTGGGTGTTAGCGACCTGGGCAGTGTGCTGCAGAACAGCAGAGCGAGCATGGAGATCCTCCCAGGACGATCATTAAATCAAAAATAATGAGCATCTTACTCTGCATATGAGGTAGCACTAGCCGTTTATCGTGTAAAATTAAAGATGAGACATTTTATGTGAGGTGTTACTGGCTTCATTTACAGTCAGGAAAACAATAGTCGCTCAGCTGTTACTCCCGATTATTGATTATGCAGACACGGTCTATCAGAACACCTCAGACACTCATCTCAAACCACTTAACGCTCTGTTTAATTCATTGTGCAGATTTATTTTACGTTGTCCCTTCAAAACCCATCACTGTCATCCGTATGATTCATCCAACTGGCTACAACCTTATTCAAGACATCACTTTCACTGGATCCAGTTCATCTTTAAATGTGTTCACTTTAATTTTCCCCCCTATTTACAAGAATCACTGGTTCCTTGCAGATCTGTTTATTCTCTCCGACATTTACAGTATCCCTCTTTTACCGTCCCCAGAATTTTCAAAGAAATTGGTCGCAGATCATTTAGTTACAAAGCCCCATCTGACTGGAATAATCTCCCCTGCTCACTGAAATCAATTACTTCTCTCCACTGCTTCAGTATTTCTTCATTCTCGTATCTCAAAACAACATGCTCATGCTTTTAATTTGTTTATGTTGCTCCTCTGACTGGTTATAGATCATTGAACTGTTTTGACTGTGATGTGAACCTATCGATCATTTGGGTCACTGTTTGTAATCATGCGGTGCATCTGAAGGTAGAGGAAATGGGTGGGATTGGGTGAGTGAGCTATTTGTTCTTTGCTTTGTTTTTGTTGTTGTTTTGTTTTGATTGTCATATGTATTGTTTGATTGTTCTGTAATTCTGTTTATGTTACTTATGTTGTATTTGTGTTTTTGGGACCCCCTCAGAAATGAGATGCTGCATCTCAAGGGGTTATCCTTGAATAAATTCAAATTGTAACAGTAGGTGGCGCTACAGCGAAGCCATGAAATTAACATTTGCATGCGTAAAGGGGCAGACTTTGATCACAAATGTGAGATTTAAAGAGAGAAGCCTACTTAATCCAACACTAGAGCGTTTCTTCAGCAACAAACTCTCTGAGACCGATATAAACTTGTCTTGACACACGTGGAGCAATTTTATTGCATTTAAGATAAGATACGATAAGATATTCCTTTATTAGTCCCACAAGGAGAAATTCCCAGTGTGGCTTAAACTCTGTTGAGGGCCCAAAATAAAGAACATCTGGGGCCCATGTGGGGCCATTTTACAACAGACATGCATGAAAGCACTAGAAGACATAAATATTCACCAGGATGGAAGCATCTGTGAAAAACAAATTAGCAGTTTATTTTCCAGAATATTAATAATAAGAGGAAGAGATTCTTCGGTTTCATAAGGGGTCCTGGCTCTGAGGTCAGTGCTCAGGACCCAACAAGATAAAGGAGCAGAAGAAGAAGAAATGTTCTTACTGGACGATGAGCGGCTTGGAGTCGAAGGTAAATGGTCTCAGCAGCTGGGCGGAGATGGCGTGATGTTTGGCCCGAGATTTCAGGACCAGACCTTTATCACCGGGGAGCTTGCCGTCCTTCATCTCCTCCACCGCCCATTTACCTGTCCAACAAAGTCATCAAGTTTAAAACCGCAGGCGTGTGCAGACATTTAGCTCCCAGAAGGCCAGACATGATGAAGACAGCAGTGAGGATCTCTGTTAATCTAGTCTGCACTCACCATCATATTTAGCAATGTCTTCATCAGCGTCCTCCTTCTTTGCACTGGACAGCACCCAGCTGAAACACAGATGGCGATAACAGGGACAGAGCATGATTTTACATGTCTGATCGTCATTTATACATCTAAAACTACAGGGTGGAGGATCAACACAGGAAAGCAGAGCTGCTGGAAGAGTGGGCGGTCTCTGCTGTGGCAGTAAAAGCATGAGCCACATACATCACCTGTTCCTAGGTAAGACTAATAGAACAACTCGACTGCATTAGAGAACATAAAGGTGGAATTTAAACACCTGAATGTACCGTAGATACCTTCAGCTGAAATAACTAGTCTGGCAGTTTAGTCACTAACTCTTCAGGACTCCCATGATCCTCAGTGACTGCAGGTTGATTCAAATAATCATGCAAATATGAGCCCTAACTGTGAAGTAGGCAAAACATGTGGGTGGGAGACTGTGGGTCAGAATCCAGGAAACAAAGCCGTCCTAACTGTTAAGACTGAATCAGGCATTATGGCATTTTTGAATACTACAGTACTATTAAACTAAAAGTCCCCTAAGAATCTAAGGCACCATAACTGTGAGGAGGTTTGTCCCATATCAGCCAGACTGCATGCTGGGAAAAACTCTGCAGGAAGAAAGCGTATGCACCCTGATATGTGGAATAAAGTCACTCCAGTACACACAGTGTAGGAGTTTTTGAGTCTTCCTGAGGGCTAGATTGTTTAAATCTTCTTTCCACCTTCTTTAACCGCCACATGTTTCTGCTGTATGGTGGTGTGCATTTACTCGCTATAATACGGTAGCAGAGCTCTCAGCCTGAGTGATTGTTTAGAGTCAGACTCAGCCACATGTGAGGAGTTTTCATCAATTCAGCGCTCCACAAATGTCATTTCCTACAAAGTTAGACCGCTGCTTGTTTTATAAAGGAAAGAATTATGACTAATGAGAGAGAAACAACAGTAAAAAGCAGCTCCAGCCCTTCCTGCTCTGTCTGCACTGCCATGTATGACTGCACGCTGTGAGGCGGCTGCTCGCCATAAACAAGAATCATGTTAGGTTGTTAAGAGTGGCAGCTGCATGATCAGTGTTTTATCCCGGTCACAGCTTTATGGACGGAGCAGCCAGTCGATTTGATGAAAAAAAATATTAGAAGAGCGTCTTATACATCAGATTTAAGAGTTATCTTAAAATCAGGATTGCATAATAAAAAATAAAAAGTGTGCTCACCCGTCAAGAGTCCCCCTGTCAAAAGACTCGGCGATGTAATGTTCCCCCATCGGCTCTGGAGCTTTGTAGGTCACCTGGACAGACAGGTAAAGAGAGCGTTAATGACTGGATCACAACAGATGCACAGTTATTATAACTGTGATATTTGGTTTAAACATGGCTATTGATAGTGAAATATATATATATATTTAAAAATAAGGTGCAAAACTGTAACGGTGTATCAGGACTGCTGAAAATAAATAAAGAGGATCGAAAAAAGTTTTGAGTGAAAAAAGTTTAATTTTGAGGAAAAAAAAACTAATGATTTTAAATCATATAGTTTTGAATTTTTCAGAATTCTGATTCTGAATTTACAAAGCCATATTTATAAAAAGAAACTGTTTTTTTTAGAATTTCAAAGTCCTAAATATAAAAAGTAAAATAACTTAAAATTCAAGTTTTATAAGTCATAAATTTACAATAAAAAAGGCATTACATTTTCTGAGTTTAAAAAGCAACAAATCAAAGAATAAAATTTTCTTTTTTTTTGTTCAGTCAAATTGTCAAGGAAAAACTTATTTTTCTTGTTAAAAAGTCACAAACTAACAAAAAAAAATCTAAATTAATTAAAAAAAAAATTTTTTGTTCAAATACTCACATATTTCCCACCAAAAAAGTATAATAAAACAATTGAAAAGCCGTAAATTTTCAAGAAAATAAATCAAATTCTGAAGTTAAAAATGAACAAGTAGAACTAGAGATCGTTGAGTTTAATAAATCATTTTACCAGAAAAAAACTCTAATTTCTTTAGATTAAAAAGTCAACTGACAGGAAAATGTTTAATTTAAGTTAAAAGCCAGAAATAGGAGAAAAAAAATAGAAGTTTTTTAGTTCAAAAGTCTTGAATTTACAAGGAAAAAAGTTTTTTTTTTTGAGTTTGAAAGTCACATTATTTTAAATTTATAAAGTGCAGGAAAACGACTTCATCTGCTGTAATTTTTCTTTTACTCAGAAAAATATTTAAAACCTTTAAATCTTAATAATTCTCTGTTTTGGTTCTCGAAATTTTAGGACTGTTAAAACTCAAAATCTTTGAGTTTTCTCCTCATCAATATTTTTTTATTAAAATAAAACAAATACAAAAACCTCAAAAATGAACAGAACTTTATTTTTAGAGTTGCCTTCATACAGCACTGTACAGCTCTGATTAACAAACTGATTAACTCAACTTTTCTGTCTTTCACTGAATATTTGTTGTTCTGTTTTATTTGCGTTTTCTAGCCTCTCTTTCATAATCCCAGTCTGAGCTGAGCAGGAGGAAACACATCAAAACAGGTTTATTTGTTATTAATTTGAGGTCTTGTCAGTTCCTGTGGTTTCAGGTGTGAATGCAGGTCAGTAGATCAGCAGGTGAGTTCACCGTTTATTTATGGCTCTGACCTCCTGATCTGACTGGTTAATGAGTCACAGACACTTCCTGTAAAACATTCAAATAAAAGCATCCGAGTGCGGTTCATTCTGATCTCGCATCATAAAGATAAACTGGATATCACCCTCATAATGACAGAGTGGTAGAAGACAACAGGACACAGATAAGGGGAGTGAGAGGGAGTGAGAGGAAGTGTCGCCGGCATTCAAAGGTGATCATGTAGTGAAATTAACATAGTTTGTACTTTAATGTCATAGATTTAACATATTTAACATGTCATAGAATAAACAGGGAATTAATGACTTGGTTTCATATTTAATAGTTCCTTAACTAAATTCAGAATTCAGATATCTGAACAACTTTAAAGGGTTAATCTCTGACTAAAACAAAACTACATGAAATCCATCCTGTAACTGTAAATGCACGATTTGCTTGGATGCTGACCACCCTGGAGTCATCTTGTGATTCTTCCTCCATATTTTCCAGCAGTTTTAACATTTTTATAATATAATTTTTTTCTAATATATTTCTCTGTCATTCCACGGATCGAGCTTCAAACCTCCACTGTAGCGCTCTTACCTTTGGTGCAGGAGGGGTTTTAGGGGCGGACGGGGCCTCTTCCTGGACATCCCTCTCCAGCTCCTCATCTTCATCTTCGGCTCCGGCCAAATCCAGATCCATCTCGTCCTCCACGTCCATGTCCATGTCGTCACCTACAATGTCTTCAACAAGGTCCTCAGCCCGGGACACGGGGGCCAAAGAGAGGCAGAGGAGGCCTGCCGCCAGAAGAATGAACAACCCGACCCGCTGATCCATAGTCTGCAGAGACAAGGAGAGAGGAAGAAGTTACAGCTGGTCCATGTTTGTTTTCACTCTCCGCTAGGACTGGGAACACTGGAACCACTAAACCAAGCTCAAAGAATCTGTTTTCTTTGACTGTATGGAGCCATTTTTGTCTGATTCTGTCCTGATTTTATTTTATAATGCAGTCAGAATGACAGTGAACTTTCCCTGGTGAATTTTTCTATAAACAGCCTCATAATAACAGTAATAAACATCCTATTGTGCTGTGTATGCACACAAACACACGCTAATGATGCTCCTGCTTTAGTAACACAAACATGGGACCGGGCTGTTAACCTGCATCGTCCTGGCACCCATCCATCGCCAAGGAGAACGACCAGCAAACACCCATGGGACACGCAACCTCAGCTCTGTTAACCTTAATGAGATTAAACCCCACGGGATTACCTCAGCACCCCACAACACAACACAACACAACACAACACAACACACACAAAACACACAAACGCAGGCTGCATGGGCCGTTTACGGAGCACATAAACACTCCAGAGTCTGCAGGTTACCTCTACACACCTACACAAACGCTGAGTGTTTACATGAATAAAGCAGCAGCAGTGTCACATTAACCTTCAGAGTTTACTCCTAAATAACGGTAGACATGTATACAAACATAATGACAGGGTTTATGATGATCATAGCTCTGCAATCATACGTAACATCACTCTTTAACGCTCTAAACTCCTTCAGCACATCTGCATTATCTTCTGTGTTTCTGTTTTATTTATTTGTAAGTCTTTTAAAGCATCTTCACTCTTTCGTTTCTGTGTTTTTCTACACGAGCTGCACAAGAAATCACCTCACAACAGTAGTTTGGTTTCAATAGTCTGAATGAAGAATTTTCCCCTAAAAATAAGAGAAAAACACCAGAACTGACCATGCTTCAGGAGCATTTTTCACTCTCATGCATCACATTTAGACGAATTCACAGACGATGTTGATGATAATCGATATCTGTGAATAAGGGCTGGGAAATTCATCGTAAATTAGAGTAGCCTAAATCCCAATATGACCTGCTGCAATTTACAAATCGCAGAGGGTGTAATATTTCTTTGACTTGAAATTTACATCAAATTACCAGGTTAAAACTTTTTTTTTGCAGCAGAGGCATTATGTATTACATATGCAGTCATTCTAGTGGCATATTTTGGAATAGTGCACAATAAATCCTACTTTCTTCTTTTTTTTCTTTTGTTAATATGAGAATGATATAAAATTGTCACACCTTTTAATACAATAATTCATATCCAATTTGCAAAATGATTCAAAATCATCAAAATTAGATATTTTTTCATAATTGTTCAGTGATATTTTAATCTAATATCGTGTTGGTTATAGTTTAGAATTAATTATTCCTTGTTTTTATTGGAAAATAAATGAGATGAGGAACTTCAGAAAAAAATCGCCTATTAAATTGCAATATTGGGTAAAAAAAAATCCCAGTTAGATTATTTTCCCAAATCATCCATTCCTACAAGTTCATCAGTGATTCACTGACTAGTTTTTGCGCACAGAAATAGAATAGTTTCCTAAAGACAAGTTTTCCAAGTCTGGAGCCAAACTGCCTCATGACTATCCAGTCCAGCAGTTTCTAACTCAGAACAGGGGCCCAAGAAAACAGAGCAGAAAACTATGGCTGCTAAAGATCTGGCATCATCTCATCTTAATACTTCAGAACTCAACGTTTTTTCTCCCTCAATGCTGCAAGTAAAAAAGTTAAACTTCATTTTCAAAGATTTATTTTCATGCTTTTATTTATAGTGAAGGCCAGCAGAGAGAGTGGATGAGAGTGGGGATCAACATGCAGGAAAGGAGCCCAAACCTGAGCAACCCAGGCACATGGTTGCTAACACTAGCTGTGTTTCCATCACCCTGGAGATGCACAAAATCAAAATAGCACGATTAAAAACACTGATGATGGAAACACCTGATTTAGAAAAACCTCTCAAATATCGCTGTAAAGTTTTTATGCTCTCCTGAGGAGGTTTTACAGATGTTTCAATATAGAAATATATCACAAAAGTGGAAAGGAAACACTTTTCCTGCATTAACACATCACAGGACAGTACGGTGTCACATGACCAGTTCACTCTGAGACAGCATGGACAACAAGGAGATTTTTCTTAACCTCATGTTGCCTCATGTTTTTTTAAACCAGTAATGAGGTTCTAAAAATAGACACCATGGCAGAAATGTTACTGATCACTGTATTGATACCAACCTACCACCCATCACTAGCCAATAAGGATGATTATTCATTCTTAATGTTCTCATCGTGTTTGACCATGAAAACAGATCAGCGTTCATCCAACAGGTCACAAGGTCACACCTTAAAAACCTCTTCTCTGAATTAGGAGTCAGGTGTGCCAGAGGGCAGCATTAAAGCGATGCAACGATGGGCTAACATCTGCTACTGATGGCGGTTTATACTGAAGTATTTACAGATGGGTCCATGTCTGCCAACATTCATTCATCTTGTTATCCTGATTATGCATCCTGTTTCTCTTTTCCAGACAAATAAATGCAGATTTGACCTTCATGTTCAGTCCTCCTCAGAAAGACAGCATATGACAGTTGAAACATGTCACGGTAAAAACATCGGGGCTGATATCAGCCGATGTTTAAGCGATGCATCAGTGCACTTCTAGTGTAGATGCTCTCTTTTCTAAGTTGACTGCACTTGGCTGAAATATACCTGCTCCAGTCTACCTCTAAAGAAATCCTTTTCCCCACTAATGATGCAGTTACTGAGTGACAACCTTTAGAACCGAAGACCCCCAAACCTCTCCCACTAAAAGGCCGTCAAAGCTCAAGCGTTGTCTGACTCTGCATGGAAAAAAGTGTCATGTTTGCACTCGTTTAAACCTGTTAAGGTGATTTCTCACTTCCAGTAATCAGTAAAAAGAAAGCAGACTTATTAATCCACATTCTGTGCATGAAAACAGATAAATATGATCTTCATTTTCAAACAAAGACAAAAAGAAACGCGCCTCTCTTTGTTCTTTAGCGTTTAAACTCAGTGCACTTGTCAGCAGACAGCCGCTCTAATCAGATTAACCTGCTGCAGGATTAGCATGCCGGGCTAACAGCCTGCAGGGTAGTGATGAGTGTGACCACCATCCATATTAGCCGTTAGCTTAGCATCAAAGCCATCTACCTGGTTCCCACGTGGCATTTGAAGAAATAAGCTGAGGGGCCGAAGAGAGAACGTACAGTTTCCTTTACAACCTTATATATTTTATTTAGACTAAAACTGTGAAACTCAACGCTTGGCGTCCTTCACATCTTTAAGGAAAAATGAGAAAACCTTAAAAAAAGGGAAATTTGACCCCAGAAATGATCCATTATTAATAACATCAGTTTGTTTCCCTCTCTTATACAGTCGGCTTTAAACGTCAACCTTTATTTCTGTGTCTGTTTATTTCCATCAGAGAGAACGTGACAGATAAATATCACTGATTCTAGAGGAAAGAGAGAACAGGTTAAGAGCTTGACTCTGTCCTTGTGACTCATTTTGTTAATTTAAAGTGAATATTTATGCAGGTGCAGGTCTAAACTAACAGCTGTTAGGAGTTTATATCTGAGAGATGATGATCAACCAGCTTCTTAACCCAAATAACTTCAGGAACTACAGAGGAAAAACTGATGGACTTAGCGGGGTTCCCAAGCTCTCTGCAAGGTTTTTAACACCTTGGCTCTTTGGTTGAGCAGGGCTGAGTAACACTGGGTTAAAGTTAACAGCTGATGAACTAAAGTCTAAACATACATCAGGCATCAGAGCATCCCTGGCTAACTTGTACCACTAATGCAGTGTTACTCAACCCTGTTCAACTAAAGAGCGGCAATTAAAATAAGTCAAAGATGGTGACTAAAATGGGCTAAAATCAGAAAAAAAGGTGGGAAAATGGGCAAAAAGTGGCATTTAATTGCAAAAGGCAGCTTAAATGAGGGAGAAGTGGCAAAAAAATGAGTTACAGGTGGCAAAAATGGTCCAAAAGTGGCAAAAACATGGAGAAAAATGAGTGACAAGTGACTAAAAAGGGCAAAAACTAGAATAAAGGTTGGAAAACTGGGCAAAAGGCATAACAGAGCAGCAAAATGGGAAATTAGTGGCATTTAATTGAAAAAGAGGCAGCTTAAATGGGTGAAAAGTGGCAAAAAATTGCAAAAAGCTGGATGAAGGTGTCAAAAAGGGGCTAAAATCAGTAAAAATGGAAATAAAGTAGCAAGAAATTGCAAATGAGGGCAATGGAAATATGCAGACAAAAAATAGAGGCTGACAATTCAGTTTGACAATTTAAGCCGACTGTATAATTGTGGGAAACAGACTGATTAATGCTACTTGCAATGGATATTTCTGCGGTAAAATGTTCCTTTTGAAGGTTTTCTGAGGGAATTACGATTCATATTGAGGCATAAAAGAGCCACTAATCACCACAAAAGAGCCACACGTTGAGTATCACGGCACTAATGAATCCTTTAGCCCTGATCTTCCAGGACAAACTTTACACTGATGTTAACATGCTTCCCTATGAACAGACGTCCCAGAGTTTTCAGAGCTCATAAACATATCTCTGTGGTCTGCATCAGTGGGGGGACTTCTTCCAGCAGCAGGATGTTTGACATGAGATTTAATATAAATAAACTTGATTTCAGACAACAATAGAGCTCTGGAGCTGCAGAGGAACAGCCTCTCCTACATCCTGCAGCAGTAATGAGATCCTAAAGGATCTGCGATTGGCCGATAAACCGACAGCGGTTCTAAATGGATGGAGTGAAAGCAGCTGAAGTTTGTGTTTATTCCAACAGACCGGCAGCAGCAGCAGAGTTACAGTAAGAGAGATTATCTGATATTAAGAGTGTGTTCAGCCTGCAGGACATCTGCTGCTGCTTTGATTCAGTGTGTGATAACAGATCAGCTTTTTCTCTGCTTCTGATAAAGAAACACAAGAAAGGCTGAACTCCGTCCCTACGAATAAAGAGCATGCAGCCAACCTTTACTGCCCAGAACAGATCAGCAGAAATGACGCGTTAACATGAGGAGTATGAATTAAAGAAGAATGTAGGAACATCTGCCGAGCGGACTGGGATTAGGTAAAGGATATAGGGTCAGACTCCTGGGATTCAAGGTTTTTTCTCAGTATTTAAAAAAAAAAGAACAAAAAAATCAGTGTCCCTTCACTTTCTCCATATTTTCTGTTAAAGCCGTAGTAAAATGAGTTTCTCATGATAGAGAAAGTTAGGCTATATATTTAAGATTATTTCTACCGACTTTAATATTTAAAACAACATTTTATTTAAGCATGTATCCTGTCCAAGTCACCAAACTTTACTTCATTTTTGAATTTCCCCTCATTAACCAGAAAACGAGCCAAACTTAACTAGATTTAGGTTTAGATTCTGTAGCCCAGCGGTTCCCAACCTTTTCCTTCGGGGCCCCCCTACTTTGGTCTGAGAAAAGCTAAGCCCCCCAGGACCCACTTGGAAAAATTCAAATCAATTTTAACTTTACATTTTTTTCAATTTTAACTTTTCATTAACAAAATCAGAACATAACAGGCCCATTTACATGTGTGCTTGCCAAAATTAATGTCTAAACCATCCATTATTGTGAGTGTACTGTGGCCACTCTTAAAAACACCAATAAAGAGGATTTGTTTATTTTGAGAAAAAAATCTGTAAATATTCAAGTTTATAAAGTCAGTAATTTGCAAGAAAAAAGTAGACATTTTACTTTAAAAGTAGTAAATGTAAGTGAACCATAAAACAGTGTTTTTGAGATTAAGTAAAAAATCCAACCACTATTTTCAGTTTGGTTTCTTGTAAATTTCTGGCCTTACACTATTGCAAATGCAGGATTTTAAAATGTTGACTTTTTTGAGTTTCTATTGTCAAAATTCAAGACTTTATAAACTCGTAAATTGCATGTTTTTCTTGTAAATACCCTATGCTTCAAACTCTGAAATTTAGAGATTTTTTTCTTGTAAACAGCTTTTTAATCTCATTTTCCCCCTAAAAATGTTGACCTTTTTGCTTAAAGTTAACAAATTATCTTCATTTAAAAAAATATTTAAGGTTGGCCTTAATACATTATGTTGCTAATCATGATTCAATAAAAAAACAAATTTGAGCATCTAATTTTGACAACCCCCGAGATCTTTGGCACGTCCCCGGGTGCCTGGATCCCAGGTTGGGAACCACTGCTGCAGCTGACCTTAAATAAACCAGTCACACATCTAACCAGCCCTGAGAGCAGCTTCATTCATTAAACAGCGGACTGCTCCTTTTTCCGCCTACATCAGTTACCTGAGAGGCAAACAGACAGGACGGGCGGGTTACTATTTAAACTGACAGAGGAGGTCGTCTCCTTTACAGAGAGGGAATATAAACACAGAGTAACAGAGCCAGTTTTACAATCCATCACTGATCTAGAAGCTTCAATTCATCTGGTAAAGAGACTTTAAATTCACTCTGAGAGTCCACACGCTCTAAACTGCACAAAAACATCTGCATAGTTTGGTGCCAATGTTTCTCCAAAGTTTAGAGAGCATGCAGGATCATTTTAGTGATTAAAAGAAGAAATTATCAGATTTTGGACATCAGTTTTAGTGATTCTGTAGGATGACGTTAACTGTTAGCTAACATTAGTGGAAGGACCTCAGTGTGTTTGTGCAGTTTTTGCCTCTTCTAACCATTTTGGTCCATTTTGACCCCCTTTAAACTCTGTATGTTCCCTTTTTTATTCTTTTTTGCAACTTGTAACCAATTTTGTCGCCCATTTTTGCAACTTTTAAAATTATTTCCACTCTTCAACAGCTTTTCACCATTTTCTTTCCATTTTTGCATCTTTCCACCTGATAATTTTTGCAATTATTTCATCAATTTTCCATTAAAATTGTCTCAGTTTCTTCTGCTATCTTTTACTATTTTCTGGCATCCTGACATTTCTACACATCATGGATTAATGAGGACGTCTGGTGTTTCTTTCCAAGTCAATTGTTAACATTAATTCTGTTTTAAGAAAAGGTAAACATTTTTCAAAAGGCTACATACTAGAGCATAAAAAAGGAAATTTTCAATTAAAATAAAATACGTTTATCACAGCTGAACTCTGCATTGAACCGTGATTTTGTCGACCTCCATGCACCTCCCCCCCTTCAGGAACACTGACCAGTAAGAATCCTCAACGACATCTAGCGTTTACATTCTCGCTCAGCTGGAAGCTCCCAGAAACCTACAGTAACGTGGGACTGTACCCACAGGGCGGGTTTCTGAGTGCAGATGAGAGCGGTTGGTGGTCTCAACAGAAACCAACAGGTTTAACTGGTCAGACTGTTTCAATGTAAAACCAGATCTATGAAGTATATTATGCTCATTTATCTGGTTTACATTTTAACCCTCTCATAAATAAACCTTAAAGAAACACAGTAACCCAGACTCTCAGTCCATCAGTTCAGGAATCAATCAGTGACCTGGCTGCTTCAAGCTTTATCACCAGGAGATTTCCAGATCTCTTCAGTTTGGTTCTCAGGGCACAGAGGGAGAATTACAGTTTTGTTTCTGTATATCTACTATTCTCATCTCTTTTTAAACCATTTCAGGCCGTACAATGAAGAGGAAAAAAGTAAATTTGATGAGCTTCTTGAAGAGCATTCGATGTTGTTTCAACATTTTATTTAAAGAAGACAAAATGTTCCGAATGCTCCGGCCTTCAGAGGGGTTGATATCCTTCTAATGACTGCCTTTGGAAGGTAAAACGGAGAAATCATGGATAAATATTCACTTTTATTTTAGTTTAGACAGTGTGGAGGAGTTAGCCTGCTATCCCTGATGACTAAAGTAAGAAATGACCCGATATCAGGCCTGTTGGACTTTTATTTTAATCTCCATGATAACAAACAGGCGTTGATATTGTTTAATTTAAATGTAAAGGCAGGATATCACAACAACCTTTATCTTTACTGCTCTGCTCTTTAAGGTGTTTGTTTTAAGCCATTTCAGAGATTTAAATTCCACAACTTAAGTAAGAAAATAAGAAAAATGCTTCCTTATTGCCTCTGAACTCCTCAGCAGAGAGGAGACAAAGCTGAGCCTCATATCTGTCACTTTAATTCTTTAATAAACTACTTTAATCATATTTAGTACCTGCATGGTTCTTCCAATCACTTGAATTCCTTCTATGTATATTTAATCTTGTTCTTTTGTAAGAAAATTCTGTTTTTGTCTTTTTGTTTGAAGCTTCTAGACTTTTCTCTGATTTCTACTGTCAGCCTTTGCTTCATCACCAAAGCGCTCTGTAGTATCCAGTTTTTAAATAAAGCTGTTTTAATATCATAACAGTTTATTTACTTACATAATTGAGCCTTTAATGACAGAGGGAAGTCAAATACTAAAGTCATATTTACAAAGGGTTGGGAGTATCCTGTGCATCATTTGGGCTCTAATTAGGCTGAATTTAGATCAACACCTCTCTATGCTTCTCTAAGATTCATCTAAAAATCTTTGGATTTTTGTCTGTTTGCAGAAAAGGACATGATAGCAAATGTGAGACAATCTATTGATGTTTATCCTCCATGTTTTTTAAAGTAAATGCTTAAGATTACAGTCAATAAGTCTGTCAAAAATAAGTATCTGTAGGACTGTCATTAAGGCTGAATAATTCATCAAAAATTACATTACATATGGCATACTGTAATTTTCATTTCACAGACGGTGCAGCAGAGATGTTCTCCACATCATGCAAACATTCAAGAGTCAATATTTAATAATACTGTCAAGAAAAATCACTTATTTCAGTAGGTTTTTCTCATTAATAAAATGAGAATAACATAAAAATTATCATTTCCTTCTATACAACAATTCACACTGAATTTGCAGTATGAGTGAAAATAATCATAACTGGATATATTTGATCAAAATCACTGAGCTCTTATGATAATAAATCTTAAACTTACTGGGTCATTTCTCATCTTTACTGGTTAAAAACTGCAGCCAAACTCCCCCACATGAACGTCGAGATTTTTTTGGACAGTTTTGCAGGAGTTTGCCTGCAGTTTCTAATGAATTTATCTGAGGATATTAGAGATGCAATGATACTGATACCAAAACCAAGTCTGAGACCTCATACTCACAAACACTGCGGATACTGTGCTATAGGCTACATCAGTTTAAATCATGCTAGTCTCTCATTATGGCTGGAACCATGTCTGCAGTTTGGTGATATTCTAATATAAATGAGGATGAAAAGTAGAGAAGGGAAACTGCACTGATAAATTATCAGGAGGGATGAGGAATATGTGATGGAAATAAAACTTGAATTATTTTGATGGCACTTTTGAGTACTCCAATCTTTACTCTGTACTTGTGAGTACTCAGATGTCAGTACTTGTATTTGAAACATGTGGTATAGGTGAATTCCTATTTAAAATTCCAATATTTAAAAAATATTTTCAGCAGATAAATACCAACATTTAAATGTAGTTCAGACTACAAACTTCAGTCCTTAAAACACACAGTTTAGAGATTAAGATAAAGGATGAACAACTTAGCCAATTTCAGTCCTTCAAACAGACTTTAAAGTGTAAGAAATAATGCTGACTAGAGAAAAAGGACATACGTCTGCTGGCCCAGACTAAAACTCCACTTATTTGTTCTACAGCCAACATTTAAAGCTGCTATAGGCTGATTTTTATAGTCAAAATATCAGTTTTAAATATCTGCAGATACAAATAATTAACTTTCTAAACTAGTATCTGCTGAGACTGAAATCATACTGATACTCAGCTGATTATCATATCACCATTTTATTTTACTGCTAATTGATCAAATCAATTAATTCTTAGGTAAGTCACTTTGGCTCTACTGCAGGATGCATCTCCTCTGGTCTGACTTCACACTCCACAGTCTCACATAATGACCTTCACACATCACTGTATGATGTCACAGCTACCAACCAATCAACACTGAGGCCTGGGTGTCACTGACTCAGGGCGTGTACGACATCTCTCCCTGTTTCTTGCCGCTACTTTGTTGCTCTTTGCCGACAGTAAAAGTGCTAAATGGTTAATTTTCTTTTTTTACATGCATTTCACATTTGTCACATTCGGTGTATTTTGTGTGTCATAGAAATTGCATCTGAATTCCATTATCAGTTCTCAGTCTCATGCAGGTCTAACAATCTATTGATATCTGCCTTAAAAAAACAGCATCAGTCGACCCTTAATCTAAATACTGCAGAGGTTAACTTACAGTATTTATTACTCAATTCTACACCTGTTCAGGTAGCTCATACTCTGGCGTTATGTGCATTTCTGCATGTTTGCTGCACCACAGAAGGATTTCCTGCAAAGGATTACTAAACTATCTATTGATCTATCTAAAACCACAGTGATAAAAACAGCAGCATTTAGTGGAAAGTTGCAGATAAACTCCACATGAAATGTTGCTGATGTTTTCATGCAATGCAGACATTTGCAGTTTTTAACAGATTGATCTCTCTAGTAAGTGCCTGTCTTATAAAATACATGTAGTTTATATTAAAGCTCCAATACAACCATTCATAGGGCACGATATTGGATTTTTGCCGATATCCGACATGCCGATATTTACGGATTCATTTTAGCCGATACCAATGTCTAAATATGCTTTTCAGACAAAAAATTTCAGTCCTTTTGGACACTGAAAGGTTTAAGGATGACCAAGGAAACAAACTTTAGTCCTTAAAAAACAAATTAAAGTTTAAAGCATGAGGATAGATAAAGAAAAAGACTTCCCCTGACATAGATCTGTAGGTTCAGACTAATCCACTAATTTATTATTATATATGGGCAAAATTTGCAGTCAATATATGCTGAAATACACAGGCAAAATATCAGATGTAAATATTGGCAGAAATTTTGATATCTGCCCTAACCAATAATTGCCTTTGTTAAGCTAATATCTCCCGATACCGATACCAGACCGATAATATCGTGCATCCCTAACCATTCATTTAAAAAATGACGCTTCTTAATAAACTGGTGGTATTGATTATATTGAAAATATTGGTAAAACTCAGTCACAGCCCTCCTTCTGCTTATTTCTGACCCCTGTCATTTCCTGTCATCTCCTCCCTGTCAATTTTAAATAAAGTTTTCTGTGTTTGAATAATATCTGTTAGCAGCAGAGAGGTAAGAATGAAATACTGTGGCTAAAATAAAGCAGTTAGGATGTTATTTTACTCATGTGCATTAGTTTTAAACAGCTCATCCATTACACCACACGTTTGTTATTTCTACCCCTTTTTAGCCATTTTTTAATTCATAAATCTCTAAATTTCTACGTTGAAGTCATTGCTGATTCAGTTAGCTTAGCTTAGCTGCGATGCTGCTTACGAAACAACCCTGACTGTCGGAACAGAGCCAAGAAAACTTCAACTTCCTGAATAACTTAGAAAACCACACTGTAAAGATTAAACACGGAGGTAAACGTGGTTGAATTAAGAGGCTGATTCGTGAGTAAACTATCCGGATTTTAGGCCAGAGCAGCAGGCTAACTCTGTCAGACTTCACCTGTAGTTAATTAGCTTCAGTTAGCCTCTTAGTGCTAAAGCATGCTGGAGCCGTTGAGCTTTATCTAAGGCTAAAATAACACATTTAATACAGTATTACTACACAGAGAGGGTAAATAAACACGAATAATTAAGGAAACATCAATCTTTAGTTGCGTTCATGTAGATAAAGTGACATTTTTCGCCATCTTTACTCACCTCCGGCTCACCGATCTGACCGCCTGGGAACTACTGAGGAGGGTCACGTGCGCTAATGCATTGAAGAGCCCGCCTCTCCAATTCACTGATTGGTCACTGAGAGAGGGTATTTGACGTTTCCTGTCAACTGTCAATAGCTGATTGGTCAACGTGGAATCTCCGTCGAAGTGGACTGCGCCCGCCCCCCTGAGCTGCACCTCGTGGACAGCTGTGATTGGCCCAGAGGTCCGGGGAAGTGTGCTCTGATTGGCTGTGACGCGGCTGATGAAAAGGCTGAGATTGACACGGATTTGATATTTACAGCAGGAGGAGTTAAGCACCGGAATTAGCTTTTTACGACGATAATACCTAATAATACATGATGTTATAATAAAAAGTAATGTAAAATAATGAAGTGAAATAATGTAGAATGTTAATAACGCAAAGTAATGTTGCATTTTAATGCAATATTACAAAGAAAAAAAGACAAATAATGCAAAAAATATGAAATGGCCCATGAAAACATCAAAATTACTGAAAGAAAACAGGAGAAATTGTGGATTTAAGATATTATACAGCCTTTTGAGTGTGTACATATTTACCTTTTAAATTCCATTATTCAGTGATAATCCAATTCTTGTCATTTTCTCAAGATATAAAATGAAAAATATTTTATCATTGGAAAACCAGTGTTATCCTAAGATATGACACAAACAATTCCAGATCTTGGGAAAACACATTTTACCCATTATCAAGGAATAACGGAGTAAAATAACATGTCAGGACTTTTGTCCTCTTAGGGCCTCTGTATGTTTTAAGATTGAGGATGAGAATTAAAATCTGCTACCAGCATGATTCAAGTAAATACACCCGATGTCTACCATACTGATAACACCGCAGATTTTGGTGTTTCACTTCATTTCAGCACCCTGACACCATCCCAGCCTACTCAAATGAAAGGCATGAAACTTTTTTTAAGATTTATGTGAGATTTTTTAATTTCAGCATAGCATGGGCGTCTTTAAACATTCTGCTGCCCAGAGAAACGACAGTGCTCTGCTCAGGAGACCCCACTGAGGATACAGTAATGCTGAGCATGGGCGTAGCTAGTGGGGGGGGTGTCACAGTAGGCTGGGGGTGGGGGGACGTGCTTGAGAAGCCTGGAATAAAAAGTCTGTTTTATTTTTTGTTGTTTTTCCCTTAATGATTAGTGTCATCACAGAATCAAAAGTGACTGAAATTTATAAAAAAATACATAAAGAAAATACTTAGGGACCCTGCAGGAAAGCAACGCTGGGATAGAGGGCAAGATAGAGACAAAGGTAAAGAAAGTGAGGAAAATTAGGATGAATTTTTGTCGGCCCAGGATTATGGCAAACTCACTGGCATGAAGAGAGACGTTTTTTTGCAGAATGACCTGTAAAGATGAAGACAACCTAAAATGGCACCCAGAGAAAAGGGAGGCAAACCATTTACAAACTACAAAAGCACTCAGAGAGCGCAGACCTCCGCCATTAGCCCTAACTCCCAATAGTGAAGAATCTTTTCAAAAATTCCTGGATCCGTCCCCATGTGCCCCCCACCACAGCATTCACCGACTACTCTCTCCCTGGTGGGGTGGAAACACGGTGAGGCAAAGCATTGGCTTCGCTACATGTAGACGGTCACGGTGGAAGCATTGTCTGCTGGTGCCAACAGATGCACTGACAGTCTCACCCATGGTCTCACCAGACGACCGGAAGTCATGGCAGAGGGTGAATATTCCTCTATTCCTCCCAGCATTGTGAGTATTCTCGCTACAATTCGCTGTCGTTCTCTCTGTTACGCTCCAACTCGTCTCCTCGACCGGGCGTGCGTCTTTCAAACTATAAACTCCAAAACTTTGAATAGAAACACACCCACAAATGCTGCTGGGTTTGAGGTTACTCATGTCCGCCATCTCCCGGTGTAAAGTGGTAACAGCGCAGACCTCCGCCATTAGCCCTATCTCCCAATAGTACAGAATCCTTTAAAAAATTCCTGGATCCAGATGATGATCCGGATCACTCCCAAAATCTAATCATTTCTTCTTTATGCCATTTCTGACATTTCCTGAAAATTTCATGAAAATCCATCCATGGCTTTTTGAGTTATGTTGCTAACAAACAAACAAACTAACAAACCCTGCCGATCACGTAACCTCCATGGTGGAGGTAATTACCTTCATTATTTAAAGTCAGCCAATGAAAACAAGAAGAGGTTGGCTTATTTATAGTGGGAGTGTAGAGGCTCTGTACTGAATCCCACGCTTTCATTTCCACTCATAACTGACGAATAACAAACATTTGTCTCATAACTGTTTTCAAAGAGAAGAGCTTTATTATAGTAGAGAATCTTTAACCCGTGAAAACAAAGCATGTGTTTTGTCTCATTCTAACATACCAGATTTCTGAATGTTGATGTCAGGTCTGTTTCATGTTTGCAGAGTATTTCTTTTCCACTGTTTTCAGTTGTTTTGTCTTTTGCACAAAGACTGTCAGAGTTGCTTTGTCTTTATGGTTAAGGGTTGATTTTTAACTTCTCTATTAGGGGGACAACAAATAGGAAGTTCATTCAGAAGAAATTCTTGAGGGCCGTCTGAAGAACTGACGTCTTAGCAACGTCTTATTCATCATCCAAGAACTTCAGTCAACTCCTGCTGCCCCCTTTAGACCAAGATCTGGACATTAAAAGTACTGTTTATGGTGCAACACTTTTATTAGTCATATACAGAGGAAACATGGATATTCAGTACAACTACCGGCTCCTCCTCCTGATGCAGCTCTTCGACTAGAAACTTAAATATCTGTATGAAAATGAGGGAGAAACTGATAAAAGGCTGACTTTTTGTAAATCCCCATTCTTCTGGACTGGACACAGGCCTTTAAAAGGTGTTAATACTGTTTAATTTCCACCAGAATCGTCAAAGTTTCTATCTCTGGTACTTTGAAAGATGAGACTAAATTAGAAGAGGAAATAATTTTCCAGCCCGCTCAGACACTCCTGTAATTCCTCAGCGTGTGAGCAGAGCTGTGAGTGTCATGTGGACGACATGTGACCGTCAGTTCAGTGCAAACACAGCCGGCTGTTTGTCCTTTTATTCACTGTGATGATAAAGCATGAAGCTTCTCAACCCCCCATATCCTCTGAGGGTTTTCTCACCGTCTAGAACAGGGGGGTCAAACTCAGCCTCAGCAGGGGCCGAAATCTGAATCTAGGTCTAACCAGAGGGCCCAACGGGGTCGACATTTAACCATCAACTGTCAACCTTATTTTCACGGATAGTTCATTAAGGGGGAGAAAAACTGATGACAGATGGTTTTAATAATTAAAAAAAGTCAAAATGCTAACTTTAAAGGCTCAAAATCTGAGATAAAACGTCAAAAAGGTCAGAACACAAAAGCAAAAGTCAATAATATGTTTTCAAAAGGCAAATATATGAGATAGAAAGTAAAAATTATGAGTTTAAAAGGTTGAGATATAACTTAGAATTTAAGATTGTGAATCTAAAAGGTGAAAATATGAGATAAAATTCTAAATTGTGAGTTTAAAAAGTCAAAATATAGGATTAAAAGTCAAAGATAGAAGTTTAAAAGGGCAAAATATGAGATTAAATTTAAAATCATGATCTTGAAATTTAAAAATTAGAATCTAAAAATTCACAATATGAGATAAAAAGTCAAAGTTCTGAGTTTAAGTGAGAATTTTGAGATGCAAATTGAAAATATTAAATGAAAACACAAATGACTTTATCTCCCCCATTCCTTTCTTTCTATCTTCTTATTTTTTCACTTTACTTTTTTTATATTTTTTTGACTTAACAAAGGATATTTCAATCTTCAAGGTTCAATTCTGATTTCTATTCTGGAGTAAATCTGCAGACCTCAGACCTGCGGGCCGGGTAAAACTGCACCATGGGCCGGATTTGGTCCCTGGGCCTTGAGTTTGACAACGCAGATATAGAGGGACATCCAGGAAAACCTAAACAAAATATCATGGAAAAGTTGTTTTTTTTTCCCCGAGACTTACTTCACAGCGTTTAACGACATTTTCTAGATTCATGTCAAAATAAAACATTTCGAGACTTTTTTGTTTTGATCTTGATGATTAGGGCCAACAGCTCATGAAAAATAAAACATCCATTATCTCTAAATATTAGAATATTGTGGAAAAGTCCAGTTTACAAAGGTTTCCAGAGCCTTTATTCCAGCATTCTGGTTCAGTTCACACAACCACAACCATGGGGAAAACTACTGACACGGCTCTGGTCCAGAATCATTAACACCCTCTAGAGGAGGGTAGGTCTCAGACGGTCACTGCTGAAGGCCGGCCTGGTCTCAGAGGCTATCAGAGCAGATTCATTCAAAGCTTACAGAAGGGAAAAGTGAAGTACTGTGGTCTCAGTGGTCAAAGTCCTGTTTACACTGAAACTAAAGTTTGAACTTCATTTTCAAATCCAGGTCCCAGAGTCTAGAGGAAGATCAGAGAAGCCCAGAATCCTTCAGGTCTTGAGGTCCAGTGTTTCCAGTCTCCACAGTCAGTGGTGGTTTGGACTCCATGGCATCTGCTGCTGTTGGTCCACTGGTTTAACCTGACACACCAGATGGATCTGGAAAACCACTCATAGACAGTGTTTGAAAAAGGGCAAAGCCTTTGAAAAAAAACTTGGAGGGTGATTGGATGAATGTTCTGTCACATCTTTACGGACCAATCAGAGCAACAAAACATGTGACGTAGCGGCTACCGAGGAGTAAACTCAGACTGTAGACATGTCAGTACACGACTTCTGTTGTTTTTGAAAAGTAAACTACTCACTGCTGTTCTTTGTTCTTCTTTAAATGAAGAAATGTCGTCAAGTTCTGTTAAACTTGGTGCTTTAGCAGCATCCACGCTAATCTCTTCCTCCACAATTTCACCGGCCTCTTGCTGCTGCTTGTTTACGTCACGACTCCGCCGCGCCTGAAAGCGCTGCCCCTCGTCACTGATTGGTCCTGTCACTTTCTAACCGGGCCCAAACGGTTCAGACGGGATTTTTGAGAGATGGATTCACCAGTGAAAAACAGAAACGGGCGAATCCATCTGCTTTGCAAGGTTAACACTGGTCTTTATCAGGTCCAGAGTCCTCGCTGTCAGCAGTCTACCAGGAGATTTTACAGCCCGTCATGCTTCCATCTGCTGAGAAGCTCTATGGAGATCCTGATTTCATTTTCACCTGTCCACAGTGAAACCAGAACCACCAGAAACTGGTTTAGTGGCCCTGGTACCAGCAAACTGGTCTGACCTGATGGCTCCATGATCTGTTGGAGATCTTCTAGCCCAGGGGTTCTCAACTTTTTCAGCCCCCAACCCCGAAAAATAAAGGTGCCAGAGACCGGGGACCCCCACTGTACCTGAAGGTGGCTGAACACAGTCATGCATGTTCAAGAATTGGGGGGACGGGGACGGATGTGAGAGCTTTCTGGGGCACAGCCAAATTGGGGGCCAGCAAAATCCTGGTCCATGTAAAGTTAAACTGTAGCATTTTATATTTAACCTGAATAATAAACACTTTTAGCAAAGAAACAAATTTCAATTCATTTATGTAGTAAGAAATCCTCTTAAAAATTTAAATCCTTTTGTTGAAAAAAATAATTAAAATACACTGAAAATAGCTAAAATGGGTAATAATGACAAGAAATGGTGGGAAAGGTGGTGAAATTGGATTTTAAAAGTAGCAGAAATGGTTTAGAAATAGCTAAAATTAGATAGAAGTGGCAAAAAAAATGGCAAAAAATGGGTTAAAGTGGCAAAAATAGGTGGAAATTTGGTGAAATGGGATGACAATTGATATAAACTGGCATAAAAAGGGTTAGCTGATGCAGAAAAAGTCAGAAACTGGCAAGAATGGGCATAACAAATTGTGAAATGTGGCTTAAAAAATGGTAAAAAGGGTTAATAGTGGCAATAATGTGTCAACAGAGCCAAAAATTGGCAGAGTGGCAAGACTGGGGTATAGAAGTAGCAAAAACAGGCAGACAAAAAGTGGTGTAAAGGGTTTAAAATGGGCAAAAAATGGGTTAAAATTGATAAAATTTGTGGGAAAAAGTGCAACAAACGAGTAAACATTTGGTAAAATTGGTGTAAGTGGAAACAGTGTCATTTAAAAAATGTTCTTAGTCTTATTTAAGGCATCTGGAGACCCCTTCTCAGTGTCTCGCGACCCCAAATGGGGTCCCGACCCCAAAGTTGAGAACCCCTGTTCTAGCCTACCTCACTTTGTCAGACAGGTTCTAGTTAAGGGGCTTCTGGATCCAACAGGTCTGGCAGTAATCAGGTCTGGGTTTGAACAGTCAAACTGAACTCAGCTTTCCAGAAAACATGGTTAACCACAGTTAGTTCATGATTTAAGAAGGAGATGACTTTTTCACATAGGGCCAGGTAGGTTTGGATGGCTTTTTCCCCTTGATAAATAAAATCATTTAAAAACTGAGTTTGTTATTCAGGTTCAGAGTCAGCATACTTTAGTCACTGAAACCGTTTGCAGAGTTAAAACAATCATTAAATATCTACAACCACAGTCCAGGTTTAAAAATACCAAAATCAGCCTGAAGGGACTCCTCATGTTCTCTTTGATTTTTTCTGCATGAAATTGAAATAAATTCAACTTTAACAGCTCTTCTCTGATCTGATGGGTCTCTTTCATCACTGACTGATGAAACCTGACGACACTCCCGGTAATCTTCAGACCCCAAAATAAATCTCTAATCATGATCCAAAACAAAACCAGACCAAAAACAGCTGATTTAAACTCTGTCTTTATTACAATTCACAGATCGATAGAAGTTAAAGATCATTTAAATAGTTTATCTAAAGGATACAAAAGACAGACACAAGAGTATAGCAATGCATTCCAGTGCATCTTAGAAAGAAAGACGTGATGCTTCCTGAAGCTTCGAGACGCTAAGTTCACTTAAACTCTGGTAAACAGAAGCTGTGATGAGTGCTGAAGGATGAATGGGTTAATAAATGAACACATGAATGAATGTTGTGCTCTTGGATCCCCGTGATTGTTTCCTTTAGTGAATATTGCTGAATTCAAACTCAGGACTGGATCTGCTTAGACTGCCAACAGAGGGATTCTACAGCAAAGTGATACTCGCAGAAATAACAACCCCAATTCCAAAAAAGTTGGTCCACTGTGAAAAATGTAAGTAAAAACAAAATGCAATGATTGTCAAACTTGTCCAGCCTTTAGTTGCCCTGTCCCTACTTTTTTGAGATGTGCTGCTGCCATCAGATTCAAAATGAGCAAATATTTTTCCTGAGATGGTAAAATGTCTCAGTTTCAACATCTGATAGGTTTTTCTGTTCTATTGTGAATACATTATGGGCTTATGAGATTTGACAACCAGTGTTTTCTGTTTTGATTTACTTTTTACACAGTGTCCCATTTTTTTTTTTGGAATATATCGTTGAGCAGATGAAGAAATGTACCAAAGAAAACAGCATAAATAATCATATAGAAAGGTTAATGGTCAATTTCTCAGCCATGAAATAAAAACCAGCATGTAGACAGAGTGACAGTGAAAATACAGACAGAGACAATAAAATAAACTTCCAGCTGAACTTATGAGATTTATTAAAGTGTCAAACGTGAATGAGAGACTGAAGATGGAAGAAAACAGAAAGATGTGAATCCCTTTTTGCACTGACTGAGAAACTACAGTACAGTAAAGTTCTACAGAGAACAGCAGAGGAAACTAGAGGACTGAAAAG
This sequence comes from Cheilinus undulatus, assembly GCF_018320785.1. Taxonomy (NCBI): domain Eukaryota; kingdom Metazoa; phylum Chordata; class Actinopteri; order Labriformes; family Labridae; genus Cheilinus; species Cheilinus undulatus. The sequence continues at coordinate 48,811,135 of NC_054874.1, read as the reverse complement.
TACATTTAAGTACTATAGAGTACATAAGAGTACTGTGGAGTACAATAAAATACTGAACAGTACATTAGAGCACTGTAGATGACATAAGAGTACTGTACAGTACATTAGAGTACTGTAAAATACAATAAAGTACTGTACAGTACATTAGAGTACTGAGTACATTAGAGCACTGTAGAGTACAATAAAATACTGTACAGTACATTAGAGTACTGTAGATGACATAAGAGTACTGTAGAGTACATTAAAGTACTGTAAAATACAATAAAGTACTGTAGAGTACATTAGAGTACTGTTAAGTACTGTAGAGTACTATAAAGTACTGGAGAGTACATAAGAGTACTGTTCAGTACATTAGAGTACTGTAGAGTACATTAGAGTACTGTAAAATACAATAAAGTACTGGAAAGTACATTAGAGTACTGTAGAGTACAATAAAGTACTGGAGAGTACATAAGAGTACTGTACAGTACATTAGAGTACTGTTCAGTACATTAGAGTACTGTTCAGTACATTAGAGTACTGTACAGTACATTAGAGTACTGTAGAGTACATTAGAGTACTGTACAGTACATTAGAGTACTGTAGAGTACATTAGAGTACTGTAGAGTACATTAAAGTACATTTAAGTACACTGGAGTACTACATAAATGTCAAGTTGTCTGTAAATTATGGTCCATTTCCACCAAGCAGTTTGTTTGGCATAATTTGGCTCAGTAAACCCTGATTTTTTTTGAATGTCTGATGTTTCTGCCTTGCCCGAGAATCCTGTTTTTTACTCCAGATTCTGTCATTGCACTGCATCATTCAGCCTTTTCTCATGTTGACTGACACAAAGACTGTTGAGAATATTGGACAAAGCCTGAGTTATTATTTAGAGAGTTTTTGAATCCAGTCCATGTTTGCTACCATACTGAAAGCACATCCTTTGTCTAACCTTAGATCAATCTAGATCAAGCTGGTTTGTTGTCAGATCAGCCACATCCCTAGCTATGCATAACTCGAATCCTTCAAACTTTTGTTGGTGACTTTTGGAGCAGTGAACCCACTACTCCAAAAACTTAATGATGACTTAAGCCTCCTATTTGGCAGAAAAGGCAGGAAAAGCCCCAAAATCCCCCAAAATCTTTTAACCAACATTCTGTCCTGATGACACCGTCCTTTTGTGCCTACGAAACATTCCATCCTCTGCCTTTAAAGATGACATCATCCTTTTGTGCCTATAAAACATTCCATCCTCTGCCTTTAAAGATGACGTCATCCTTTTGTGCCTATAAAACATTCCATCCTCTGCCTTTAAAGATGACGTCATCCTTTTGTGCCTATAAAACATTCCATCCTCTGCCTTCAAAGATGACATCATCCTTTTGTGCCTATAAAACATTCCATCCTCTGCCTTTAAAGATGGCGTCATCCTTTTGTGCCTATAAAACATTCTGTCCTCTGCCTTTGAAGATGATGTCATCCTTTAAAGCCTGTGAAACATTCTATCCTCTACCTTTGAAGATGATGTCATCCTTTGAAGCCCATGAAACATTTAGTTTTCTGGCTTTGAAGATGACATCATCCTTTTTTGCTCTATAAAACATTCCATCCTCTGCCTTTGAAGATGATGTCATCCTTTAAAGCCCGTGAAACATTCTATCCTCTACCTTTGAAGATGATGTCATCCTTTGAAGCCCATGAAACATTTAGTTTTCTGGCTTTGAAGATGACATCATCCTTTTTTGCCTGCAAAACATTCCATCCTCTGCCTTTGAAGATAATGTCATCCTTTTAAGCTTATACAACATTTCATTCTTGTTTCTGCATACAAACTGGCTTGTAGTCATGTTATCCATGTCCAGAAAAATGCAGAATTCAGCCTTAGCTTCATTTCCAACCTAAGAGGTTGTTGCCTGATCAAACAACAAATACGGAAAAAGGAAGCTACTGTAGCTCTCAAACTGTAGCCAGCTCCTGTTGTTCAAACAGACTTGTCCATGAAATACTCCTTTATTAGTTATCACCAAGACTTGAGTTGTTGCAAGGTGTATTGGCTAAATAGTATTTCAAAAGTATGTTTATGACGACATGAGGGAGAAAAGCTGTCCAGTTCAGGCTTGTTTTGGGTTTACCCATTATTCCAACAGAATGTGAATCAGCTGTCTGCCGAGAGTCTAGCTCTGTCTTTTAGGGTCAACGAATACACCTGGTACCACGACAAAAAGGTACCAAAAAAAGTAAAATGACAGAAATTGGTATTTATCAAACCTTTTCCAACTTTTGATCATGAAAATGCAAATCATTTCCTACCATACCAAGCTGCCCTGAACCAGACCACTTGGTGGAAACAGAGCTCTAGCATACATCAGATATCAGAACACTCTAAAGTACATGAAAGAGCCTTAAAGCAGTGGTTCTCAACTGGTGGATCAGGACCCAAAAAAGGCTCATAGTTTCCACTGGGTCCCAGATGTGTGCATGGGGAAAAGCAGTAGCAAAAGTGATGCACTTCCATGTGGATGTGTTTCTGATGATGCATGGTTCATGAAGTTACAGGGAAGTTTATCTACACTCTGACCAGTAGGAGGTGGTAAGACACCTTAACTCTGGTTTATAGCCACCAATAAACAACACAAGTGATTTGCTTTTACTCTATTGCCAGGTCTGAGACAGATGAAGATGGATATTCTCTGTAATTTGTTATAGTTAATAAAAAAGTATCAATAAAAGTATTGATAAAGACTCAACTGATGAAGAGTAGACCAGGAAGGGCATGCTCTGCTGTGGTATTCACCGTGCAGACAGACTTTGTAAAAATCCATGACTTTTGAGCCGTTACAGATCTGTTCTTCATACTTCTGTCTTACATCCTTTTGAACATCCACTGAAATTTGAGGTACTGATCCATCTTTTGTCTTTTATGCTGTTTTAAACTCTTAAATTGCATTAATCTGTAGCTTTAAGTCAGAAAGTGCCGCTGTAATTTTATTGTATGATTGTAATGTGCTTTTTTTATATAATAATACAGCCCTGTATGTGGAAATAAGCTGGCGGTGGGTCCTTATGCCAGACCAGAGGAGAACCACTGCTTTAAAGCTAATCAGAGTGTTTTTAATGGTTAATTAGAAAACTGTGGTGAACTTCCTGGTACTTTGAAGTGCTCTAGAGTATATATGATAGCTGTAGAGTATTTAGAGTACTGCAGAGGAGGGCTGTCACATTATTAGAGTTTTAAACTTTGATATGATTCCAGCAACAATCAAATAATAACAATACCAGTTTGATACCATGGCAACAAATTTAGAAGCCCTTGGCTATTAATTATAAAGTTTCAGCTCAGAATGTAGTGCTGTTGCTTCTCATCAAGGTTCCTAGTTCCATCCTATTTCCTAGTTCCATCCTAGTTCCTAGTTCCATCCTAGTCAGACAGGGCCTTTCTGTTCTCCCCATGCTAGCTGTGGTTCTCTCCAGGTTCTCTGGCCTTCTATGTGACCAGCTCAGCATGTGCCCCACGTCTTGCTAAAAGACAGCTGCAGCTCCCAACCACCTCAAATGGGATAAAGATATAGTTTAAACACCTACAGTGTAACCTCCTTTATTTTATTTCATATAATTCACCCTAAATATTTCAGTATTTCAAAGAATCTGTTGATCTGATTTATGGGTTTCAATAACAAAAGCATAGTATGATAACACAAAAATGTCTTAACTGCACAAAAACATTGGAAAAGTTTTGGTACTGAAATGTTTCAAACATTTTTGTGCACAACAGAAACTGTTCAAGAGTTGCCTGTTATTTTTGATCATCGAAACAAGGAAATGTCTACGGAAGAGGATAAGGGTCGGGCAGGAAAAAATAGAAATAAATAGAAAACTAGACACAACTTCATTTCAAGATTCTTAGAATTAAGTTGTAATTCTATGATAAACTCATAATTCTGATGAAAGAAAAGTCATAATTCTTTTTTTCCTCAGAGATTAATAAAAAAAATCATCAAAACTTTATTCTCAGAATTCTGAGATTAAAGTCAGAAATCTGTGATCAAAGTCAGAAATCTGAGATCAAGGTCAAATTTTTAAGATCCAAGTCAAATTTTTAAGATCAAAGTCAGAATTATGAGTTTTAAAGTCAGAATTCTGAACATCAAAGTCAGAGTTCTGACTCTGATCTCATAATAATGTGTCTGTAGGCTTTTTTATTTGCCATGGTATCCAAACAGGTAGAGATATCATCATTACTTAATTATCCTATTAAAGTCTTTAATCCTTGTTATCATTAAGGATTTAATCGTTATTATTTCTAGTCTTAAATCCTGGTCTATGGTGACGACCCTGTTGAAGTATGCTGACGTACTGCAGAATAAAACAGAACAGTCATTGAAAAGGCCTCAGTAAACTCAAATAAATCAACTTTAAAGACTTCATTACAAAAGTAAATTAACAGCTGTCTTCAGTAGTTTCAAGCCACAAAGATGTGAGAAGGTCCGAGGTCGCAGCAAAGGATTGTGGGTGCTGTAGTCGCTACATGTTGCAGTGTTTAAGGGCTCTTCTTCTTCTTTAAGGCAAACTGCTCTCTGATTGGAGAACTGAGCCCCGAGCAGCGTCTGCACTCACTCACTCACTCGCCCGCTCACTCACTCACTCACTCACTCACACAGTCACACGCTGAGAGGGCATTCATGATGAGCGTGTGCGGTTCTACACGCCGTACTGTGGGGTCACTGGTAGAAAGGTCCGGATAGAAAGAAGCCTTGGAGTCTATCAAAGCAGCAGTTTGATCATCAGAAGAGATGATTGGACGATCACCAGTGTTTCAACATTGACTTACTGTATGTACACATAAATACAGACTCTTCAGGGTTAAATACGGCGGCGTCTGTCTGCACAGTCTGTCTGTGATCAGTCTCTGCAGCCCTGCAGTAATGAGGCCCAGCCAGACGGCGGCGCTGTGGCATCGCAGTGGGAATCTGGTGAGCTGGACGGCAGCTGATGAGCCTCTGGTCGGCTCGGCTGAACGCTCGGAGAGCTGAGGTATCACTGGGGGCGGGGGGGCTTCAGTCTGCTTTCTTTATGAAGATCTGAGGAAGAGGAGAGAGAACCAATGAGAACACAGAGGAACCTTTATGGAGATCTGAGGAAGAGGAGAGAGAACCAATGAGAACACAGAGGAACCTTTATGGAGATCTGAGGAAGAGGAGAGAGAACCAATGAGAACACAGAGGAACCTTTATGGAGATCTGAGAAAGAGGAGAGAGAACCAATGAGAACACAGAGGAACCTTTATGGAGATCTGAGGAAGAGGAGAGAGAACCAATGAGAACACAGAGGAACCTTAATGGAGATCTGAGGAAGAGGAGAGAGAACCAATGAGAACACAGAGGAACCTTTATGGAGATCTGAGGAAGAGGAGAGAGAACCAATGAGAACACAGAGGAACCTTAATGGAGATCTGAGAAAGAGGAGAGAGAACCAAAGAGAACACAGAGGAACCTTAATGGAGATCTGAGAAAGAGGAGAGAGAACCAATGAGAACACAGAGGAACCTTTATGGAGATCTGAGGAAGAGGAGAGAGAACCAATGAGAACACAGAGGAACCTTTATGGAGATCTGAGGAAGAGGAAAAAGAACCAGTAAGAACACAGAAGAACCTTTATGAAGATCTGAGAGGAAGAAAGAACCAATGAGAACACAGAGGAACCTTTTTGAAGAGCTAAGGGGAAGAGCAAGAGAGAACCGATGAGAACACAGAAGAACCTATATGAATAGAGAAAGAGGAGAAGAGAACCAGTGAGAACACAGAGGAACCTTTATGAAGATCTGAGGAAGAGGAGAGAACCAAGGAGAACACAGAGGGACCTATATGAGGATCTGAGGAAGAGGAGAGAGAACCAGCTAGAACAAAGAGGAACCTTTATGAAGATCTGAGAGGAAGAAAGAACCAATGAGAACACAGAGGAACCTATATGAAGATCTGAGGAAGAGGAGAGAACCAATGAGAACACAGAGGAACCTTTATGAAGATCTGAGGGAGGAGAGAACCAATGAGAACACAGAGGGACCTATATGAATAGAGGAAGAGGAGAAGAGAACCAGTTAGAACAAAGAGGAACTTTATGAACTTTATGAAGATCTGAGAGGATGAAAGAACCAATGAGAACACAGAGGAACCTTTATGAAGATCTGAGGGAGGAGAGAATCAATGAGAACACAGAGGAACCTATATGAAGATCTGAGGAAGAGGAAAAAGAACCAGTGAGAACACAGAAGAACCTTTATGAAGATCTGAGGAAGAGGAGAGAGAACCAATGAGAACACAGAGGAACCTTTATGGAGATCTGAGGGAGGAGAGAATCAATGAGAACACAGAGGAACCTATATGAAGATCTGAGGAAGAGGAAAAAGAACCAGTGAGAACAAAGAGGAACCTTTACAAAGATCTGAGGGGAGGAGAGAACCAAAGAGAACACCGAGGAACCTTTATGGAGATCTGAGAGGAAGAAAGAACCAATGAGAACACAGAGGAACCTTTTTGAAGAGCTTAGGGGAAGAGCAAGAGAGAACCAATGAGAACACAGAAGAACCTATATGAATAGAGAAAGAGGAGAAGAGAACCAGTGAGAACACAGAAGAACCTTTATGAAGATCTGAGGGAGGAGAGAACCAACGAGAACACAGAGGAACCTATATGAAGATCTGAGGAAGAGGAGAGAGAACCAGGTAGAACAAAGAGGAACCTTTACAAAGATCTGAGGGGAGGAGAGAACCAATGAGAACACAGAGGAACCTTTATGGAGATCTGAGGGAGGAGAGAACCAATGAGAACACAGAAGAACCAATGAGAACACATTCACATCACAAGAGGAGAAGAGAACCAGTGAGAACACAGAAGAACCTTTATGAAGGTTTGATAGCGATCCAGATACTCAGAGATGAAAGTTTTATGTTCTGCTGTCATAAAGACGTTCAAATATTTAGAGTTTGCTCCAGAAATGTTCATGCTGTCACGATGGAAAATCCTCTCAGACGTCAGGAGAGTAAACCTGGGATATGCATTCCTCTGAGGGGGAATGTTCTGAGATTTTACCCTCACAGTCCTGCAGCTTTATCCCTGATTCTGTGGTCTTAAAGTAACACAGAGAACAATTCTTTAGACGGGACAGCAGACTGTATGAATCCGGAGAACGTTTCCTCCCAGTTCTGACTGATTGATAATATCCAGTCATGTGTGCTGGCTAACATTTGTCTCATTTTGGTGCTGATAATTGTCTGCAGCTATCATGAAGTTTTAGTGTTGAAATCACTTATGTTTGCCACGTTTTTTTGTTTGTTTGTTTGTTTTTTTTACCACTTAGCCCATGTTTACAATTTCTTAACCCCTTCACTACAGTTTTTGCCCTTTTTTATTTTTATCTTTTATTTTTTATTTATTTTTTTACGGAATTTGCCCTTTTTCACCAGTTTTTGCAACCTTTTATTCCCACTAATTCACCTCTAATTCTGCCCATTGTTCACACTTTTCCACCATTTCCACCTTTTCCCCATTTTTACCACTTATTCAACGTTTTCCCAAACTTTTAAATCCCCTCCCACCACTATCTCTGCCCATTTTCAACCCATATTTGACCCCTTTTAACCCATTTTGCCACTTTTTAACCTATTTTCCCTACTTTTTCCACCTATTTATGTCATTTTTTTCATTGCAAGAGTTGTAATATTAGGCATCCCTATCAAAAAGGATTCTTCCATAGTACCAACCAGGCACCCTTACCTCGCTGAGGATCACCCAGACTGGTGAGTCCGTTATCACTGTGAGACGCATCGCCTCCAGCGGCCCAAATGTTGGGTCGACCTCCCCCTCTGCGATCCCGTTCTGGAAGGATCCTGGAAGAGAAAGAAGTTTAAAGAAGTGTTAGAGATCTCGGAGTGTTTATTCTGGTTTCACATAAGAGACAAGGACCTGGATCAAGTACTCTTGACCCCAAAGTCTGGTTATCAAATGTGAACACAAACGTTCTGTACCCTACTCAGGCACCATGCCTGGTGAAAAAATCAGGATCTAGCTTAGCAAGTAAGGACTGGAGAGTAAAAGTGGCAAAATAAGGCTGACAAACAGAAAAATTGTTGAGTGACAAAAAGAGTAGCAAAAATGTGTCAAAAATGTGTTTTAAAGGTGTTAAAAGAAACATGAATAAACAATTCCAACATCAGAACCCCAAAAAAGATTAGGTTAGCCAGAATGCTAAGATCAATGCTACTGATCCAACACACTTGACTGGATATCATCAATAAATCAAAAACCAGGGACCTGGGTTTGTTAAGGTCCATTCTCTGGGTTTATCAGGGTCCATTCTCTGGGTTTATCAGGGGCCATTCTGTGGGTTTATCAGGGGCCATTCTCTGGGTTTATCAGGGTCCATTCTCTGGGTTTATCAGGGGCCATTCTGTGGGTTTATCAGGGGCCATTCTCTGGGTTTATCAGGGTCCATTCTCTGGGTTTATCAGGGGCCATTCTGTGGGTTTATCAGGGGCCATTCTCTGGGTTTATCAGGGTCCATTCTCTGGGTTTATCAGGGGCCATTCTCTGGGTTTATCAGGGGCCATTCTCTGGGTTTATCAGGGGCCATTCTCTGGGTTTATCAGGGGCCATTCTCTGGGTTTATCAGGGGCCATTCTCTGGGTTTATCAGGGGCCATTCTCTGGGTTTATCAGGGGCCATTCTGTGGGTTTATCAGGGGCCATTCTCTGGGTTTATCAGGGGCCATTCTCTGGGTTTATCAGGGGCCATTCTCTGGTTTATCAGGGGCCATTCTCTGGGTTTATCAGGGGCCATTCTCTGGGTTTATCAGGGGCCATTCTCTGGGTTTATCAGGGTCCATTCTCTGGGTTTATCAGGGGCCATTCTCTGGGTTTATCAGGGGCCATTCTCTGGGTTTATCAGGGGCCATTCTCTGGGTTTATCAGGGGCCATTCTGTGGGTTTATCAGGGGCCATTCTCTGGGTTTATCAGGGTCCATTCTCTGGGTTTATCAGGGGCCATTCTCTGGGTTTATCAGGGGCCATTCTCTGGATTTATCAGGGGCCATTCTCTGGATTTATCAGGGGCCATTCTCTGGGTTTATCAGGGGCCATTCTCTGGGTTTATCAGGGGCCATTCTCTGGGTTTATCAGGGTCCATTCTCTGGGTTTATCAGGGGCCATTCTCTGGGTTTATCAGGGGCCATTCTCTGGATTTATCAGGGGCCATTCTCTGGATTTATCAGGGGCCATTCTCTGGATTTATCAGGGGCCATTCTCTGGGTTTATCAGGGGCCATTCTCTGGATTTATCAGGGGCCATTCTCTGGATTTATCAGGGGCCATTCTCTGGGTTTATCAGGGTCCATTCTCTGGGTTTATCAGGGGCCATTCTGTGGGTTTATCAGGGGCCATTCTCTGGGTTTATCAGGGGCCATTCTCTGGATTTATCAGGGGCCATTCTCTGGGTTTATCAGGGGCCATTCTCTGGGTTTATCAGGGGCCATTCTCTGGGTTTATCAGGGGCCATTCTCTGGGTTTATCAGGGGCCATTCTCTGGGTTTATCAGGGGCCATTCTCTGGATTTATCAGGGGCCATTCTCTGGGTTTATCAGGGGCCATTCTCTGGGTTTATCAGGGGCCATTCTCTGGGTTTATCAGGGTCCATTCTCTGGGTATATCAGGGGCCACACTCTGGGGTTATCAGGGGCCACCGTCTGGGTTTATCAGGGTCTATTCTGTGGGTTTATCAGGGGCCATTCTCTGGGTTTATCAGGGTCCATTCTCTGGGTTTATCAGGGTCCATTCTCTGGGTTTATCAGGGGCCATTCTCTGGGTTTATCAGGGTCCATTCTCTGGGTTTATCAGGGGCCATTCTCTGGTTTTATCAGGGGCCATTCTCTGGGTTTATCAGGGGCCATTCTCTGGGTTTATCAGGGGCCATTCTCTGGGTTTATCAGGGGCCATTCTCTGGGTTTATCAGGGGCCATTCTCTGGGTTTATCAGGGGCCATTGTCTGGGTTTATCAGGGGCCATTCTCTGGGTTTATCAGGGGCCATTCTCTGGGTTTATCAGGGGCCATTGTCTGGGTTTATCAGGGGCCATTGTCTGGGTTTATCAGGGGCCATTCTCTGGATTTATCAGGGGCCATTCTCTGGGCTTGTCAGTGGCCGTTCTCTGGGTATATCAGGGGCCCCTTTACTGGGTTTATCAGGAGCCCATTCTCTGGTTTTATCCGGTCCCATTCTCTGGGTTTATTCCAGCTGATTCTGTTGGCCTTACTGTAACATATGCTTAGAAAGGTGAACACATTTACTCTGCTGCATTTATCTGAGGCATTTGTACGTTTCTTTGGGAACTCCTGTTTGTATTCTTATACCTCATTTAAAAAGGCCTGCTGCTGTGTAAAGCATGTATCTGTAAGAGTCTGTCATTGTGAATGTTGGTGAGAAAATGAAGGATTAGCTGTCACTGTAGAGAAAATTCTCCTACGTCTTAAGCTACACTGAGGATATACTATTTAATCCCCTCTTGGATTAGTCGTAAAATGCATTGTCACCAGGCTGAAAACAGGCTGTTTGTCTGAGTTCATAAAAAGTTTAGGTTTTTAGAGATATGTGGTTTTCACGCTACAAACTTGGGATGAACTCAGGGTTTGATAAAGGACACGCTGCTCCTCCTCAAAGACCTCTGAAACCATCCAAATGTCCCCTGAACATTAGCTTGAAGACTCTGGAAACTTCCTTGCTTTCTGGCATGCTGATTAGTTCTCACAGGAACTTAAACTTAAATCTGCTGAAAACACTTCTAGACGCTCTACAATGCTTATTATGGTACCTTAGGACATCAGGGTATGAGCTATCTTCAAGTCAAACTCTGATATGAGCAATAGGTTGTTATCTGCATGAAGGTGGGAAGTGATTTCTGTATAAAGAAGCCCAAACAAGATGCAGACAGGGATTTAAATGCTGGAGGGGCGGAGTCAAACTGGTCAATTTCCACAAAGCCGTATGGCTTGCTTCAGTCCAGTGAATCACAGTAAAACCTGATGTTGATTGTGTTTCTCAGGGTCCATTCTCTGGGTTTATCAGGGGCCATTCTCTGGGTTTATCAGGGGCCATTCTGTGGGTTTTTCAGGGGCCATTCTCTGGGTTTATCAGGGGCCATTCTCTGGGTTTTTCAGGGGCCATTCTCTGGGTTAATCAGGGCCCATTCTCAGGGTTTTTCAGGGGCCATTCTCTGGGTTTATCAGGGGCCATTCTCAGGGTTTTTCATGGGCCATTCTGGGGGTTTTTCAGGGGCCATTCTCAGGGTTTATCAGGGGCCATTCTCTGGGTTTATCAGGGGCCATCCTCTGGGTTTATCAGGGGCCATTCTGTGGGTTTATCAGGGACCATTCTCTGGGTTTATCAGGGGCCATTCTGTGGGTTTATCAGGGGCCATTCTCTGGGTTTATCAGGGGCCATTCTCTGGGTTTATCAGGGGCCATTCTCTGGGTTTTTCAGGGGCCATTCTCTGGGTTTTTCGGGGACCATTCTCTGGGTTTATCAGGGCCCATTCTCAGGGTTTTTCAGGGGCCATTCTCAGGGTTTTTCAGGGGCCATTCTCAGGGTTTTTCATGGGCCATTCTGGGGGTTTTTCAGGGGCCATTCTCAGGGTTTATCAGGGGCCATTCTCTGGGTTTATCAGGGGCCATCCTCTGGGTTTATCAGGGGCCATTCTGTGGGTTTATCAGGGACCATTCTCTGGGTTTATCAGGGGCCATTCTGTGGGTTTATCAGGGGCCATTCTCTGGGTTTATCAGGGGCCATTCTCTGGGTTTATCAGGGGCCATTCTCTGGGTTTTTCGGGGACCATTCTCTGGGTTTATCAGGGCCCATTCTCAGGGTTTTTCAGGGGCCATTCTCAGGGTTTTTCAGGGGCCATTCTCAGGGTTTTTCATGGGCCATTCTGGGGGTTTTTCAGGGGCCATTCTCAGGGTTTATCAGGGTCCAATCTCTGGGTTTATCAGGGGCCATTCTCTGGGTTTATCAGGGGCCATTCTGTGGGTTTATCAGGGGCCATTCTCTGGGTTTATCAGGGGCCATTCTGTGGGTTTATCAGGGGCCATTCTCTGGGTTTATCAGGGGCCATTCTCTGGGTTTATCAGGGGCCATTCTCTGGGTTTTTCGGGGACCATTCTCTGGGTTTTTCGGGGACCATTCTCTGGGTTTATCAGGGGCCATTCTCAGGGTTTTTCAGGGGCCATTCTGTGGGTTTATCAGGGGCCATTCTCTGGGTTTATCAGGGGCCATTCTCTGGGTTTATCAGGGTCCATTCTCTGGGTTTATCAGGGGCCATTCTCTGGGTTTATCAGGGGCCATTCTCTGGGTTTATCAGGGGCCATTCTCTGGGTTTATCAGGGGCCATTCTCTGGGTTTATCAGGGGCCATTCTCTGGGTTTATCAGGGGCCATTCTGTGGGTTTATCAGGGGCCATTCTCTGGGTTTATCAGGGTCCATTCTCTGGGTTTATCAGGGTCCATTCTGTGGGTTTATCAGGGACCATTCTCTGGGTTTATCAGGGGCCATTCTCTGGGTTTATCGGGGGCCCTTCTCTGGGTTTATCAGGGGCCATTCTCTGGGTTTATCAGGGGCCCTTCTCTGGGTTTATCAGGGGCCACTCTCTGGGTTTATCAGGGACCATTCTCTGGGTTTATCAGGGTCCATTCTCTGGGTTTATCGGGGGCCCTTCTCTGGGTTTATCAGGGGCCATTCTCTGGGTTTATCAGGGACCATTCTCTGGGTTTATCAGGGGCCATTCTCTGGGTTTATCAGGGGCCATTCTCTGGGTTTATCAGGGACCATTCTCTGGGTTTTTCGGGGACCATTCTGTGGGTTTATCAGGGGCCATTCTGTGGGTTTATCAGGGGCCATTCTCTGGGTTTATCAGGGACCATTCTGTGGGTTTTTCAGGGGCCATTCTGGGGGTTTTTCAGGGGCCATTCTGTGGGTTTATCAGGGGCCATTCTCTGGGTTTATCAGGGGCCATTCTCTGGGTTTATCAGGGGCCATTCTCTGGGTTTTTCTGGGACCATTCTCTGGGTTTATCAGGGTCCATTCTGTGGGTTTTTCGGGGGCCATTCTCTGGGTTTATCAGGGGCCATTCTGGGGGTTTTTCAGGGGCCATTCTGTGGGTTTTTCAGGGGCCATTCTGTGGGTTTATCAGGGACCATTCTGGGGGTTTTTCAGGGGCCATTCTGGGGGTTTTTCAGGGGCCATTCTGTGGGTTTTTCAGGGGCCATTCTGTGGGTTTTTCAGGGGCCATTCTCTGGGTTTATCAGGGGCCATTCTGTGGGTTTATCAGGGGCCATTCTCTGGGTTTATCAGGGGCCATTCTCTGGGTTTTTCAGGGGCCATTCTCTGGGTTTATCAGGGGCCATTCTGTGGGTTTATCAGGGGCCATTCTGTGGGTTTATCAGGGGCCATTCTCTGGGTTTATCAGGGGTCATTCTCTTGGCCTGTTATCATAATACTCACAGAAACATCACAGTTTAACTTTTTGAGTCCCCCTATCTCCTAAATGTCCAAATCTAAGGTTCTCCATTCATCAGTGGAAGTTCTGGTCCTAAACCTGAGCACCTATCATTGGTTTCTAATGGCTCAGTTCTTGGGTTTATCATTTATTTATTCATTTGTTCTTTGAGGTGAGTAATTAAGGATTTTTATGATGGTTATGGTATTTTGTGCAGACCTACACGGTTGTTAATGGTTATAAAGAGCCATTACATTTACCCAGAGTCCATTAACTGTTCCCCGTGGTTCTGTTTGACCGTCTGCATCAGAAATCACGTCGTCTCATGTTTCAGATCAGTTTCAGTTTCTCTGCAGTAATCCTTCAGAGGATTCATTTACTGGGATTATCACGCCATCGGCAATGCCTCCAGGTGTGGATGACAGAGTAATCCCAACAAGGAGCAGCGCCTGCTGCTGTGTTATTGTTTTATCAGCAAGTATTATCTTTGATTATTGAAGGCATAATGGCTTTTGTTCAATATCCATTCACTTTAGTTCATCTGCTTTTCTCAGAGACAGGAAACAGAGACAGGAGATGGAGGAAATGAAACAGAATCAGACATGGAGGCAGGGATGTCTTTGTTCAGATTGAATTTGGACTTTTATTGACTAAGGCTGTGTATTTAGTGGCTATTTTCATGTATCTGACATGATCAAATCCTTTTGGCTTGACATGAAAGCTTAGATAAAACTGGATCTTCAAGCCCAACGAAATTATAGAGGAGAAAACAGGAAGTAGAGCTTGATAAATATCAGTTCATCCAGAAAACGTCTCTGTCGGGAAAGGCCTTGACTATTTATACCACATTTATCACAACAGCATGGCTTCACAGAAGAAGAGTCTGGGTCTTGAACTGGTCTATTGTGGATATAAACTGGGTTTATACTTTAACAGCCTTTTATCTGTTTTTATTTACATTTTACAGTGTCATAAATACAAGAACATGTCCAGTATTTGGGGTGAAGGATTTACGTCTGTGTAACTGTGGAATAATTGACTAGAATAAAGAAAACCTGAAGTTTAAAAACAACCCTTTCTCCTCCTCTCTAGCATCTTATTAAGTCCCAGACCCCTCATACTGTTGATCTAATTTCTAAAGTGATCTCAGACGCTGAAGTGTTGCTTGTTCCTCTGCAGACTCAGGACATCCGGAGGCATCCCGCTGAAATTAATAGAGTTAAGAAGAGTCAGCCAGATCGATCGGCCGACTCATCTGAAAAATTGATGAGGGGGATAAAGAGCTGCTGGTAATTTATGATGTCAGATCAAACTCTGCCCTCATCTCTCTCTCTCCTGTAGTCCTGTGTTTTTATTTCTTTAAACCTTTATTCATACATGAGTCTGATGACAGTTATTCCTGATTTATGGATTTTTACTGTTAAGGTCAAGGAGGCTCAAACATGCTGGTTAAAAGCCTGAAGAGTTTTTACTCTTCTAACACTTTTACAGATCACCGTTGTATTTCTGATTCTCCACAGCAGAATGAAACACCACTACTGATTTCACTGCTTATGTACCGGCCATAAAAGAGAATGAGAACTTTCCTAAAACTCTGAACTTTACGTCAGCGGTTCGACTCATAAATGCTCCATAAACCGTTCACACAGACCGGCCCTCTGTCTCAGCGGTTCATCTCTCTCTGGAAGGACAACAGTTAGTTTTTAAAGGTGACGACATTTTAAGGGGATTTATGTTTCTGTGAAGAGACTTCCTCTGAGTTTGAAGTGGTTTTAGAGGGACTACGGTTCAAAATTTGTTTTCAAGGCTTGGGATAAAAGTTAGTAAATGTTTACTTCAGGCAAAGTCATCAGGAGCAACGAGAGGGAAAGGGAACGTCATCCATGCATCCAACCAACCAACCAACCATCCAACCATCAATCCATCCATCCATCCATCATCCATCCATCCATTTATCCATCCATCCATCCATCCATCCATCCATCCATCCATCCATCCATCATCCATCCATCCATGTATGCATTCATCCATCATCCATCCATTCATGCATCCATCCATCCATCCATCCTTCCATCCATCCATCCATCCATCCATCCATCATCCATCCATCCATGTATGCATTCATCCATCATCCATCCATTTATGCATCCATCCATCCATCCATCCATCCATCCATCCATCTGTCTACACCCACTTGGACTCTCCCTGAAACCTCCAAAGTGAAAGTGACCAGGAATCATTCTGATCAGAATTTTAAACCACCTGGACCGACTGACTGACTGACTTTTAGCATGAAGGAGCAGCGTCTCTACTCTGAGCTCCTGCTGATGTCTGAGCTGAAGAATAGCCATACCTAAATCCCTCCTCCTTCAAACTTTATGAGCCTGTTTTCTAAAGTTAACAAAGGGGTGTCCCCTAGACCTCTGGAGTTAGACGGGTCTGCTCATGAGTGTTCAGATATCTGTGTGTCCTCATTGAAGCAGACAAACAAAAGCAGAGGAATGTCGTCCTGAATAACTCTCCTCTCTGTCAGCACACAGCTCGTTAAGCTCGTTAGGAAACATCAAACCATCTGAACCTTATTGGTTATCATAGAGCCGGTTGTATAAGGACACCCAATCAGCTGACGATGACGTCATCACTCACCTATCCTGATGAATCCGTCCTCTGTCCGATGGTATTTTGGCGTTCTCTCCCTCCCTTCTGTCAAGGCCTCTTTCTCCGCCTGAATATTCTGAATAAAAACACACAAACACACATTAACAACCCTGTCATGGTGGTTTATTTCAGCGGCATTAATCACATGAAATAAACGGGTCAATGGGATGATTCAAGCCTGAAAGGCAGCAACAAAAGCTCGATTATGGAAGTCCAAACATTCTTTCCTGCTGTTATAACACAGCGGTGGAACGAGGCAGGAACAGTAGAAGATGATCTGGTTCAGTGGTGGACAAAGCTTTCAGAGATCAGCACTGATTCAGATTCTCTCACTGATAAAACCCTAAGATTATAGATATGTATGCCCTTCACCACGGCCCAAGAGTTATGTGCTAACACTGTACCAGTGAAGTCAGGACGGACAACACAACTGTCAAGAAAGTTTTCTTTGAAAAGTCTCACAGGTTAAAGTCAGATCTTTGGTTTCATTCTCACCATTTCAAACATCATCTCGCAAACACAACGAGCAGTGAAAACATAACAAATATTCATCCGCAGGTCGATTTCCTGCTTGTTTATTTCCTTTATTATAGAAAAGACTCATTAAACAGGATTTCTAATGGTTTCAGGACGATTTAAGATGCTATGTGACAGTTTACAAAGGAAGTAATGCTCCAAAATCCAGGAATTAGTTTGTGGTTTTGCTCTTACTGTGGGAGCGTCTGCACTTGTACGACCAAAATATCAAATGTGTCCAAAAACCTTGGACTCCAGCCTTGATCCTGGACTGCTCTGGCCTCCTAATAGCCATCAGGTTCTGCTCCAGGACCATACCCCAAACATGACCCCTCCACAATGGCCATCTGCTAGTCTGGTCCAACTCACCAGCAGGTCCTGGTAACCCAGTATGCAGTGAGCTGATCAGGCTCTGGAAAGCATGCCAGGTGTCCATAGAAGCACAGCTAGCGCTCCTGTACCCTGCAGCTCCTGAGCACGTCAGCTTCAGACACACGGTCCAACAGCGATGCCCAAAGCACGCACCGAAGGGTGTCATCACAGGGAGTCCAGCTGGTGCCTCTGGCCATCAGTCAGCATCCAGGCCTCACAAGAGTATATAAGACCAGTATCTGTTGCTTAGATGAGAGCCAGATCACTGATCTGGACATCTGACCCTGTTACCCGCCCCATTATCCAGGTACTGAAGAGCAGAGGGGCTAAGATGCTCCCCTGCCTCACCCCAGAATCACCTGGGAAGCTCAGATGTGGAAAAAAAAGTAGGAAAAAAGTGTACACGCACCTCCAAACCAAAGTGGGCAGGTGCTGAGCCGAAAAAAAGACAGAAAGACATCTTGCACACAACAGGGCTCCAAAAATACAATTATTTATTGCACCAAGGTCAGATGTGGAGCCACCACACCACACAGCACTCTCTGTAAGCTTACACACAGCACAAAAACACATTTTGGATGTCAACCACCAACACTTCATTCCCTGCTTTCCTGCTGGTGTTGAGCCAAGAATTGCATACTAAGATTTGCATAAACCTTGCAGAGCGCCTGTTTGATTCAGTGCAAACATAAGACCTTACTTTTTTGGTCAAAAATACCTTGTAACAGTCTAAAAGATGAGCTGAAGAATTTTTTTTCAACTGAAAAGAAAACCTTTTGGGTACCTTTGAGAGCCTATTAGGATTGCTCTGATGAATTTTGTATTACCCGTTCTTTCTTTGTTTAATAATTTTAAACACTCCAAAATATGAGGTGATAGCATTTTTAAGCTTAAAGTGCCTAAACAATATTCCAATTGAGGTATTAGCAAGAATATGGTGCATGCATTTCTCTGCAGACGTGCATTTCTCTGCAGACGTGCATTTCCCTGCAGACGTGCATTTCTCTGCAGACGTGCGTTTCTCTGCAGACGTGCGTTTCTCTGCAGACGTGCGTTTCACTGCAGACGTGTGTTTCCCTGCAGACGTGCATTTCTCTGCAGACGTGCATTTCTCTGCAGACGTCGTTTCTCTGCAGACGTGCGTTTCTCTGCAGACGTGCGTTTCTCTGCAGACGTGCGTTTCCCTGCAGACGTGCGTTTCTCTGCAAACGTCGTTTCTCTGCAGACGTCGTTTCTCTGCAGACGTGCGTTTCACTGCAGACGTGCGTTTCCCTGCAGACGTGCGTTTCTCTGCAGACGTGCATTTCTCTGCAGACGTCGTTTCTCTGCAGACGTGCGTTTCTCTGCAGACGTGCGTTTCTCTTCAGATGTGCGTTTCTCTGCAGACGTGCGTTTCCCTGCAGACGTGCGTTTCCCTGCAGACATGCATTTATCAGCATGACAACTTTAGGTTCACTTCAGGTTTTGGCTCACAGATAAACATGAAAGGCCCCAGCCTTTCCATGTGGGTTAGGATGTTATTAACGTGACCCTAACCCTAACTCTAACCCTGACAGAGGAGGAAATCCTTCAAAAACACCCCAAAATAATAACCAAAAATACCGTCCTACATGTGGACCTAAACGGTTAAAATCCAGTAATCACTTCTGCCGTTTTCTTGTTCCAGCTGTTTGATATTCCTAATCTTCCACATCCTCTTTTCCCATCAGCCCTTGAACTTGTCCCCCCTTCTTCTCTTCCTCCTGGTCAGCGTTGCCCCGGCAACCGCCTGCTCCATCTCCATCATGTATCTGAGCGCGCTCTAAGTGCTGGTTGATGTTTTCTCGTCTCTGTTTCATTCCTCGTTGCCGAGGTTGATCTCAGCTGGAGCTCCTCTTCCTCTGTGTTGACGTGGCTCTCTCCTGCTGAGATGCTTTAGACTTAATCAGACTTTATTAGGAGGAAGACGCAGACATCCATGAGTCTGCCTCGTCTTCACAACATCCAGAATGAACGCTAATATCGGTGAAATAGAGGAGCTGATGAGAAAGGAGAAAGGAGTGGCACACACCCGATCCATCCTCAGTGATGAACCTGAATCATTCAGACTTAAATCCATCAGTTAGGCCTGTTAAATGAGGCACACACTATGAGATAATCAGGCCCAGTTTGAGTTTACTTGTCACTAAAATGCACTCTGACCCAACGTAAACATGATGAACTGATAGCATTGATAGCATCTTTTAAGAACAACGCTCTATGTTCATCTATAAACAGGGGTAAAGGTGTACGAAGGCTAAGTCAGGTAGTTCTCTGTAACTAAAGCACTGAGTGAGGATATTCAGCAGGACTGTGGACGTTAACCTGCCAGGGAGGCTCCACAAGGCTGAAAACAATGAAAGCCGTTCTGCGCTGCTAGCTAAGGGGGAATTTTGTGCAACGACTGGAAACCAGACTCACATCGAACGGCAGAACCTCCACCGACGTGTTGAAGAGTTTATCTCCTGGATGCTCGATGTTCCCGCTCCGAAAGAAATACCTGGAGGATAAAGAGAGGTCAGACATAGAGACAAACTGATTAATAAAAAGCTAGAGCCAGCCAGCCACGTGTTTCCCACGTTACTCTCTGGTACAGACCTCTCAATGCGGACCGGTGTGAAGAATCGTATCCGGATGAAGTCCCCCGCTACGGGAGTAAAGGCCCAGAAGAAGTCCTCTCCCAGGTAAGCCTTCTCCAGGGTGAAGTGCTGGTACGTCTTCAAGCTGGTCGTCACCTCGGCCAGCGGGTTGGCGTGACCTTTATGGAGGGTCTGCTTCCCAAAGTCCTTATCCTGAAGAAAAAACACGTGGAAACAAGGGGTTAAAAATGCTCTCTATTAGGGGAGTTATCTTCTTTTGAAAGAGGAAACGTGTTTTATATCTCTGACAGTCAGCAGCAGGATGGAAGCAGAAAGTGCAGTAAAGCAGGGGTGTCAAACTCAAGGCCCGGGGGCCAAATCCGGCCCAGGGAATGGTTATATCTGGCCTGCAAGATCATATGATATTTCTGTTCTAACTGGCCCATCAGTCTGAGGTCTGCAGATTTCCTCCAGTATAAAAATGTGAACTTAACTCTTTGTTATCATCAATGTTGTTGTTTTTTCATATTCTATCACTGGTGAACATGACGTTGACAGTTTAAGGTTGTGTTGACCCTGTTAGGCCCTCAGGTTAGACCTGAATCCAGAATCCGGCCCCTGCTGGGACTGAGTTTGACACCCCTGCAGTAAAGCGTCAGTCATTTTAGATTACTGACAGTGTTTTACACCGGCTGGTATCAGAGCCAGAGATGATGAGTAATCCTGAGTCAGATCAGTGCAGAAAGAAGCAGAAAATATGAGTAAACAACAGAAACATGCAGCATAATCAGAGCTGTTTTAATCCAGTTATAGAAGAATTTATATGGTTTTAAATGATACTGAAGTAAAAGCTTTACAGACAGCTAAAGCAGCTCTGTGCCCATGTTTGAGGTGAACGTTAGCGCTGAACTACAAACCTTTCAGAGAGGTGGCATGATCAGAAATCTTTATTTGAGCAGAAATGTTTTGCCCACACTCGTAAAAGAAGTAAAATAAGAGCTTAGTTGTGACATTTAAATGTCACATGTTACTACGCGGGTCTTTATGCAGACGCTGTAGAAGAAAACTGACCTTTGGAGGCTGAATGATTAATGCTAATGCTAACTGTGACATTACTAATCTGCAGAAAAACCTCTCATTAAAGAGCTGGTTGTGATTCTGTCAGTGCTGAGGGTGAAATGACTTCTTCACTTTAAATGTCCAAAAACCTTCAACCTGCGCGCAGAAGTTAAAGCTGATTATTGGAAATTTAGATAGAGGGACTTTCACACACCTTCAGCTGGTCGGTTCTGGACGGATTTGTTCCTCTGCAGCATAAAAACCTCAGCTGTGGTCTACGCTCATGCAGGGACATTAACACGCAGACTAGAAAGTGTGATGGGAAATAAAAATGCTCTCTGGATGTCTGAGTTTCTTGCAGGAAAAATGCCAGAGATAATCAAAGACTCCTGTCTGACTGTGTCTGCTCCAAATTTACTTTCCACTAAAGCTAAATGAAATATTTTTAAAAATCTACAACGGCCATGTGCACACGTGCAGCAGTAGTCAGGTGACTCCAGGTGAAGCTGCTGCATAAAGCAGAGACACATCCTGACTTTCATTTCGTCTGCGAGTTTTCAGAATGTATGTGAGCTGTGAAAAAAAAACTTCAAAAATGATTTTGACATTTAAAAAGTTAAAAAGAAAAGTTTGAAGTCTCACAATCTGAGAAAAGTAATTTTATTAGTTCAAAACGGTCCAAACATGAAACTGAAATTGAAAAATAGTGTTTTTCAAAGGCAAATATAATTAAAAAAAAAGTCAAAATCATGAGTTTAAAAGGTCAGAATCTGAAATAAAAATTATTATCATGAAATTGAAAGTCAAAATATGATTCTAAATGTTAAACTGTGAGTCTAACAGGTCAAACTATGGGATTATGAAGTCAAAATTTGGAGTTAAAAATATGAGGTAAAATACAAAATAATTGGTTCAAAAGGTCAAAATATCGCTTAAAAACTAGAATATAAATCTTTAAGCTCAAAATATTAAATGAGAAGTCAAAATTATGAGTGTAAATGCTCAAAGTATAAAAGTCAGAATCCTAAGTTTGAGTCCTAATTGTGAGATGCTAAATTGAAAATGTGAAATTAAAACACAAATTAATTTCCTTTCCCACATTCCTGACTTCTTATCTAAATATTTTTACTCTTTACTTTTTCAGATTTTGTGACTTAACAAGGAAATCTTAAATCATCAGGATAAGTTCACATTTTTATACGTGAGGAAAACTGCAGACCTCAGACTGATGGGACAGTTAGAACAGAAATATGAGATCATCTGGGACCGGATTTAACTGTTTCACAGGCCAGATTGGGCCCCCGAGCCATGAGTTTGACACCTATGAAGTTGTTTTTTTTTTTTTTTTCATATTTTATTACCGGTGAAACAAGGTTGACAGTTTATGGTTAAAAAGGTGACCCTGGTAGGCCCTCAGGTTAGTCCTGAATCCAGAATCCGGCCCCTGCTGTGACTGAGTTTGACAGCCCTGGTCTTTGACAGCCCTGGTCTTTGACAGCCCTGGTCTTTGACAGCCCTGGTCTAGACCAGCGGTTCTCAAATGGAGTGGCAAGATGCACTAGTGTGCCTCAAGGTAAGTCTAAGTGTGCCGTGGGAATTTGTGCCATATGTTACTACAACTTTATGACAAGTACTGTAACCAGGCCTGCCCACAGATCTGGACCCCTGAAAAACCCCAGAGATGGACCCCCCAGTTGGGATTATTGATGATATCAGTGTATGAGTGTTGGATCAGTAGCATTAGCGCTAGCATCCTGGCTAACAGTTACCTCATTAAGAGCTGAAAAGCATGGCAGCTGTTATTGGGTTTAAATTGGTGTTTAAATTATTAATTCAGGCTATTTTTAACCAAGTTAACCAATTTTTCTACCAATTTTTGACACTTCTTTTGACAACTTGAACCAATTTGCTGCTTTTTTAAAGCATTTTTGCCACTACTTATTACTACTTTTGACCCATTCTTTTTGCCACATTTAACCCATTATTGCTACCTTTTCAATTTTTCTATTGTTTGGCCATTTCTTGTCATTTTTCCCATCACTTTTGCCTCAATTTTACCACTTCTTATGAATTTAACCCTTTTTTGCCACTTGTGATCGACTTTGCCACCTTTTGGACACTTTCAACACATTTATGCAACCTTCTTGCCAATTTTTGTCCACTTTTGCCTTTTTTTAAAATCACTTTTAACCCATTTTTACCACCTTTTTACAACATTTAATCCTTTAAGGCCACTTGTAATCCATTTTTGCCACTATTTTGACACTTTCAGCAAGTTTTTACCAATTTGAACCCATTGTTTGACCACTTTTTCGTTTTTTAACCAATTTTTGCCCATTTCTGACTTTGTTTTGCCACCTTTTGCCCACTTTTGCCATCTTCATGATTCCCCAGTTGGCTGGACCCCAGAAAGCTCTCCCCTTTATCCCCTTGTAGGCCACCCTGACTGTAACATGATTTAAAAAGTCTATTTTGTATCGATTTAAATATGGTGTGCCTTGAGATTTTGGCAGGAAAATGATAACTAGAGAGCGTCCAAATCAGCAGAATACGTCTGCAGTCTGTTTCTTGACCGTTGAAAGTCAAAAGTGCCACAAGCTGCAACTTTGCAAAAACTGTTAGGCTGCAAAAATGCAAAAGTCCCCGCTCTTCGTGTGAAGTGCTGGAAAAATGCTGTTCTTGCAGGCAAAACAGCATTACTGGAAGCATTTCAAAATAAGACACTATTAAATTTGAAATTATTCATTTTAAATGCAGGTATTTCAGAATAAATTCCTATAAAGATGTAATTTCAAAATAAAACACTATAAAAAATGGCGTTTCAAAATAAAAGGTTGTTTTAAACATTGTTTTTTGCAGCATCTTATTTGAAATGAGAAAACTTCATCAGAATCTTCTTAAAAACTAAAAATCAAAGTTTCCAATCAGATTTTTTCTGCACCTTTCTGACAACTGACAACAGGCCAGTAAATCTGACTTCCTCTTGGATTTTTTCTAATTGTCTTTGATTATTAACCCTCCAGGCTGATTTTCTTACTAAAACAGGGGGGACATTTCAGGTTGGAGGGTAATGGCCGCGTTTGGCCCCTGTGGTTCAATCCCCACATGGAGGAGCTGCTGGTGTGTGATGGCCGGATCAATATCCAATCGACGGCAGCAGATTGCAGCAGCAGTCAGCGACACTCTTAACACAGCGATCAGAGACGGGCCGTGCTGCTACGAGCTCTGCAGTCTGAGTCTGAGCCGACGGCTGCAGAGGCTTTCAATCTTCATGTCTGCAGAGATGCTGGACTGAACTTCAGCTGAACCAGAGCCTGATTTTAAACCTTTAAACCCACTCACACCTTCACGCTGACGGCCACCGGTTTAACCAGCCTGCTGCTGCAGAGCTGCAAACTTTAGTTACAGCTCTAAAAGGATGCAGATTATAAATAAAGACGTGCAGGACGAGTCTGCAGCCCACGTCTGCTTTTAGAGCCAACAGTCAGAGCAGAGACGGCGACTGTGATGGAGCGTGGAGGTGGTACACGGCTGTCCGGACGTTTTCTTTTCATCCTGCTAAAAACTTCTACCAAACGTCTGCCTTTTTATATTTTTGAATTACCTTTACAGTGTTTTACTGGCACCTTATTGACCCTAACTCCATCTCAGCCCTCCTGCAGGACATGCACACGTTTAGAAAAACATCCGCTTTGCACAAAAATCCTGTAAGAGCTTTTCTGGAGACAGGATTAAGAGGAGTTTAAGAAATTATATAAAAGCTTGTATTCCTTGTACCCTGCAGAGGTGACATCATATTTATGAGAATACGACTTTATTCTGCCTTTCTTGAAAATATGTTTCTGAACTAGGGTGTATGCAGCACTGAAAGGCCCTCGCACCCTGGTGCATGCTGGGGTTTGTTGTATCTGCAGATGTGCTGCAACACAGCAGAGAAAGCATGCAGATCCTCCCTAGACTGGTATGTATCATGTAAAAAGTAAAAAAAGACAGGACATTTTATGTAGGAGGTAATTCTGGCTCCTAGCAGTAGGTGGCGCAACAGCAAATACATGTAATAAACATTTAGATATGTAGAGGGTCTGAACCTGATCAAACATGCAACATTTAAAGCAAATCAGAAGTTTCAAATAAGAGCTATGCTGACTTCCTGTTATATGGCGAGAAAATAAATTGCTTGCCTTCAGTATGAGGTGTCCTATAATGAAACTTTTCAGTGTTATGAAGCCATACTGGAACACACCTGAAGACTTTCTTTCTAAATCTGAGCTTTACTTGTTCAAAAGAGTGAACATTTCTACTTCCTGTTGTCATTAGGGGGCGCTGTGTTAACATATTTACATGCTGTCAGGTTCAGTCAGAGGCTGTGGTCTTATGTGGGCATTTTTAAACACACAGAATCATGAATAAAAGGAGAAAGAAGCAGCTTTGGCAAGAATAATGTTTGCATACTGCAAAAAAAGTAGACCAACTTTGGCCCCCAGTTGTGGCCCCGCCCTCTACTGGAAGCTAACAGTGAGCGCGACTGTACGTCTCCATCTTATCTAGAATGAGCATAAAAAATCTGGAGTTGATCAGATGAAGCCCCTGGGAGGATTTTGTACTGACATAGACTCATTGAATCAGTCAAAATCCACATTTTTAAAAAACTGAAATGAAAATAGTGAACTTCCTGTTGGGATTTTGGCACTGGTCATGGAGGATTTTTGTAGGTCTTGACTAGATGTCTATGCCCACCGATCTTCACAATCCTAGTTTTTACAGTTTAGCACAATTTAGAATGATGCATCATGATCCAGCACCATTTAGCGTGCTGCAGCATAATGAAATAGTGTTCAGTTAAGAACACTCTTGTCACACAAATGCTGCCTGCAGCATACTTTGACTTTCCTGGCAGTGCATAGCTTAAAACCCACATATGGAATGATGCATTCACAGCTAGGCGTAATAACTACAAAAGAATTATTCAGAAGCATTTGATCCATAGTAGCATGAATCTGAATATGAGGGTGTAACAGCTTTATGCTCTAAAGGAGGAGGCTGGGGTGGAGGAGGTGAAGCTTTAGTCTATAAAGGAGGAGGCTGGGGTGGAGGAGGTGAAGCTTTAGTCTATAAAGGAGGAGGCTGGGGTGGAGGAGGTGAAGCTTTAGTCTATAAAGGTGGAGGCTCGGGTGGAGGAGGTGAAGTTTCAGTCTATAAAGGAGGAGGCTGGGGTGGAGGAGGTGAAGCTTTATGCTCTGAAGGAGGAGGCTGGGGTGGAGGAGGTGAAGCTTTAGTCTATAAAGGAGGAGGCTGGGGTGGAGGAGGTGAAGCTTTAGTCTATAAAGGAGGAGGCTGGGGTGGAGGAGGGAAAGGTTTAAGCTATAAAGGAGGAGGCTGGGGTGGAGGAGGTGAAGCTTTATGCTATAAAGGAGGAGGCTGGGGTGGAGGAGGTGAAGCTTTAGTCTATAAAGGAGGAGGCTGGGGTGGAGGAGGTGAAGCTTTATGCTCTAAAGGAGGAGGCTGGGGTGGAGGAGGTGAAGCTTTAGTCTATAAAGGAGGAGGCTGGGGTGGAGGAGGTGAAGCTTTAGTCTATAAAGGAGGAGGCTGGGGTGGAGGAGGTGAAGCTTTATGCTCTGAAGGAGGAGGCTGGGGTGGAGGAGGTGCAGCTTTGCAGCAGCATTAATGCAAGCAGGGATTAATGAGAAGGACGTCATATTTAAATGTGTTGAGAGAAAGCGCTGTGATTGGCTGTCTGAGCTAGGAGGCGATAACTGGGATTAGCTGGGTGCTCACGGCTGGGTGTATGACTACCATGTCCTGGATGGACTACAGCAGCTTTCCTATTTTCCTCTCCAGCTGCGTTTCCATTAGCCTTAGAAATGCGCAAAATCTGAATAGAGCAATAAAATCTGGTGATGGAAACACTGAATTTTGAAAAACGTCTCAAAGATCGCTAAAAAGTTTTTATGCTCTCATGAGGAGTGGCTCATACTTGATTTTTGCCATACATACCTACTTTGTCTCTGCACTATCATGCTATTTTATTTTGTGAAAAACTGTAACAGATATGCAGCTTCTGTTAAAGGTGTGGACAATGACAAGGAAAGAATGAGACGACAAGGCATCAGGAGTTTCTGACAGGAAGATTTTCTTGATTTTCTCACTTCCAGAGGTTTAATTTTAGCTTGATTTACAAAGTGGAGATGGTTGTCCATCAATGATGCCCATGTGTTTGAATGATATACTCTAAATGCTGGCTATTCAATTGGAGGCCCTGGGGCCAGATCAGGCCCCCTAAGTCATTTCTAGAGGTCCTTTAAAGATCCAAATACTTGTTCACAGTGTCACAGTGTAATATTGTTCAGGCCCTTCATCCGGATGCTTTTTCAGGAAGTGGCCTCCATTCTGAACAAACTGAATATGTCATGCTCTCTTCTTCCCAGTAGGCTGGGGGTGTGTGCTTCTGCTTGATTGCAGGAGTGGACTCTGGTGTGCAGTAGTTGGGCTGCAGCTGCTATCCATCTACAATCACCTCCACTACAAATACTGGACTGCTACTCCACCACTCTGCCAGATCGTAGACTCTGTTCACTCAGTCAGTCTAGTTCCAGCCATCTATTGTATTTCTACCCATTTTTGAACCCAGATTTCTTACCCTGGTTTTCCTCTGTCCACAGAGTTCCTGGTTCAACTCCTGCCTGAGCTTCCACTCCTGTAAACTCTGGTTTTCCTCTGGTCTGAAGATATCTTCGCACTCAAGCAGCTCTGCCACAGCTCTAAACTTAAGACAATTCCTGATACAAGATCCTCTCAGCTCCACTGCAAGAAATTAATCATTGTTTGCAACGTCTCCCTGCCTCAGCCTCTGTGTCTAGCATTTGGGTTCCACACCAGTCCTGCCTAACAGTACGATCTGGCCAGAGAGATGAACCCAGCAGACACAGATAACCAAAAACCCTTGGATTTATCTACAATTCAAAATGCCCTCTGCAATCAAGGCAGCCTCCTGGGTCAGCATGAGCAAGTTTTGAAGTCTCTCTCTGAAAACAATCGAGCCATGTTGGAGCAGATTGGTCTCCTCTCCAATCAAGTTGCAGCTCTCACTGATCAGCTCACTCAGATGTCCACCAATCAACCTGCTCCACCCATGCCACCTCCACCCCCACCACAGGCTGCAGCTGACCAGGCTTCTAATTCCACTCCACTTCTTCGTGAACCTTATGTCCCTGCCCCAGAGCGCTATGATGGAGATCTTGGGTCCTGTGGTGAGTTTTTGACCCAATGTTCACTGGTTTTTGAACAGCAGCCCCTCTCATATGCCACTGACCGCTCCCGCATTGCTTACCTGATAAACTCCATGACTGGATCAGCTCGTGCCTGGGGTTCTGCAGTATGGGAGAGCCAGTCTGCGGTGAGCTTTTCTTATGATGCCTTTACTGCAGAAATGAAGAAAGTCTTTGATCACCCAGTTCGAGGAAAAGATGCTGCTAAACGCCTGATGTCTCTGCGTCAAGGCTTCCGTAGTGTGGCAGAGCTGGCTGTTGAATTTCGTACCTTGGCCGCAGTAAGTGGTTGGAATGATGAGGCTCTGCAAGGAGCTTTCCAGAATGCCTTAAATGATGTGATAAAGGATGAACTTGTTTCCAGGGAGGAACCAGAGACTCTTGATCAACTGGTTTCTCTGGCAATCAAGATTGACAACCGACTCAGAGAGCGCCGCCGTGAGAAAGCTTCCAAACAACAAACCTCCACCTCTGCCATTCCCAGAAATTCACCCCGAAGAATCCCTGAGCAGCCCCAGGCTCCCATCAGTCCTGAATCTGAAGCTATGCAGCTAGGTAGAGCTCATTTAACACCTGAAGAGTGAACCCGCCGCATTAATTCAAAATCCTGTCTCTACTGTGGTCAGGCAGGTCATTTCATCTCAACCTGTCCCACACGTCCAGTAAAAGAGTTGCCTCACCAATAATGGGAGAAATCTTGGTGAGCCGAGCAGCTAGTTATTCTCCCAGCCGCCTACAGCTCCATGCCTCCCTCCTGTGGCAATCTCAGTCGTTACCCCTATCTGCACTCGTTGATTCTGGAGCTGATGAGAGTTTCATTGATCGATCGGTGGTTCAGCAGATGGCAGTAGAGACCAGGCCTTTAGACACCCCTATGGAGGCTAAAGCTTTAAACGGCCAACCACTAGCTCAGGTAGTCCACCAAACTGTTCCCATTACCCTTAGGATATCTGGAAATCATCAAGAAACAATCAAACTACACATCATCGACTGTCCTCAAACCCCTCTCGTCCTCGGAATTCCCTGGCTTCGAAAGCACAATCCCCAAATAGACTGGGCTAAAGGTAAAATAACCTCATGGAGCATGTTTTGTCATACTAACTGTCTGCATTCTGCACTTGTCCCCGCCCTCAGAGAACCCCAGACTCAGCCAGAGCCACCTGACCTCTCCCTTGTCCCTGAAGATTATCATGACCTCGCCCCAGTCTTCAGCAAGGATCATGCCCTGTCTCTACCGCCTCATCGCCCTTACGATTGTGAAATAGACCTGCAGCCTGGTGCTCCTCTTCCCAACAGCCGCCTTTACAACCTCACTCGGCCAGAGCATGAGGCCATGGAGAAGTATATTCAGGACTCCCTGGCATCAGGAATAATTCGTCCCTCCTCCTCTCCGGTAGGTGCTGGTTTCTTTTTTGTTGGCAAAAAAGATGGAAGCCTCAGACCTTGCATTGATTTCCGTGGCCTCAACAATATAACTGTGAAAAACAAGTATCCGTTGCCCTTAATCAGCTCTGCCTTTGCCTCTCTTCATGGAGCCACTGTTTTTTCTAAGCTGGATTTGCGCAATGCCTACCACCTGGTTCACATCCGTCAAGGAGATGAATGGAAAACGGCATTCAACACTCCCCTGGGACATTTTGAGTACTTGGTAATGCCTTTTGGTTTAACAAATGCCCCTGCAGTGTTTCAGGCCCTTGTGGATGATATTCTGATTTTCTCCAAGACCCTCTCTGAGCATAAGCAGCATGTACGATCTGTCCTTCAGCGTCTACTGGAGAATAAGCTCTTTGTCAAAGCTGAGAAATGTGAATTTCATGTCCCTAAAGTCTCTTTTCTTGGCTACATTGTTGCGCAGGGGGAGTTGCAAATGGATCCAGCTAAGGTTGCAGCTGTAACTGAATGGCCAGTACCCACCACCCGTAAACAGCTCCAACGGTTCCTGGGATTTGCTAATTTTTACCGGAGATTCATAAGGAACTACGGTCGTCTCTCAGCTCCCCTCACAGCTCTGACCTCCACATCAACTCCCTTCTGCTGGACCCCTGAAGCTGAGGTTGCTTTCAAAGAGCTCAAAACCTGTTTTACCTCAGCCCCCATTCTGGTCCAGCCGGACCCCACCAGGCAATTCATCGTGGAGGTGGATGCCTCTGATACTGGGGTAGGAGCAGTTCTGTCTCAAAGATCTGTCGTTGATCATAAACTACACCCTTGTGCCTTTTTTTCCCACAGACTCACTCCGTCAGAGAGAAACTATGATATTGGGAATAAAGAACTGCTTGCTGTAAAACTGGCCCTGGAGGAGTGGCGCCACTGGTTGGAGGGGACGGACCAGCCTTTTGTGGTATGGACGGACCACAAAAACCTTTCATATATTCAATCAGCAAAACGTCTAAACTCCAGGCAAGCTAGGTGGGCTCTGTATTTTGGCAGATTTAACTTCATCCTTACTTACCGCCCAGGTTCCCGCAATATCAAACCAGATGCCCTGTCCCGGCAGTTCTCAGTGGATCCCAGTCCAGATCCAGAACCAATCCTGCCAACCACCTGTGTGGTTGCCTCTGTGACCTGGGAAATCGAGTCCTTAGTTAAGCAGGCCCAGAATTGTCAAGCTGACCCAGGTAACGGCCCCCCTAACTGTCTCTTTGTTCCTGATTCTGTCCGCTCTCAGGTTCTGCAGTGGGCCCACTCCTCCCGGCTTACCTGTCATCCCGGCATCACTCGGACCATGGCCTTTCTTCGTCGTCGGTTCTGGTGGCCCACCATGGAAGCGGACACTCGCTCTTTCATTGCTGCTTGTCCCATCTGTGCTCAGAATAAGACATCCAACAAACCAAGCTCTGGTCTCCTTCGCCCTCTACCAATTCCAAGCCGGCCCTGGTCACATATTGCTCTGGACTTTGTTACTGGCCTCCCTCCTTCTGACGGTAAAACAGTGATTTTCACCATCATTGATCGTTTTTCTAAAGCTGCTCATTTTATAGCCCTGCCCAAACTACCCTCAGCAAGGGAGACAGCTGACCTTCTGGTGAAACATGTTTTTTGTCTTCATGGCCTGCCCACTGATATTGTGTCTGATAGGGGTCCTCAGTTTACCTCCCAGGTCTGGAGAGCCTTTTGTTCTGGATTAGGAGCCACCTCAAGTCTCTCTTCTGGATTTCATCCCCAGACCAACGGACAAACTGAAAGGGCAAATCAGGAAATGGAGACTGCTCTGCGCTGCGTCACCTCCTCCAATCAATCCTCCTGGAGCTCTTTACTACCCTGGGTGGAATATGCTCACAACACCCTGCCCAACGCCTCTTCTGGTATGTCACCCTTCCTTTGCTCACTTGGTTACCAACCTCCTTTATTTCCTGCACAGGAGCATGAGTTGGCAGTTCCCTCAATTCAAGTTCATATGCGGCGCTGTTTCAAGGTCTGGAGACAAGCTAGGACCTCTCTGCTCCGCTCTTCTAAGCAAATGCAGAACCAGGCTAATCGTCACCGGATCCTGGCTCCCAACTACACCCAAGGACAAAAGGTATGGCTCTGTTCTAAAAATCTCCCTCTCAAGATGGAATCCCGGAAACTATCACCCAGATTCGTTGGCGCCTTTGAGATTGAGTCTGTTATTAACCCTTGTGCTGTTCGCCTCAAGCTACCTGCCTCTCTCCGAATTCACCCTACATTTCACGTGTCCCAAGTCAAACCTGTCTCTGCCAGTCCTCTATGCCCCCCCACTCCTTCCCCTCCTCCTCCAAGAATGATCGATGACGAACCTGTCTACACTATACGACGGCTGCTGGATGTGCGCCGGCGAGGGCGTGGCTTGCAGTATTTGGTGGACTGGGAGGGGTATGGCCCTGAAGAGCGCTGCTGGATACCTCGACGGCAAATCCTGGACTCTTCAATGGTCCGGGACTTTCATCGGATACATCCTGACAAACCCAGAGGTGCGCCAGGAGGCGCACGTAGGAGGAGGGGTACTGTCATGCTCTCTTCTTCCCAGTAGGCTGGGGGTGTGTGCTTCTGCTTGATTGCAGGAGTGGACTCTGGTGTGCAGGAGTTGGGCTGCAGCTGCTATCCATCTACAATCACCTCCACTACAAATACTGGACTGCTACTCCACCACTCTGCCAGATCGTAGACTCTGTTCACTCAGTCAGTCTAGTTCCAGCCATCTATTGTATTTCTACCCATTTTTGAACCCAGATTTCTTACCCTGGTTTTCCTCTGTCCACAGAGTTCCTGGTTCAACTCCTGCCTGAGCTTCCACTCCTGTAAACTCTGGTTTTCCTCTGGTCTGAAGATATCTTCGCACTCAAGCAGCTCTGCCACAGCTCTAAACTTAAGACAATTCCTGATACAAGATCCTCTCAGCTCCACTGCAAGAAATTAATCATTGTTTGCAACGTCTCCCTGCCTCAGCCTCTGTGTCTAGCATTTGGGTTCCACACCAGTCCTGCCTAACAGAATAGCTCTGCTCTAAAGCGTTAACATTGAGGCAAAACTATGAAGTGGTGTTAATTTCGTTGACTAAAAGTCTGACTAAATGTGTTCATTAACAGCCTTTTTTCCATGACAAAAACTAGACTAAGACTATCAAAAATATATCTGTGATGACTAAAACTGACAAAAACTAAGTTTAGTTTTCATCAAGATGACTAAAACTAGACTAAAATGGAATGCAGTTTTCGTCAGACATTCAAAATCTGTGATATTTCTCCCCTGTGGGTAAATCTGTCTACAAACAATGCATCTGTATCTATTCTACCTCTCAGCTGTAGAAAGCAGGAACCCCAGGTTTGGCAGAGAACACACTACCATGATTTGGTACCAGATTTAGACAAAAACATAAATGCTTGGACTAAAAGTAAAGACTAAAATGTGAGGACTTTTAGGGACTAAAACTAAGACTAAAATTAAAAACAGCTGCCAAAATTAACACTGCTATGAAGCTCACAGCTGCCTAAGGCTCATCAATGTGAGGCCCAATTTACATGAAATGAATCAAATTGAATCAGACCAAACATTTTCTGTATTCTAATGAATCAGTTTTTGGATGACTCAGGATTCAGAAGTCTTGTTATGGAAATAGTTGAAGCTGTAGCTATGAGGTTTTAAATCAGACAGTGAACAGACAGACATCATCACTATGTTAACACAATCTCTCTGATTATTACCTTCAGTTTCTGAATTTTCCCGGCCAAAGAGGAGTGCGTGCCGACATGTTGGAACAGAGACGGTTTGAAGCGGATCCTCAGGTTGGCTTTCTGTCTGTCGCAGTGTTTCTGAAGGACAAACAAACAAACAAGAAGAGCATTTCTAATCGCTCAGTAAAAACATTAAAACATCTGAGCAGAAACACACCAACGTCAGGATTCCTGCACAGCTTTGATATAAATGTATTTATCCCACAGCTGCTCCGTCTCACTCTTTAGTCCACACACACGTGTGTAAGCTGATAAATCCCGTGTTTAATAAGACGATGTACTCACTGCATCCTTCTCTGGATTGCACACTTTGACCCACATGATGTGGTCGAGCAGCCAGTCGATGGGTTTGTCTTTGTAGAACATGAGCATGAACTCCACGATGAGCGACAGGTCCAACGACTTAAACATCTTACCTGGAAGACAGGAGGACAGGGAAGGTTAATTAAACGCACCTTTAATGGAAAGAATCTCATCACATGGAGAAACAACTCCATCAGCACTCAGACGTCAGCCTCTCTGAGTCTCATCAGCTCAGAATGTGGATAAATTATTTTATTCTGCGGGACGATCGGATGAACGAAAATGAAGATTTATCTGCAGTTAATCGTCTAATGACAGACATCTGTGGAGATGCTGATAAAAATGGATCATTGTGTTAAGAAGGAGCAGAGAATGATCAGTGAAGGATGCTGGTTCAGATCCTGGAGCAGCTGGGTTAGTGATGGAGGAATGTAAATACAGAAACACGACGCCATCGAGCCGTGCACAGAAGGTTTTTAAAGGCTTCAGAATAGGTTTAGCATCCTACCCTATCATATTCTGTTGTATCTGGTATCATCTTGTATTGTCTAGTATCATCTGGTATTGACTCATATTGTCTAGAATTGTTATTACAGATGAACTCCACTGGATGGGGTTAGAGAATGCGTCATCCTTGAAGGATAGCGCTCTGGAGTCACCAGCTAGGATGCTAGGATGTACAGCTCCGTGGAAAGGTAGAGTTGGAAGCATAATTTATAGTGGTGTAAAGATAATCCGATATGGATCAGGTTACCGATCTTGACGTCAGCGGTCCGAGCACAGCGGTAAAAATGAGGCACGAACCGGTCTTTGGACCGGTTTTAACGATAGAGACGGTTCATTGATTGCTGTATTTTAATGAATCTTAAGGTCAAAATGAACCAAAATACATTTTTGTTTAAATATGCACAATACGAAAGAAAATTTGAAGCATTTAATTTTCCTCCAGAAAGTCCTGGAGTTGTTAAAAAACAATGGTTATCTCTGTTTTTGTGATAAAAGGCAGTTATGTCATTGATTTAGAAAAACAGAGCAGCAGTTTTAAATTCATTTTTAAGCACTATCACAGATTTAAACCTCTAAAAACAGAAAATAAAGCTCTAAGGTCTCGATGTTTCCCAGTATTCTGATGTTATTTCTCTGCAGCATGTTTGATCCCAGCAGGCTTCTGTAGTTTTGACTTGTTATTAGAGAGAAAACTGATATTTTTGAGCTGTTCAGATTTTCTGAGCCTACAGACGACAGGAGACAGTTAAAACGGAGGATGAACTAAGTAGCAATGACTGGTTTAGAAACATGAATCAAAGCAGAAAGCACTGACTGAATCCTAAAGTGATCAAGGACGTCAACATGACCTGATCTGAGCTCTTAAATGCATGAAAAAGTGCCTCAGTAATTGTAATTTAGTGAGTGAAATGCATCCTGGGAGATGTAGTTTCTTCTCTCCCACTGGGCTCTGGTAGCTCTGACTTGTTATCAGAGAGAAAACAAAGTTGTTTGCCTTCTCTCTCAGACTTTTATCTCCATCAGTGACACTGAAACAGACTTTCTCTGCAGGAAGTCCGGACGCCTGTCGTCACTTTCCCGTCTGCTTGTTTCTGAACCCGTCTGAGCACAGTGCCGGGGTGAGCCGAGGGAAACTTCTCTGGGAATTAAAGGTCAGGATATGAACCGAGCAGACCTTCTCAATGATGAGGGTGAACTGAAAGGCCAAGAGAAAGCCTCTTTCTGCTCCGTTCTCCCCCCTCAGCTCCGCCCTGATCCGTTTGGATGTTTCAGCTTCTGCAGGGCCGATTGTGCAACGAGGCGACAGAATTAAAAACCTCCCCCGCAGACGTAAATGAGGCTAAACTTAGCAAATGCAAAACCCAAATTTGAACAGTTGAATTACAGAAGCCCTGCAGCGCTGCAGCCCGCTCCTCCGTCTGATGTAATTCAGTGAGTCAGCTCCACCCTGATGAATTTGTGAAAGCAGCCGCTGCTCGCAGGCGACGCAGGGTCAGGAGGATTCGTGAGGTCAGATGTGAAAACCAGAGGGAGGAGGAGGAGGTGGGGGGAGGAGGAGAAGGAGGAGAGGAGGAGGAAGATGTTACTGATGCTCAGACAGACACACAAACATCCTCCAGCTCAAAGACGAGACTCCTGCAGAGAGCCACCGTTTGATTCTCCGTCTAAATTCTCCTTAGAGCTGGGAAACATGTACTGTTGTTATGATGTATGGATACGATCTAATAGAGGGGATCTAAGACGATAAATACTACATTTACTGCAGTTTATGAGGAAGCAGACTCAGAAAAATATGTTTAATGAACACAAGATAATTATTAAGAATTTTGCTTTAAATGGGGAATAATCAGTCCATTATTTTATCTAATTTAAGAGAATTTTCATTTTCTGCAACAAAAATTAAAGTCCTAGACAACAGAAAAAAGGGCAATTTATTGTTTAGAATAATTAGAAATAGCATGCACCTCCTGCACATGTCTAATTGTAGAACGACATCGGCAACATTAGAACTAAACTCAAACTGAACCTAACCAATGAAACTTTGGGACTGCAACTTTTACAACAGCATCAATTATGGGGAAGCAACTTTGTGGGGTCAAAAATGATATTTCAACTTATGAAATGGACTCAATATTTGGAGTGCAAGTTATGAAATAGACTGAATGTTTGGGACTGCAAGTTTTTGAATGGACTCAACATTGGGACTGCAACTTTAGGAACAGACTCAATATCAGGAGTGCAACTTTTGGAATGGACTTAGGACTTAGAAAAGTCTCACTTCTCATCAGCTCCCCCTGTTTTTTCAAAGTTTTCAACATCCTTTCAGTCCGTGCTTTTTCTTTTTTGGTCTGACTGAGGATCATAAAGTTTTATTGTTTTTGTTGATCAAAATAACAAAGATTTGATCACTTTGAAACATAAGATTTAAGATTAAAAAAACATTTCGACAGGAATGTTGATCTGTATTTTCCAGCCCTAATTCACCTCCATCTCTGTGTAAATCATTCTCTCCCTCCTTCATCTCTCTGTCATCCCTCCATGAAATCCCGTCTCAAACAAACCCTGCTGGCAGAGCGACAGGCCGTGTGATGCTGCAGATTGGATGAAAA
Organism: Cheilinus undulatus; assembly: GCF_018320785.1. Taxonomy (NCBI): domain Eukaryota; kingdom Metazoa; phylum Chordata; class Actinopteri; order Labriformes; family Labridae; genus Cheilinus; species Cheilinus undulatus. The sequence goes on along the minus strand of NC_054874.1, from coordinate 48,774,548 downwards.
CAGGGACTGAAAATTGTGATTCAGATCAGTTCAGAAAACAAACATGATGAGGGAGAGACGGCTCTCAGCTCCTCTCCGCTCTGCATCGATCCATGACAGGAATCATTGGAGGATAATGACCGGAGTCACGTCTGCAGTGAACTTCAACAAAATCTTTACGTTTATTTAGAGAGAGAAGATGAGCTGCTTTTATGGAGCTACAAAGCTGCATGTCTAACAGGAAAATGTATAAACAGTTCATTTTATTCTGGTGCTTTTAAACTCATGCATATTTGGGTGCTCAATCAGCTGTTCTCAGCTGGTGGGTCAGGACCATGAAGTGGGTTGTGGAGCTGTTTTCAGTGGGTTGCAAACATGTATGCCTTTGAAAAATATGTGGCATAAATCATTCCACTTCTTTGCAAATTTGCTAGAAAATATAATCTGTAATTCTGAAATATTTTGGTCTGCATCTCGTCTTTTTTACTGTCCAGAGAAATAATGCATGTATGAGGTAAAAGAAGACAGAGAGGAGAAGAAGTGTGCTCAGACAGGCAGACGTCTGGCACCTTTCCTCAAACACGTCGAGGAGAGAGAAGGTGTGAGTTTTGTTCCTTTATCTCTAGGACCGGTTTGATATTTTAAGGTTGAAAGTGAGGACATTTTCTTCATAAATCACTTCTTCAAAGTGCTGCAAAAAATTAAAGCTTTGGTTTAAAAGCCGAAATTTAAATTATACTTCTGATGTCCGAATGATGAGTCTGCATCTCACTGCAGATTTACTCAATCTCCTCAAACATTAGAGGACGTTACTGCTGCAGAAAGTGAAGCTCTGGAGAAGAAAGAGGACGCTGGAAACTTTAGATGGAGCTCTCTCTGACACTCACAAATTCTTATGTTTGCATTTTCTGAGGAAGTTTAGAGAGATCTGATAAAATGCATCGAATGGTTTCATCCATCCATCTTCTCCCACTTATCCGAGATCAGGTCGCAGGGGCAGCAGCCTAAGCAGGGAAGCCCAGACTTCCCTCTCTCCGGCCACTTCGTCCAGCTCTTCCTGGGGGATCCCGAGACTTTCCCAGGCCAGCCGAGCGACATAGTCTCTCCAGCGTGTCCTAGGTCTTCCCCGGGGTCTCCTCCCAGTAGGACCTGCCCAGAACACCTCACCAGGGAGGCGTCCAGGAGGCATCCGGACCAGATGCCTGAGCCAGCGACTCCAAGTCCCTCCTGGATGGCCGAGCGTCTCACCCTATCTCTAAGAGAGAGCCCAGACACCCTGCGGAGGAAACTCATTCCAGCCGCCTCTATCCGTGATCTCGTTCTTTCGGTCACTACCCACAGCTCGTGACCATAGGTGAGGATAGGAAAGTAGATCGACCGGTAAATCGAGAGCTTCACCTTTCGACTCAGATCTTTCTTCACCACGACAGGCCGATGCAGAGACCGCATCACTGCTGATGGCGCACTGATCCGCCTGTCAATCTCCTGTTTCATTCTTCCCTCACTCTTGAACAAGACCACGAGATACTTGAACTTCTCCACTTGGGGCAGGATCTCATTCCCAACCCGGAGAGGGAATTCCACCCTTTCCCGACTGAGGACCATGGCCTCAGATTTGGAGGTGCTGATTTTCATCCCAGCCGCTTCACCCGCTTCCTTCGGCTGCCACCCAGCTCACACGACACCTCTAAGGCCCCTCCTATGGGTGGTGAGTCCATGGGAGGGGGGTCCCACGTTGGTTCTTCGGGCTGTGCCTGGCTGAGCCCCATGGGTGCAGGCCCGGCCACCAGACGCTCGCCGTCTGACCATGAACTTCGGGTTTATACGTGTTTCAGTCCACTCCCACGTTAGTCTGACCTTCCTGCCCCATCACCGTCTCTAACTCTGTTTTCTCTTTATTTTAATCAGGAATATTAAATCTCTCTCCTTCATTCATCTTTACCTTCATTTTTATCACTCCTCCTCTAAAAGCTTTGCGTCTCTGCTCTCTCTCCCTATCATCCTGTAAATATCCTTTTTTATTTGTTTTGAATTAAACTGAATTAAAGCGGACAGATCTGAATTATTCATCGACTCACACTTTATGAATTATTTCACACCTGAGATAAAATTGAAAAGCTCACCTCCATCTCTACTCCTGCTAACGCTGTTATGACTGTTTCAGTGCCATTTTTTCATCTTTATGTCATATGTCATATTTTATTATTATTTTCATTACCTCCGCCAAGGAGGTCATATGATCAGGTGGGTTTGTTAGTTTGGTAGCAACATAACTCAAAAAGTCATGGACGGATTTTCATGAAATTTTCAGGAAATGTCAGAAATGGCATAAAGAAGAACTGTTTGGTTTTTGGAGTGATCCGGATCACCGTCTGGATCCAGGATTTTTTTTAAGGATTCTGTACTATTGCGAGATAGGGCTAATGGCGGAGGTCTGCACTGTTACCACTTTACACCAGGAGATGGCAGACATGAGTAACTTCAATCCCAGCAGCATTTTTGGGTGTGTTTCTACTCAAAGTTTTGGAGTTTATAGAGTTTGAAAGACGCACGCCCGGTCGAGGAGACGAGTCAGAGCGTAACAGAGAGAACGACAGCGAATTGTAGCGAGAATACTCACAATGCTGGGAGGAATAGAGGAATATTCACCCTCTGCTATGACTTCCAGTTGTCTAGTGAGACAATGAGTGAGACTGTCAGTGCATCTGCTGGCACGGGAGGCAATGCTTCCACCATGACAGCCCTCCTGTAGTGAAGCCAATGCTTTGCCTCACTGTGTTTCCACCCCACCAAGGAGGGAGTAATCAGCGAATGCCGTGATGGGGGGCACATGGGGGTGGATCCAGAAATGTTTTAAAGGATTCTTCATTATTGGGATACAGGGCTAATGGTTGAGGTCTGCACTCTCTGAGTGCTTTTCTAGTTATAGTTTAATTTTTAAACATTTTCACTTGCCAAATAATTTTTAAAAATCTCCCTTTGGTATTTTCTTTGTCAGTATATATCTCAGAAATATTTTTATTCATAAAATAAATATCTTTGCTCTTAAATCAACTTTTAATGTGCATATAAACGCTCCTTTGGCTTCATCTGTGATTGTATTTCCTTTATCAACATTTCTATAAATACACTACTGAGTTATATTTCTACCACAGACGAGTACAGACTCGTACAGTGTAGATATTTTTGTTTTACAGCCCAATAATCCACAAAGGAAGGCGTCATTTCCTTCTATAAATCTGTTAAAAGACACCAAATCCTACTAACTACGAGAAAAACAAAAATGTGACACTAAACCCTGAGTCTGCAGCGATTTATCTCTGTGATTATTTCTATTATTGACCCAAAATTATGAGTCTGATTAAACAGGAGAGTTTGCTCCTGCAGCAGATGATGGACTCTTCTCATGGCCGTCTGCTGTCCGCCTCGCTTTCCTCTCTGAAAAGAACAAAGAGCCGGCGATGAACGGGACACAGACTCCTCTATTAACTTCACTGTCAGATTACCCACAAAGCAACAGTTTCATCAGCCTCACATGCCCAGAGGAGGACGGGTTCCTTTCCTCGGACAGAGAGGACAGTTTGTGCTCGGATCAGAAATCAGAAATAATCAAATTAAAAGATCTTTCACAGAAACAGCGTCCCTGAGGCTTCAGCCGCGTTCTGACGTTCATCAGGACAGAACTGATGTTAGTCTGATCAATAATTCACAGTAAAAATGTGGAATTTCTCCTGATGGAGGACGAGCTCGGAGAACAAACAGTCAGAGGACAGAGAAATACTCAGAGACAATGTTTAATGAAGGCTGCAGCTGTTTACTGTCATTCAAAGAGCTGCGAGGATTTCTGATGGAGGATTTGGACTGAAATAAGATTTATCCAAACATACTTTCAGATGCAGATTTGGGCCATTAGTCATGATGGAAATAACAGCATTAAAAGCCTCCAAATATTTCCTCTTTTTAAGGCAGCAGAGAACAAAAGCGGCTTTATTTACAGGCCAGATCGCGTCCTTTATTCCTACATCCAAACTGGCCTGAATCTAAAAAAGCCTCTGTAGTTTTCCTCCAACTTGTCCTTTTTAGTAAACGTGGTGATTTTTAAGCTCCACATGTCAGTCTGTAATAAACCTGCTGGTTTTAAAATGGAGCTGGAACACTTTAGGAGTGGTAGCTCTGACCGAGAGAGAGTAAAAACAGCTCTTTATCACTGAATATTCACTATACAGTAAACCACTGTTTTGGTTTCATGGACTCACACACTGAGGGAGAAAAGCGGTTAAAAGTGGCCTTCTTAGTACAGCCAGTTAAACACTGCAGTAGCTTTGCAAGGAGCTGGCAGGACGGGCACCTTTAACCACTTTTCTTCCTCATTTTGTGGAATTCATCCATGAAACAAAAACCGGGGTTTACTGTTTTATGTCGAGGAGTTTTGTTAAAGGTCACATAAATTATTTGACCCCTGCACAAAAGTGAGTGTTGTCCGTTTCCCTCCTGTTTTGACGTCTTATTGATGACGATGTTATAAAGGATCAGCAGTTTGTTGTTTTATTTTTGTAATTTTCCAGATGCTCAGTGCCCTACCATGTCTGACTTCCTGTTTTGGTAAATCTGCTCTCCGTGGATCGTCCACATCTCCCGGTAAAAACAGACGTGGCGTAGTGTCCTGATGACTGATGCTCTTTCTCTGATAATCGAGCGTCTGCACTGATAGCAGGCTAAAGTAAGGGTTAAAAACTTAAAGTCCTGAGTCTCCTCCTGACTGTCACTCTACCAGCAGATCTTTACAGCTTATCAGAAGTTTTTCACAGTTTCATCACTTCGAGCTCGTTTTCATCGTCTGAAATCATCTCTACTTTGTTGTTCAGCTTCTCGCCGTGTTTCAGCCTCCGGAGGAACCACGGGGTGCGTTTGATTCGACCGTCCCCGACCTCAGTAATGACAGGCAGAGCACTCAGGGACCTATTAGAGGGAAGTGGAGCAGCAAAGCCTCATGGGAAGAAAATGGAGCTGGGTAATTGTATGTGTGTGGAGATAAGCTGGAGCTCTAAACACTGAGAGGAGGAGGAAATCCCCCCCTGAGATACACGCCATTTATTTCTCTGTTATTGTGAGAGATTTGTAGTGTTTAGTTTAAATGACACTCACATTTATTCATTCAACATTTACAGGGTTGATCCAAATATGACTAAACATCATATTTAGGTTCAACCGTGTGGACTTCAGTGATTTAACCTGATTAGCTATCAGGACCTTCCACCGCCTCATTGAGAAATCACGACAAAAACCCCTGAAATTACCCAATAACCTCTGGAACCAAGAGACGTCATTACAGGAGCCCTGAGAGGACATGCATGCAAAAAAGTTGGGACAGGGCCAATGTGTAGCATCCCCTCTTCTTCTAACAACAGTCTGGAAACATCTGGGAAGTGAGGAGACCAGCTGATGGAGAGGAATGTTGTCCCATTCTTGTCTGATGTAGGATTCTAGCGGCTCAACAGTTCTGGGTCTTCCTCCTTTTCTGAAGCTCCAAATGTTTTCTACTGGTGAAAGGTCTGGACTACAGGCAGACCAGTTCAGGACCCGGACTCTTCTCCTGTGAAGCCATGCTGTTGTGATGTATGTGGTATGTGGTTTAGCATGGTCTTGCTGACAGAGTCGTTGTCTGGATGGGAGCATATGTTGCTCTAAAAGCTCTCTCTACTTTCCAGCATTGATAGTTCCTTTCCAGATGTTAGAGCTGCCCACGCCATAGGCACTAATGCAACCCCATACCATCAGAGATGCAGGCTTTAGACCTGAGCCAGGAGAACAAGCTGGATGCTCCCTCTCCTCTTCAGTCCACAGGACACAGCGTCTGTGGTTTCCTCTGACCACAGAACAGTTTTCCATGTTTCCTCAGTCCATGTTAAATGAGCTTTGGTCCAGAGAAGACGGCGGTGTTTCTGGATCCTGTTCACATATGGCTTCTTCTCTCCATGATCCAGCTTTAACTGTCATTGGTGGATGGCGTGGCCGGCTGTGTTGACAGACGATGATTTCTGGAATGTTCCTGAGCCCATGCAGTGATTTCAGTCCAGAATCATGCCTGTTTTTAATGCAGTGGCCCCTGAGGGCCCCTTCAGCCTGTTGTCACTTAACCTAATGACTTTAAAATAATCCTCCAGCTGTTTATCATTAGTACCACTTACGTTTCAAGCTTTTTGTCACCCTGTGTCTATTTTGTGAGATGTGTTGCTATCATCAAATTCAAAATGAGGTACTAGATTTAATGAAATGGCAAAATGTCTCAGATTAAAAATTGTGAATAAATAAGGGTTAAGAGATTTGACAATCATTGATTCTATTTGTACATTTTACACAGTGTCCCAACTTTTTTGGAAGTTTAGTCTTAATAAAAATGTCCATACTAGCAGGATGGACTCCATTGTCTACATAATATGATGTGATATGTTAGGCTATGGTTAGGGCTGTCATGATTAATCGAGTTAATGGTGATTAATCAAGGTCAAATAGTGCACCAATTGTTTTTAGTTGAGATTAATTGCATCCTTTATTTCTCCTTCTGGTTAGGCCTCGTCAGCGTCTCCCTGCAGCCACAGAGATGTAAAATAAGTCCACCACCGCTCATTAACGTTTCATTTGACCTTAGAAGTTCAGTCAGAAGTCTTCGGAACTGTTTTAATGTTTACTTCCAATCCATTACATGTTCCTTTTTCATGTTCACGTTTATGATAAAACCTTAAATCTACTGATAAAAGTGGGTTTGTATCCAAACAGGAAGTCAGTAACCCTTACTGTAAGGCAGCAGAAAAATAAAGAATCACAAAAACAGTTTAAAATGCAAAATAGTTGAAAAAACAGGTGTGAATAATCGCGATTAACTAAAGAAATTCTGAGATTAATTGCGATTAAAAATGTTAATTTTCTGACAGCCCTAGTTACGATATTACACGGAGAATCTTTGTAAAATGTTGATCCCAGCGGTTGCTTCTTCTTTTTTCTTCTTGATGGATTTGTGAAGCGTCGATGTGCATAGCGCCACCTGCTGTAATGGACCGTGTTAACGACCTCAGTGGCTCTTTATCTGGTTTAATAAAACATTAAATAAATAAATAGCTACAGAACACAGTTATGATAAATTTAAACATCAGTTTAAAGATCCTAAAAATCTCCTTCATAATAATAATTTTATTCTTCCTTCCTCTATTTTCCTACAGACCTGACAGCAGACGTCTGTCTTTAACTTTCTCAGAGAATAAACAGCGTTTGGCCGTGTCTCAGATGGGAGCTGGAGCTGATCAGAAGAATCCAGATGACCTTCCTGATTTCTGACTCTCCCTCGTTTTCCCTCGGAGCTGGAAACAGTCCTGATAATAAAAATCAGACTCCAGATCAGCTTTTGGTTCCAGGCCAGTAAAAATCTACGTTCCACATGTCGGCGTCCGCTGATTGGCTCCAGCAGCAGAGAAGTCACTGATTGGCTGTGACAGAATAATTAGAAATGAGATCGGACCGAGGCTGACGCTTTCATTAATCTGCTGGATTTAATTTAACCCTCAGATGGAGCTCCACTTCCTGTCTGAGCTTCAACACAAACTTCTGTATGTGAGCACGCAGTGATCCTAAACGAACTCATCTCAGAGGTCCAATTACTCCATTTTCACGGCTTTCAGACAGATTTCAACATCCTGATTCAGCACAAGATGGATGACAGGCACAGTAGAGCGTTCTTGGACCTGGAAATTGGAGTTCAGGCCCAAAATATCCACCTTCATCCCAGCCTGTGCGAGTTCTCTCTGAACCCGGCCATATCTTCATTTATGGAGTCATAACTGTGGAAGTTTTTAATGTAAAAATGAAGAACAGCGACTCACCGATGAAGCCGAGCTGAGAAAACTCGAGGATCATCCACTCCTCTGATGGCTGCTGCAACGCAAAGTTCTTCATGGTGGTGAAGTAGTTGGGACGAGCAACGATGTCGTCCTCTAGCTGTAAAAGAGAGAGAGAGGGAGAGAGAGATGCATCATAGGGTTCAGCTCCACACCAAACCATCCCTCTCAATGTTGAAGCACCAACTTCCACAGACTGGCCTGGGCCTTCTCTAAGGTCACCATGATTCCTTTATGGCATGCAGCAGCTTTTGTTTTGGTGACACGGCCGCTCATGAAGGGGTTAAAGAGCAGAGATATCTAGGACCCAGCCAAACTAGACGATAATTAATCTGTGATAACCAGTTTATTTTTTTAACCTGAATAATAACCAGAGAAACAAGTTAGGCTCTAGTATGTCATATTTTTCTAAATGTAACCTTCTCTCCTTAAAGCAGAATTACCTTTTATTGTTAAGAATGTGTACAAATGTGACAAAAATCTACAAAGAGGAGTTAACAGTGGCAAAAAATGGCAGGAAGAAATGCAAATTAGATAAAAGTAGCCAAACATGGCAAATGAGATTAATGGGGACAAAAGTAGTTATTAAAAGAGGCAAGAATGAGGAAACAGTGACAAAACAGATTGGCAAAACGGAGCAAAAAGAATGAAAAAAAAACAGCAAAAACAAACATTGAAAATGGCAAAAGGGGAGAAAAGTGGGGAAAATTGGTTAAAAGTAGCAACAAAATGATTATCAGGGTCCATCCTCTGGGTTTATCAGGGTCCATTCTCTGGGTTTTCCAGGGTCCACTCTCTGGGTTTATCAGGGTCCATCCTCTGGGTTTATCAGGGTCCATCCTCTGGGTTTATCAGGGTCCATTCTCTGGGTTTTCCAGGGTCCATTCTCTGGGTTTATCAGGGTCCATTCTCTGGGTTTTTCAGGGTCCATTCTCTGGGTTTATCAGGGTCCATTCTCTGGGTTTTTCAGGGTCCATTCTCTGGGTTTATCAGGGTCCGCTCTCTGGGTTTATCAGGGTCCGCTCTCTGGGTTTTTCAGGGTCCATTCTCTGGGTTTATCAGGGTCCATTCTCTGGGTTTATCAGGGTCCATTCCTTCGGTTTATCAGGGTCCATTCTCTGGGTTTTTCAGGGTCCATTCTCCGGGTTTATCAGGGTCCATTCTCTGGGTTTATCAGGGTCCATTCCTTCGGTTTATCAGGGTCCATTCTCTGGGTTTATCAGGGGCCATTCTCTGGGTTTATCAGGGTCCATTCTCTGGGTTTATCAGGGGCCATTCTCTGGGTTTATCAGGGTCCATTCTCTGGGTTTATCAGGGGCCATTCTCTGGGTTTATCAGGGTCCATTCTCTGGGTTTATCAGGGTCCATTCTCTGGGTTTATCAGGGTCCGCTCTCTGGGTTTTTCAGGGTCCATTCTCTGGGTTTATCAGGGTCCATCCTCCTTGGTAGGTGTGCATGTGTCTGCTGCCTTCACTTCCTCCTGTTAAAAGTTACCTCTCCAGCAGAGCGCCCCCTACAGGCCAGGTGTTTTGAGTATTTGCAGCATTCCTCAGTTGTTTCTGAGTTAACATGGTTTCGACTTTGTATCTTTTCTATTTTGGCGCCATGTTTTAATATAACTCAGCTGTTGCAGCTTTTAGCAACACCTCTGATCGGTTTTCAGACCTTTAAGTCATTGCATATGTTCATTGTTTCTGAATCTGCTGGTAGTTTTTCTACATGTGTGTCATTTCATCTGTTGCTGAGCCTTTGCACTTGCTGGCAAACAAAATCCCCCAATTTAAAAAAGCTTCACTTTGAGGCATAAATGCACCTTTCAGGTAAAACTTAGAGCACCATCCCAGCCTTCAGTCAGGCAGCAGATGCTGTGGTTGTACAGCTCTCTGACAGACGTTTACGCCCTCAGCTTCAGTAAACGGGGGAGTCAGGGTGGAGTAATTACCTCCCCCACCTCCCCCTCCTGTCACCGCACACCTCTGAGGAGACACTCTGCAGAGTTCAGAGCGAGTTTAGGTGTCAAAACAGTGCGTTCGGCTCCGTGTTCCTGTCAAAACGCTCCATGTGGGAGCAGCCGTGGCTCCGTCACCTCCAGCTGGGACGGTGATGGAGAGGAGATCGCTCCGTCGCTGGGAAATAACCCAGATCAGCTCCAGAGAGAAAGAAAGGGGGAGCTGCAGCGTTCAAGGACACATCACTACAACCTTTCAATAAAAGAGCCAGAAAAAAGACGACACAACATTGGAGAGCAGAGAACGATTCAAGTCCTGACTGAGAGAGTGAAAAAGTTTCTTGGAAAACGGAGAAACAGCGTTCTCCACTGACAGGAGATTTATCTGAACTTAGATTAAATATTCTGACGGTCTGTTCAGTTTTAACCTTGTCTGTCTTCATCATATTTTAATGTGCTTACATGACAACAATCCATGCATTATCATAAAAAACCCTTCACATGATTTTATCACCAGTGTTTGATGCTTTTATTCAGGTTTTAATGTGCATATGTGACCTTATTTACAAAACCAGGAACCAGTTTTTAATCTAGAACCTGTTCGTTGTTGTTCCATAGTGTTTAGGACCTCATCTACTTTAAGGGTCCAGAGAAATCTCTGCTCATTTACAACAGTTCAAATATGCATATTTGCTGCTTTTTGCTCATATATGTTGAGTTTTTAAGGTAAAAATAGAGTTTGGTTGTATTTTCATACAGGATGCAACTATGGCCTTGTGTCCCTCCATGGCCCCTGCCATAGTGCAGAACCCCCACCCCCCACCCGGGCAGCCCTGCAGACCCATCAGCATCTCCACTGTCTGGTCTGGGTGCACTGGTGCATGGAAACACTGAGTCTTTATGCAGCTATTTGGGGAAATCGCCCTCTTTCCATGGATATCTGCCCTTTCACAAGCATTGAATTCATAGATGAGGATGGTAACAGCACGGTGAAAACACAGTAAAAATTACCAGTGCAGGAAAGGAATGAACAGTTTGGGAAAATAACCTAACTGCACATTTTTCAAGCATTAATCGGGTCATCTGAAACACATATAGGTTAAAGAAACATTACACCTGTGATTTGAAAAAGAATGGAGGACATAACACAATTTAATCCAATTTTTTCTGAACTGCCTAGCCCTACTGCAGGAGCTGATGGTGACTGTGCTGCAGACATGTATTTATGAAAACATCTCCACCTCAGCAGGACTTCAAATGTTAGTTATATATACATATACACTGGAGATCAAAATTAGAGAACAATCCACAATCTCCCACATTTCAAGTTCTCTGAATTGCCCTGTTTCAAAATGACCCAGACACGAGAAAAAGAGCAGAATTTCAAGCATATTGCATGTGTTACCTATAATGTGAAGCACAGTATAAAAAACTTAAATGAAATATTAAAAAAAAAACTGATCAAAATTAGAGAACACTTTCAGATATCTCCCAGTAATTGGTTATAGTTTGGTACCTGGTGCTAATTTAATATGGAGAACCTCAATGGACAACTGGTTTGACACTGCAGCAGGAATTGCTCGCCAGTTCATCACTGAACAGGGGCTCTGTCTCATCATACAGTGTCTTGAGGTTTAAGAACATTTGGACTGAAAGCCCACTCTGCAGTGACCAAACCTCTCATGAGCAGAAAGAATCAAACAGCTAGACTAACCTTTGCTGGGGGACAGAAGAAAACTGGTCCAAAGTTTACTTAAGTGATGAAATCAAGTTTAATTTATTTGGATCCAATGGAAAACATTCTGTAAGTCATCAAACTGGGGAAAGACTGAACCCAAAGTGAATAAAAAAGTCAGTGAGAAGTTGAGGAGGAAGTGTCGTGGTTTGGAGGATGTTTTCTGCAGCAGGAGGTGGGCCTCTTGTACGGCTACATGGCTGAGTGAATGCAAATGTTTTTCTTTGACAACATATGATTCCTTCCCTGCGTTCATCACCTAATCAGACAGTAATTTTCATGCAGGACGATGCTCAGTGTCAACCAGCAAAATGTGTATAGCAGTTCTTTGAAACTGAAAACACTGAAATATTGAAATGGCCAGCCCAGAGTCCTAATCTACACCCAAGAGAAAACCTCTGGAAAATCCTTGGTCACTATGGCCAATAAACCCACTACAGTCACTGAACTGTGGAAGAGACTGGAAGAAGAGGGGACCAAAATCACACCAGAGCAGTGTGAGAGACTGGTGACATCCTGTGGCTGTAGATGTACTCAAGTCATTCAAAGCAAAGGCCTGTACACTTCCTACTAATTTTTGACTGCCGTAACCTTCAGAAAATTTTGCTATAATCTTTCTTTGTTCTACAGGCATTGCTGTTCTTTAATTTTGATCACTGTGTTTTCCACAAAAAAAATATTTTTTGTTGAAGTTCTTTTCTACGGTGGCCCTGAGAGCTCACAGCACTGCAACTTAAGAAAACACATGCAAAAAGCAAAAACACAAGCAAATTAAGAAAACATCTTCATCAATTTGACAACACATGCGCAGCATTTAGAAAGCACGCTGCAAAGACCAACACAACACATTAGAAAAACGCGCTGCAAATACACCGCAACACAACGGAAGTGTTTCCAGAGGACACTTAAAAGTGATGCACACGTTCGGACACGCTTATTGATGTTGTTGACCATAGATATGGATACGTAGATGACGCGTCCACAGCTATTAAACGTAGCCGCTCTGCATCTGTGAAACCATGTCAGAAAAACCCACCGGTTGTTTAACTTACTTGTCCCCTATTAAGGGTTCTGATAGTAACTATAGCCAGCTAACAGCGTGTTTCACACTATATACAGTCTATGGTTTCACAGTGAATTAACCGTGTGTATTATTTCATCAGGTTATGAGAATTGGCAGGCTAATTACAAGCAAAAGGCTAATGATAGTTTGACAGCAGATCACTGCAATAGGCTAATATCTGAATCATACGATCACAATGTTAAAATTAATCAAAAACACTTACTTTTTATCTCATTTTCCAACACCACTGTGACTCAAAATCCGCGTCAACAACATCAACAAGCATGTCCGAACGTGTGCATCACTTTTAAGTGTCCTCTGGAAACACTTCCGTTGTGTTGCGGTGTATTTGCAGCGTGTTTTTCTAATGTGTTGTGTTGGTCTTTGCAGCATGTTTTCTAAACGCTGCGCATGTGTTGTCAAATTGATGAAGATGTTTTCTTATTTGCTTGTGTTTTTGCTTTTTGCATGTGTTTTCTTAAGTTGCAGTGCTGTGAGCTCTCAGGGCCACCGTACTTTTCTCTGTTTTAAAACAATGTTCCAGTAGCATGGTATTGCCACAACAAAAAATCCTTCAAATGTTGAGCATCAAAGATTACATTATTTCGGAATAAATCAAGTGTTCATAAATTGTTCTCTGATTTTGATCTCCAGTGTACAAATAAAAATCTGCAACTTTGAAGCACAAATTACCATTGGGTTGTATGCAGACGATGCTACAATGCAGCAGAGTACTCCAGATGGAGGCATGAAGGATTTCTTCATAAGTGCTATCAAAATGCCAATGTTCTGTTTACAGCTGTGCAAACTTTTTAAACTGTGAAAAAAGCTTGTCTCATTCAGAAAAAAACGTGCCCAGCCCAGGGCCGCCCCTAGCTAAAGTGAGGCCCTGAGCAGCCTCAGATATGAGGCCCCCCAACACTGCCCATAAATCATATAACTATAATAAATATACTTATAATCACAACACAGACTTATCCTCAAAAACACGATCCTTCCCCTGTGTTTCCTTTGTTGGCAACTATTGCAAAAATTGGCAACTATCGCAGACTATTTGGCAAAAATGGAGGAAAATCTGAAGCTTCATGAACATTCCATCTTCTGCCTTTGATGATGTCATTCATTAAAAACTTTTATGATGTCATCTTTTAAAAACAATCAAACATTCCATCCTTTTTGTAACTGTCTGAATAGGATATCAGTGTTTCCATCAAAAGCAGGTTTATGGCAAAACGAGGGAGAAAAGCGGTTAAAGAGTCTCAGCTAGCCTTTGGTCTTAGTCCTCAACTCTGGTCTCAGTCCTAGACCCCTCTAGACTCTGGTCTCAGTCCTAGACTCCTCTAGACTCTGGTCTCAGTCCTAGACCTCTCTAGACTCTGGTCTCAGTCCTAGACTCCTCTAGACTCTGGTCTCAGTCCTAGACTCCTCTAGACTCTGGTCTCAGTCCTAGACTCCTCTAGACTCTGGTCTTAGTCCTAGACTCCTCCAGACTCTGGTCTCAGTCCTAGACCCCTCTAGACTCTGGTCTCAGTCCTAGACTCCTCTAGACTCTGGTCTCAGTCCTAGACCCCCCTAGACTCTGGTCTCAGTCCTAGACTCCTCTAGACTCTGGTCTCATTCCTAGACTCCTCTAGACTCTCGTCTCAGTCCTAGACTCCTCTAGACTCTGGTCTCAGTCCTAGACTCCTCTAGACTATGGTCTCAGTCCTAGACCCCTTTAGACTCTGGTGTTTGTCCTAGACTCCTCTAGACTCTGGTCTCAGTCCTAGACTCCTCTAGACTATGGTCTCAGTCCTAGACCCCTTTAGACTCTGGTGTTTGTCCTAGACTCCTCTAGACTCTGGTCTCATTCCTAGACTCCTCTAGACTCTCGTCTCAGTCCTAGACTCCTCTAGACTCTGGTCTCAGTCCTAGACTCCTCTAGACTATGGTCTCAGTCCTAGACCCCTTTAGACTCTGGTGTTTGTCCTAGACTCCTCTAGACTCTGGTCTCATTCCTAGACTCCTCTAGACTATGGTCTCAGTCCTAGACCCCTTTAGACTCTGGTGTTTGTCCTAGACTCCTCTAGACTCTGGTCTCAGTCCTAGACTCCTCTAGACTATGGTCTCAGTCTTAGACCCCTTTAGACTCTGGAGTTTGTCCTAGACTCCTCTAGACTCTGGTCTCATTCCTAGACTCCTCTAGACTATGGTCTCAGTCCTAGACTCCTCTAGACTCTGGTCTCAGTCCTGGACTCCTCTAGACTCTGTTCTCAGTCCTAGACTCCTCTAGACTCTGGTCTCAGTCCTGGACTCCTCTAGACTCTGTTCTCAGTCCTAGACTCCTCTAGACTCTGGTCTCAGTTCTAGACCCCTTTGGACTCTGACCCCCTCTTACCCTTTTAGAGCTGTAGTAGGAGGTCTGCAGGACTTAGTCATTAGTGATCTGGATCTCCTCCTCTCCAGGTAAACCAGTTCACCTGTGATAAAAGCCACTTTTTCCTAAAGTATAGGGATCAGGGCCGGTGGGTGTAGAAATGTTCTGTTGATAACTGCAGCGCCACCTAGAGCTAGCTTTCCTACATACCCACAGCTCTTCACTTCCTGACCCTCATCTGACTCCTGCCGGTCATCAGGATCATGTGACTGCAAACGACCTGTATTCTTAACAGCTATAAGCAGAGGGCCAATCAGTGCAGGCTGTCAGCTGCTCCACATGTTCTCCATGTGTTGAACTGTCATGGATTACCAGGATGTGTGTCTGTCTCTGAGCTCTACTTTATTTCTGGGACTGGACATGCATGTTACAGGCGTAGGTGGATGATGCACTCTGCAGGAGTGAGGGCTCGCGGTCAGAGATCCAGCAGGACAGAGAGGAGTGGGACAATAAAGATGGTCCCATGTTTGCAGAAGTAAATAATCAAACTGTCTCACATCTCCTGTTATTTTGTGAACCAGGCCTGGAGACTTAGAAATCTCAGAGACTGAACTGATTTAGCTCATGTGTTTGAATGAAGCACTCAGATGTAAATGTGCTTCTGCGTACGGCTGCTGAACAGAGTAAAGACGCCGTTTAAAGCTGTAGCTCGTCCATCTTTTCTGCTTTCTCTTCTCTGTATTTTGATTTTTTGACAGAAAGTTGAAGAAAATCCCTCTGCGTGTGAGTCTTTTATTCCTATAAACCTTCATAAAGTGAAGCTCCTCTCGGCGGCGGCTTCTGTTTAAACACGCTTCCTCCGTCTGAAGTCGGCCGTCTGTTTCTTCTTCTGCGTTTCATCTTCAGAGGAACAAAGAGCCAGAGATGAAGCGGCAGAGACACCTCCATTAATGTCCCCGTCACTCTACCCACAATGCAACAGTTTCATCAGCCTCACGCCACCGCAGCAGCAGAGTTTCATCAGAGAAGAGTTTATTTTAATGGCCGTCCGGATTTATTATGTACGGGGAGAGAGATGAGAAACTTCAGAGGAGCAGCTTAACTTTCACAGAACAAACAAGTTTACTGAGCGAGGCTGCAGTACTGAATGTCTGATAAAGTCTGCTTAATTTAATTTACATTCACTTCAATGTAAGAGTGAATTATATATATTATATATGATCACGATTTCCTCAGAGCCCATGGAGCATGAGGCCCAAGTATGGAGTCATTATTGCAACAAAACCCAAGAGTGCATTTGTGATAGGTATTTACTTTCTTAAACCGAACCAACCCATCCTCCTCTCATTCAGGATGATCCTGCTTGTTTATAAAAACAACACTGTGACTTTTCTCCATGGCGTACGAAACTTTCTCTGCACGTATTTTTGTTCCTGGACATTTTGATGAGCCAGCCAACAGCAAACAGGAAGAGAATGGACCAATCATGTGAGCTCTGCCCGTTGTTGCTGTGCTATTTTCAGGAGAAATTAGAATAGTCCCAACATTCTATCACATACACACACAAAGCAAAAGATTGAGAGCCAAAAAAAATTAAAAACTTTAACAGAAATTATAAAAATTATGTCAAATATAGCAAAAAAGTTATTCCAGCATGAACAGTTGAATGATTTGTCTACTTTTTAAAGCCAAAATGAAGTCTGGGGGGAGGGGGACTGGTTTGAAGTTAGAGGGCCTGGAAGTCAACCCTGATAATGTGTGTATGTGATAGAATGTTGGGATTCTCTCATGGACTCTGAAGAAAGAATGACTAGGAAACAGGTAGAGGATGCACCAGTCACGTTATCTCTGCCTGTTGTTGCTGTGCTGTTCTCCAGGGGACATTTGCTTTGATCTTACTCAGAGAGTCCCAACATTCTGTCATACACACACGCGGTAAAATTATGAGAGCTAAATCATCCCGCTGGAAATCGAGCAGCGGTGAAGATCACAGCAGCACCTCACATCCAGGCTGCCACCGGTGTCAGCACAGAAAATAACAGGTGTGAGAAAGACGCCATCCTAATCCGTGATGCTGTGCTGCGTTCACAGTCCAATATGGAAGTGGGAATCATTGTTTCTTTAAAGGGATATTTCAACATTTTAGCAAATTCGCCTATTGCCATAATTCCTATAGTCTTAGTAATAGGTCCTTTTCCTTTAGTTGTCAGTGCAAGCTGTCTCTAGATCTGGGGGGAGCGTTAAACCAGCTTCAGTGCTAACCTATGTTAGCAGATGGAATTTATGCTTTCCCTCATCAAACTCATCAAAAACGCAATCCAACAACTCCAAAACGCTCTCGTGGACAAGTTGTGACCTGTACATTCACCACGCTATGAAATAATAACGTATAATTATGTAACATTACGACACATGAAGCAGATACTCTGAACTATTTCTTGAGTAAACCACTGGGCGGAGTGACACAGTGCAGCAGCCATGTCTGGAGTGTAGTTCCGGCTTTGCATTTAGCTTTAAAACATCTCTGTCTCGTAATGTTCCAAGGTTATTTCATAGCGTGGTGAATGTGCAGGTCACAACTTGTCCACGAGAGCGTTTTGGAGTTGTTGGATTGCGTTTTTGATGAGTTTGATGAGGGAAAGCATAAATTCCATCTGTTAACATAGGTTATTGGTGCAGCTGGTATATCGGTCCCCCCAGATCTAGAGACAGCTTGCACCAACAACTAAAGGAAATGGACCTATTACTAAGACTATATGAATTATGACAATGGGCGAATTTGCCAAAATGTTGAAGTATCCCTTTAAGTATGGGTGATTAACATAACAATCTGACATATTTCAATGTTTCAATAAATAAATAAATGTCAAGAGTTGTTGTAAAAGCTAAATTTGTCCTCAGCATCCCTTTATTTACAACTAATCAGGTCAATACAGTGAATAGAAAGTGTTGAGTTATATCTCAAAGTACCCACGTTTCCTGAAGGCAACATAATTGGAGAAGTAATTCTGAGCCTTCTTTGCTGTCACTCACAATTCCACACCCTTCTCAGACCACGCCCCCCACGCCAGAAAAAAGTAAATAAAATCTGAAACCCAAAAAAGAAGATCTGAGTTTGAAACAAAGAGATTTTAATCTTTTTTGAAACTGAAAAAAATAACACCTCGAATGTTAAAATATATATATAAAAAAGAAAATAAATGATTTGATTAAAATAACTACAGAGCTGAATCAAAAGTATATTTAAATTGAAAAAAAAAACCCTTTGCTTATGCTTATTTTTAGTTTCAGTTCAGGATCAAACCATAAAGTTTCATTTTCATATTTAATTTGAAAATTTAAATGTCTTTTTCAAATTAAAAGAACTTCAGGCAGGGATTTAGCTCCATAATTACTGGGGCTGATGGTTTGGAAACATGTTGCCATCACAGCTAGGGAGGGTCCATTCTGTGAGTTTAGCGACAATAATGACTCCATATTGAGGTTTGCCTTTACCTCATAATAAAACCACTTATAAGGACAGGTAGGGGATTTTTTTGTTGTACTGAAGGATCTCACATGGAAACGTGTTTTTTCTTCCTACCTGGACGTAATACGTTCCTTTACTCTGTGCGTACATCATCAGGAAACAATAATCCAGGTTCTGCTTCGTCCTCCACCTGAAAGGAGAGAAAGAGGAGGAGAAAGAGGAGGATTGTGATTAATGAGAGGAAAAGAAGGAGGAGAAGAAGAGGAAGAAAGTTCAGGAGGATGAGGAAGAAGAGGGAGAGGATGACAAAAACTGTAGAGAAAGAGGAGAGAAAGAAGGTGGAAAAGATGGATGAAGAGAACGAGGAGGAGGATAAAAAGAGACTGAGGAGGAGGAGAGGATTAAAAACGAAGGAAGAGGAGGAAGAATAAGAAGGAGGTGGGAGGGCGAGACAAAAATGATCAACAGAAAGAGTTGACACAGACACACAGAGCTGTAATAACAGGACGCTGAGGAGAAAATCAGAAAAATGCTTCAGGGACAGAAAACGCAACGAGCCGTGACATCACACTCACACTATCTACCCACCAGTGTGAGTGTGAGAGAGCGCTGATGGTCCCAGTGTCACCAGTTCAGCCTCTCTAGAGGACGGATTAGAGGAACAACATGCAGCTGCTCAGCCAATCGGAACGCAGCACTGCAAAGTTATCTTAGAAAACTACTAATGAGACGTCTTTACTATTTATCATCATCATCATCACCATTATCATCATCTTCATCAGCCTCTTCCTCATCACTATCATCACCATCATCATCATCATAACACTCCTTAACTTCAGCTCCATCTCTGCAAGCTCGAAAAGTATTTCTGCTTTTTGTTTTTTTTGGTGAACCAACCAATAAGAAACAGGTAGAGGATGGACCAATCAGGTTCTGTCTGCCTGTTGTTGCCGTGCTGTTCTCCAGGAGACGTTTGCTTTGATCTCACTAAGAGAGTCCCAACATTCTATCACATACACACATGGCTATTACTGAAAATCTGTAAAATATAGCGAAAAATAAACCAAAGCATTAAGCTGAATTATTTTTCTACTTCTTGAAGCAAAAATGAAATCTGTGGGAAGAACTGAGTTGGAGTTTTAGGGCTTGGAAGTCAACTGAGATGACGTTAATGAATCAAGATTATTATAGTCACTAAATCTGACTAAATAACTACAACTTCAAAATCATCTCAGTTAACTGAATTAAATAAAAACTCATCTTTCAGTAAAAAAAGGAAAACTCATGAAGACTTAAAGGTCACATATTTTACCCCTTTAAGACAAGTTAATATTGTTGTTAGAGGTTCCTAAAACCGGCCTGTAAAGTTTGTTGCTGAAAAAACACTCCAGTATTGGATTTTTGCAGGTCTAAAAACCCCTCTATTTCAGCCCTGCTGAGAACAAACTGTGTCTGTGGCTTTAAATGTTACTGAGCTGTCTGACCCCGCCCATCTCAGGAAATGGATGTGGCCAAATGGATCCGAGTCTCCTGATCCTTAGCTTGACAGGAGGATCAAGAGAGGAGGAACTTTCTTCCAATCGAGGAGGGTCAATCAAACCTGGGGGGTGGGGCTAACTCCCCACGTGACATCATGAGAGGAAAATCTTAGAACAGCTTGTTTTAGAACACATTTTGCTAGAAAAGCCTGAAAAAGTGTGTTTTGCATAATATGTGACCTTTAATGCTGTTTCCAAAACTAATAAAACAAATGAAAAGGAAAAAAAATCCTCCTTTTAGTCTTTGACATCAGCAGAGTGACGACCTCATTAGCACTCAAGCCTGGAGAGTCAAAGATGAGTTCACATGATTATGGTTAACGGTTAATTTTAGGTAAATTAATGAATTAATATCAAATGAAAAGTGAAGAGAAGCCTGTTTAAATACTTTTTTTTTAAATGTATGATGTTTACTTTTTCTGGCCCTTTAAGGCCTTACCCCTGACAAGTATCTCCTACTGATGTAAATAAATAAATAAATAAAATCTAACCTAAAACAAAGCATTTTAAATAGTTAAAACTAAACTAAACTAAACTTTAAAACAGCTGAAAGAACTAATTTAAACTAAGCTGAAAATGGAAATAAAAAGTACAAACTAAACACTGAAACTATTTTTTAAAAATCGCCTTGGTGTGTGTGTGATAGAATGTTGGGACTGTTTTAGTGAGATCAAAGGAGATCAGCATGGCAACAACAGGCAGAGCTAACGTGATTGGTCCATCTTCTACCTGTTTCCCATTGGTTGATTCAAACAAAAGTCTAATAGCAGAAAAATGTTTACAGCATGTAAACAGCATGCAGAGAAAGTTTAACCTGACACGCCTTCAATAGGAAACGTTTGAGAAAAGGCAGAAGCTTTGAAAAATCCTCGGAGTATGATTGGGTGAACGTTCTGTCTGTCACATCTCTACGGACCAATCAGAGCAACAAAACACGTGACGTAGCCGCAAGCAAGCTGTGCGTTGCAGCTACTGAGGAATAACGTGAAACATGGCGACTATAGACATGTCAGTACTCGACTTTTGTGGTTTCTGAAAGGAAAACAGCTCACTGCTGTTCTTTGTTCTTTTTTAACAAAGAAATGTCGTCAAGTTCTGATCAAACTGGCGCTTTAGCAGCATCCACGCTAATCTCTTCCTCCATAACTGCACCAGCTCTTGCTGCTGTTTGTTTACGTCACGACTCTGCTGCACCTGAAAGCACTGCCCCTCGTCGCTGATTGGTCCTGTCACTTTCTAACCGGGCCCAAACGGTTCAGATGGGAGCTCTGCAAGATGGATTTGCCAGTGAGAAACACAGAAACGGGCGTATCCATCTGCTTTGCAACGTTAGAGAAAGTTTGGTATGAGATAAATCTGTCATCCTCCTGATGTGAGCTGGATGTCCACCCTCAGATCCACCAGGATGGCATTTTAACATCAGTGATCAATAATGAGAAATATCCATAACCATGACCAACATCAGCCTTCAGCAGCAGAAACAGACGGAGAAACAGGAGGAGGAAAGCGGCTGGTTTCCTTCTGGTCTAATCCTCGTCACTCCAGTGCGTCACTGAATTTATTTACATCCAGAAGAGGAACAAAACCTCCTCCATCAAAGGAAAAATCTGCAGATACACTGAATATATTTAAAATGCTTCTGAGGCAGAAAGATCAAATATCTGCTGTTGGTACCATGAAGGATTAAAGATTTAACTCTGAACCTTTCCGTCCAGACTTTAGACCAGACAAGAGGGGAAAACAGGGAATGATTCTAAAACATGAGGACTGGACTACAGACACTAGCCAGCATGAAGAGCTTTAGTAAACATATGGACTGTTTAATATGTGTGGTAGCATCACGAAGGTCAACACTGGGATATTCATGTAGTGTCATCTCCGTCCAGCTTCACTGGGATGGGACATCCGTCTCTTTTTACAGATCCAAAACGTCGGACTCAGCTCAATGAGAGGAGTCGGTCTTTAGTTCCCAAACAGCTCTTCATATGTTCCAGTTTGGCTTTTTAAACGTGGCTGAAATGACGATAAAAGATAGGGGGAAAGGAAACCAAAAGTAGCCAGTAGAGGTGGTTCAGGCATCTGATCTGCCTCCTGGTCGCCTCCCTGTGGAGGTCTTCCTGGTACGTCCGACAGGAAGAAGACCCAGAACTCGCTGGAAGGATTATATATCTCATCTGACCTGGGACCGCCTTGGAATCCCCCAGGAGGAATTGGAAGCTGTTGGTGAGGACAGATGTCTTGGTTGACTTGCATGGCCTGCTGCCACCGCGACCCGAGCGACATTTTCTTCTTCTTACCCGATCCCGGGTAAGAAGAAGAAAATGTCTGGATGATGGAAAGGAACTCAAACAGGAGCTAACGTCTGTTGTTCATATAAAAGAGCCGACTCATGTCACTACCTCCTTTACTAACGCCACGGTCACAAACTCAAATACACCAACAATCTCTCCCTCATGTCGACTCTCCTTAGTTTGCAACTTTTGGAAATGTGGGAGGAACGAGCAGAGAGTTCTACCCCACTTCTCCACAAGTCGACGACTACGGACGACTATTTGGCAAAAATGGAGGGAAAAAGGCCCCAACACGGAACATTCCATCCTCTGCCTTTGATGATGTCATCCTTTAAACCCTTTAATACGCTTTAGAATAATGATGTCATCAACGTTTCTAAAAAACTCATTCCAGTCTAACCAGTACCCCACAGCGTTTGTTGTCTTAACAGTGTTTCCATTAAAAGCATGTTTGTGACAAATAAAGGAGAAAAGCTGTTAAAGAGTATCAGCTAGCCTCTTAGCTCAGTCCTACACTCCTCTAGACTCTGGTCTCAGTCCTGGACTCCTAGAATCTGGTGTCACTCCTAGACAACTCTAGACTCTGGTCTCAGTCCTGGACTCTTCTAGACTATGGTCTCAGTCCTAGACTCCTCTAGACTCTGGTCTCAGTCCTAGACAACTCTTGATTCTGGTCTCAGTCCTGGACTCCTCTAGACTCTGGTCTCAGTCCTAGACTCTTCTAGACTCTGGTCTCAGTCCTGGCCTCATGTAGACTCTGATCTCAGTCCTAGACTCTTCTAGACTCTGGTCTCAGTCTTAGACTTCTTCAGACTATGGTCTCAGTCCTAGACTCTTCTAGACTCTGGTCTCAGTCCTAGACACTTCTAGACTCTGGTCTCAGTCCTAGACTTCTCCAGACTCTGGATTCAGTCCTAGACTTCTACAGACTCTGGTCTCAGTCCTAGACTCTTCCAGACTTTGGTCTCAGTCCTAGACTCTTCTAGACTCTGGTCTCAGTCCTAGACTTCTTCAGACCCTGGTCTCAGTCCTAGACTTCTCCAAACTCTGGTCTCACTCCTAGACTCTTCTAGACTCTGGTCTTAGTCCTCGATTCTTCTAGACTCTGGTCTCATTCCTAGGCTTCTCCGGACTCTGGTCTCAGTCCTGGCCTCCTCTAGACTCTGGTCTCCCATCATCTGTGTAGACCCTTTAGTACAAGGTCAGTGATCTGGATCACCTCCTCTCTGTTCTGTAGAGCTGATGATGGATGGAGAAGTGCTCTGATAAAAGCTGCAGCGTAGAGCGCCACCTAGAGCTCTAATGACTAATTTTACTCCAGTCACATTGATTTTTTTTTGATATGATCACATGACACATGACACCTATAATCATTTTACCTGTTCAGGTTGCTTTAAAGATTTAAGCCTGTCAGTTTTAAACGCAGGATTATCACCACCTGATCTCGATCATAAACAGGATTTGCCAGAGAGTCTGCGGGGTTTTACCAGGGCTGATGTGAGTGGATGGTGATGACCTGCAGCAGCAGACATCATGGTATGATTCGGGATGCTGAGGTGCTTCCTGATTGGCTGACTGCTCAGTAGCTGATGATTCTCCAGCACATAGAGCTCGTCTCTGCTGCAGTATTCAGCATGAATCTGTTCCGGTGATCAGAGAGAAGCATTGATGCAGATCTCCTGATCACACATCTCTGATGATGATAGATCAATAATGATCAGTCCTGATCATTTACTGCATCTCTTTGTATTTATGCTATCATGATTAATCAGGTTTGACTGTGTCCTAACTTTTTTATCTCTCCTTTCAGCGTTGGATGATTTTATTTGCTTTTACTGGAGTTTTTATGGCTGTTTTTCTCTCCATGCTTTAATACTGTGTTTGAGTTGTGATTTTAACCTCGTATCATTAAAGAGAGTCAAACTTTTCTCTTAAATCAGCTCTGTCTTTATTTATATCTTTGTTTGGTTGTTTTATCGCTGTCTGGCCCTTCAGCTTTTGCTTTGTCCTTGAAAGCCCTTTCTAAAGTTAGTTTTATTATCTATTACATTATTATTCCTTAATCATTAATGCATAAAGGTTTTTATTGTGTCAGTGTTGCAGCTTATTTTAAAATCTTTATATCCTGCAGGCTGGTTTGAATTTCCCTCTGGAGACCAATAAACTTTTATTGGATCTTCATTTATAATAATGAGCTCATAAATGGGAGATATTTGGTATTATTTAAGGAAGCACGGGGCTATTTTAGAAAACAAGGCGACTTCAGTTGCTGTTCTGTTTATTTCAGGGATGTTCAGATGACACCAGCGTCCTCAGGCGTTTAAACTGAGACGTGAACATCAGAGATCTGTGAAGGCTTCTGCAGCATGTGATGAACACATGTGGTCCGACTCCTCCAGCCCTGCAGACATGAACCCCTCCATCTTTACTGTGCCATAAATAAACGCCACCCCCCCTCCGTGAACACACGCAGCAGTTTAAACGATTTTACTGCCAAGTCAATCGCCTTTTATAACCCGGAGAGGCACAAAAACAAAGATGTTTTAAAGGGAAACAGTGAAGTTCACACAGAGGCAGCCTGGTCAGCTGCTCCTCCACAGACCCAGCTAACAGGATCCAGTGTTTAACGGCTAAAAGAAACTTTTATTTCTCTGTAAAACAGCCGGAGCGTGACCGCAGTGTGTCTCTGACATCCTTCAAAAACCTTGTCTGTCTTTAAAGACTCCGTCACTGACGTCTGCCGTCGTTAAAATCAGGTCTAAGATAAAAAATCACATGGAAGCAGGAACGCCTCAGTGGCTGTTCAAGTCTAACTCTTTTTAACAGGACAACAAATAATCAAATTAGCATCGTCTTCCAATGAAATTCTTCAAATCTGGATGTAAAGCCCTCCTGTGGTGTGGCCTAAGCGTGCTTTGGGTTAGATGACTGGAAAAGTTGAAGAGTTACTCAGAATGCTTTAGTATGAGAGGATTCTGCAGCTGAATTTACCAGAACACCTGAGAGAGAACACCTGAGAGAGAACACCTGAGAGAGGATCACCTGAGAGAGAACACCTGAGAGAGGATCACCTGAGAGAGAACACCTGAGAGAGAACACCTGAGATAGGAACACCTGAGAGAGAACACCTGAGAGAGAACACCTGAGAGAGGAACACCTGAGAGAGAACACCTGAGAGAGAACACCTGAGATAGGAACACCTGAGAGAGAACACCTGAGAGAGAACACCTGAGAGAGAACACCTGAGAGAGAACACCTGAGAGAGGAACACCTGAGAGAGAACACCTGAGAGAGAACACCTGAGAGAGAACACTTGAGAGAGGAACACCTGAGAGAGAACACCTGAGAGAGGAACACCTGAGAGAGGAACACCTGAGAGAGAACACCTGAGAGAGGAACACCTGAGAGAGAACACCTGAGAGAGAACACCTGAGAGAGAACACCTGATATAGGAACACCTGAGATAGGAACACCTGAGAGAGAACACCTGAGAGAGGAACACCTGAGATAGGAACACCTGAGAGAGAACACCTGAGAGAGAACACCTGAGAGAGGAACACCTGAGAGAGAACACCTGAGAGAGAACACCTGAGAGAGGACACCTGAGAGAGAACACCTGAGAGAGGAACACCTGAGAGAGAACACCTGAGAGAGAACACCTGAGATAGGAACACCTGAGAGAGAACACCTGAGAGAGAACACCTGAGAGAGAACACCTGAGAGAGGAACACCTGAGAGAGAACACCTGAGAGAGAACACCTGAGATAGGAACACCTGAGAGAGGAACACCTGAGAGAGGAACACCTGAGATAGGAACACCTGAGAGAGAACACCTGAGAGAGAACACCTGAGAGAGGAACACCTGAGAGAGAACACCTGAGAGAGAACACCTGAGATAGGAACACCTGAGAGAGAACACCTGAGAGAGGAACACCTGAGAGAGAACACCTGAGAGAGAACACCTGAGAGAGAACACCTGAGATAGGAACACCTGAGAGAGAACACCTGAGAGAGGAACACCTGAGATAGGAACACCTGAGAGAGAACACCTGAGAGAGAACACCTGAGAGAGGAACACCTGAGAGAGAACACCTGAGAGAGAACACCTGAGAGAGGACACCTGAGAGAGAACACCTGAGAGAGGAACACCTGAGAGAGAACACCTGAGAGAGAACACCTGAGATAGGAACACCTGAGAGAGAACACCTGAGAGAGAACACCTGAGAGAGAACACCTGAGAGAGGAACACCTGAGAGAGAAC
Source organism: Cheilinus undulatus (assembly GCF_018320785.1). Taxonomy (NCBI): domain Eukaryota; kingdom Metazoa; phylum Chordata; class Actinopteri; order Labriformes; family Labridae; genus Cheilinus; species Cheilinus undulatus. Next base: position 48,748,019 of record NC_054874.1, on the reverse strand, counting down.
ACCTGAGAGAGAACACCTGAGATAGGAACACCTGAGAGAGGAACACCTGAGAGAGGAACACCTGAGATAGGAACACCTGAGAGAGAACACCTGAGAGAGAACACCTGAGAGAGGAACACCTGAGAGAGAACACCTGAGAGAGAACACCTGAGAGAGGACACCTGAGAGAGAACACCTGAGAGAGGAACACCTGAGAGAGAACACCTGAGAGAGAACACCTGAGATAGGAACACCTGAGAGAGAACACCTGAGAGAGAACACCTGAGAGAGAACACCTGAGAGAGAACACCTGAAAGAGGAACACCTGAGATAGGAACACCTGAGAGAGAACACCTGAGAGAGGAACACCTGAGAGAGGAACACCTGAGAGAGAACACCTGAGAGAGAACACCTGAGAGAGGAACACCTGAGAGAGAACACCTGAGAGAGGAACACCTGAGAGAGAACACCTGAGAGAGAACACCTGAGAGAGAGCACCTGAGATAGGAACACCTGAGAGAGAACACCTGAGAGAGAACACCTGAGAGAGAACACCTGAGAGAGAACAGGTGTGCAAAGGTGTGATGGTTTTATGATAGAGAGAGAGAATTGATTTTGCATTTCAAAATCAGTTTCTGTCCTTGATAACTAAATTAAAACTGATTTCCTTTCCACAGTGGCTTTGTTTGCTTTGTTTTTCCTGTTTTTTTTTCTTTTGGTTCTTTTTTATTTTATTTTTATTAAGTTAATTTAATTACATCCCTCTATTTGAACAGATCCAGAAGAAAAAAGAGCCTGGCTGTAAAAGAAGAGCTGGAGCAGCTTTAACTTCTTTTATAAAGGTCGGCATCACTTCACAAATAAATGAAAATCACTGCTGTGAAAAACTTTTTACACTCGTCCTGATTTCTAATTTTCTTTTGCATGTTTGTCACATTTAAGTGTTTCAGATTTTCAAACTTATTTTAATATTAGACAAAGATAACCTGAGTAAATATTAAACTCAGTTTATAAATGATTTCATTATCAACTAGATCAAAATCGCAATTTCAGCTGAAATTGTGTGGGGATGGAAGAACTGCTGAAAATATCCAAAAGCAAAAAATCGCTGAAAATAACATAAAAGTAGCATGATATAGCATGAAAATAGCTAAAAATGGCATTCAGAAGCTCAAAAAAAGGATAAAAAATAGCTGAAAGTAGCCAAAAAAAGGTGAAAATAGCCTAAAAGTAGCTGAAAGTAGCTCAGCATCCCCACTAATAAACCTAATAACTGTTTGTTTGTTTGTGATAACTGTCAGTGAGTCTTTTACATCACTGTGGAGGAATGTTGTCCCACTCTTCTCTGCAGGATTGGTCTAATATGTTTTCCAGCATGTACGGCCTGTTTAAGGTCATGGCCACAGCATCTCAGTCAGGTCTAAATCCAGACGTTGACTAGACCACTCCAGAACCTTCATCTAGTTTTTCAGTCCACTCAGAGGTGGACTTGCTGGTGTGTCAGGATCATCATCCTGCTCCATGACCCAGGTGTGCTGGAGCTTGAGGTCATGTACTGATGGTCAGACATTCCCATTCTCTTGTGGTGTACTGGTTAGACTGGAATGGCAACCGGGGGTCTAGACTTGTCTGTGTGAAAAAGGCAGGGATGGAATGTTATCCTTTGAAGATGATGTCATCTTTTAAAAAAACATAAAAGGCTTCAAAGGATGACATCATCAAAGGCAGATGATGGAATGTTCAATGTTGAGGCTTTTTTCCTCCATTTTTAATGAATAGCGCCATAGTTGGTAACTTTAGTAAAAGTGGGTGGAGCTGTAGAGGAGTGAGGGTTAGGGTTCCAGAAAGTTCCCCTCCTGTCTGGTCAGTCCTCAGAATATTCTCCCAGAAGTCTTTGGGATCATCAGGATGTTTTTAGTCAAATGTGAGACGAGCCTTTGTGTTCTTTTTGGTCAGCGGTGGTTTTGGCCTTGGAACTCTCCCATGATGCCATTGTTCCCCCGTCTCTTTCTGATTGTTGAATCATGAACTCTGACCTTAACTGAGTCAGTGAGGCCTGCAGGTCTTTAGATGTTGTTCTGGGTTCTTCTGGGACCTCCTGGATGAGTCATCCATGCTCTCTTGGAGTCATGTTGGTAGGTCGGCCACTCCTGGGAAGGTTCACCACTGTTCACAGTTTTCTCCATTTGTGGATAATGGCCCTCAGCCTGGTTGGCTGGAGTCCCAAAGCCTTAGAAATGTCTCTGTACTTTTTAGACAGGTTCTAGTTAAGGGGTTTATTCATTCAACAGGTCTGACAGTGATCGGGCCTGGGTGGGGATAGTCAAACTGACCGCGGCTTTTTAAAAAATGTGGTTAATTGATGATTTAACAATGAGGGAAGATGCTTTTGTCACATAGGGCCAGGTAGGTTTATGATCATAGGTTTGGATGGCTTTATTTCTATTTTTTAGATGTCGTTTCCTTCTCTCTTAAAATAATTATCTGATGTCATGATTTTCAGTTTCCAGTAAAAGAAAATAAAGCGTGAGGAGAAAATACTAATTTGATTTCCAAACAGGCACCGAGAGAAAAATAATTCTGCTGATTCATGGAGTGACGTTATTAAAACAGACTTTATGCTCTTATGTTGACAGGGCAGTTTCCTGTTCTGGAGCCACACAAATACACGCTGGAAGGTTGTTCCAAAAAGTCTGAGTCATCCTGTTGAGGTGTTAAATAAACCAAGAGCTTGTTCTCCACACACACACCTGACTCTCTCCTTTGGGTCCCCGAAGGACTCTCTCAGTCTGGAGAAGTCGGGGTAGAAGTGGACGGATGGAGAGACGACCTCCAACAGACCCGACTGGATCTCTGCAGGAAAACTGAAACACAAATAAAAATGTATTAGTTTCCTTCCATTTAGGACTCTGGTCAGTGATATTATCTAACAACAGATCTCCTTAGAAAGACAGATCTACTTAAACTTTACATTTAGATGTTGATACAAACTGAAGAATTTCTCTTGTCATTAAAGCTTTTAGGAAACAACAGTTTATATCCAATATTCCCGTTTCAGTCACACATGGGAATGAAGCATGCAGCTCTTCTGTTTCAGACTGGTACTGATCCAACACACATGGCTGGATATCATCAATAAACTACAACTGGGAAGGGACCAGTTCACTGGGTTAATCAGGGGCCCATCCTCTGAGCTTATCAGGGGCCCGGGGTATTCTGTTGGCAGGCCTGTATATGAGTCGGAGGGCTTTATGGAAAAGGCCTAAAGACAATGTTAACTAGAAAAGCACTCGGAGAGCGCAGACCTCTACCATTAGCCCTATCTCCCAATAGTGAATCCTTTAAAAAAATTCCTGGATCTATCCCCATGTGCCCCCCACCACGGCATTCACCAATTACTCCCTCTTCGGTGGGGTGGAAACACAGTGAGGCAAAGCATTGTCTTCACTACGGGTGGACTGTCATGGTGGAAGCATTGCCTGTTGGTGCCAACAGATGCACTGACAGTCTCACCCATGGTCTCACCGGATGACTGGAGGTCATAGCAGAGGGTGAATATTCTTCTATTCCTCCCAGCATTGTGAGTATTCTCGCTACAATTCGCTGTCTTTCTCTCTGTTACGCTCCGACTCGTCTCCTCGACTGGGCGTGCGTCATTCAAACTCTATAAACTCCAAAACTTTGAATAGAAACACACCCACAAATGCTGCTGGGATTGAAGTTACTCATGTCTGCCATCTCCTGGTGTAAAATGGTAACAGCACAGACCTCCACCATTAGCCCTATCTCCCAATAGTAAAGAAGCCTTTTAAAAAATTCCTGGATCCAGACAGTGATCTGGATCACTCCAAAATCGAATTAGTTCTTCCTTATGTCATTTCTGACATTTCCCGAAAATTTCATCAAAATCTGTCCACAACTTTTTGAGTTATGCTGCTAACAAACAAATTAATAACTAACTAACAAACCCACCAGATCACATAACCTCCTTGGCGGAGGTAACTAGCAGTTAGATAGCCATTCTTCATTGCGCAATGATTCCTTTTTGTTGTTTGCCTTACTGCAAAGAGTTGTTGTAAAGGGGATAAGTAGAGAGTGAAGAAAGAAAAGGAATGAAGGGGAAAAAGAAAGAGCCACAAGAGGGAAAGTACATGATGATAAAGGAAAGGAAACAAGGAGGTGAAGAAGGATGTGAAGGTAGGGACCATCAGGTTTGATCTCTGAGTTTAACAGAAAGGTTCCTGCTGATACGGCCCGTCCTTCAGTCTCTATGTGGTTGTGTTTTTGTGTGTAGTTGTGTATTGTGTGTGTGTGGTTGTGTGTAGTTGTAAATAGGTGTGTATTGCATTAATCCTGCAGCGCTCTGACTGTGAACAAAGACTCACACACTCACACAAAACCAGCTGTTCACACACGGTGCTGATCAAACCCTGCCGTGTACGAGCCGACATCAAACACACCACACACACACACAGTAAGAGGAGAATCCCCTCTTGGCTCTGTTGCCATAGAAACGGCATCCCATCATGCAGGTGTACTTACAGGCGCTTCAGGTTGTCTGCTACACTGCTGGCGTACTGCTGGTCGGCCTGACGACAAAAACACAGAGAAAAACAACATCAGAAACACATTCAAGAGTTTAGGAGAAAGCTGCAGCAGTCCTGATCAGTCACATGACTAGGAGGTCGTTTGTGGATGTTTTCACGCCAGGAATATTTGAAGAAGTTCTTCAAAATAAGGCAATCCCTCTTTTGCCCTGCCTGGTTTGCTTGTGCAGATGTGAAAAATCAAAGTCCATTTTGCAAAACCCCAAATACAGAAACCTTAAAGTGATGAGGAACTGCCTCATGGTCAACATGTCTGCATGTCTTTATTTACATCCAGCCTCACTCAGAGTGATGGGGATTGTGGGTCTTTTTAAGAAATCTGGGTTATTTATCTCAGCTCAGTTAAAGGAGCAGGTATTTGGGCTCATAAATGGTTCTTCATTTGGTACCAGCTTGACTTTTATCTTGTCTAAAAAAAAAAAAAAAAAACAATTGAAAAAAAAAAAGGGAACCGTCTCTCAAATGGGAGCCAGCTCCTGTCATTCACATAAATGAAGCAGCTCTAGAGCACATCTGGAACTAGTGAGCAGCAGGAAAACTAGTTCCATCAAAGACTCTGACGGACTATTTGGCAAAAATGGCGGATGGTGGACACTGCTGCTTACTCTCTTCAGCAGCAGTGTCCACAGTTCTTGTTTTCATTGATCTAAACGGCTTAAAAGAGGGTTTAAATGATATAGTCTGGGTAAAAGAGTTTGGTTCATATTTTGTTGGATGTGAGGGCAGATTCTTCTCCTGAGTACAGATTAGTTTCTTGTTTCCTGACAAACATGCAGCAGATGCTACATGGAGCATGTTTTCAGTGTTTGAGAGGAGGGAGGGTCTTCTCATCCGTCTTCATTAGGGTCTACACACACACACACACACAAACACACACCCACACACATACAGAACAAAACACACTGACACACATGTAAAGAATCACACGCTGCAGACTGACATCATCTGAATATTTTTGTTTTTCTGCAACAAACCCAAACACGCACACACATTTACTCCGACTATAACATCAACAACAACTTGAGCAATCTATGACATCATCGCTCAGCCTCAAGCTGGGCCAATCAGAGCCCAGATGTGCTCCCTGTGGGACTCCATCATCTGGCTGTGAAGGTCGCTGCGCGGTCACATGCTTCCAGCAGGCGAGCGGAGCTACAGCGCGGCGGGTCCCTGCAGACGGTTTGTGGTTTGTTTTGGCGACCTGGAGGTGCCAGCTGGGCGGGTCTTAGTGTGGATCTCAGAGTTAACGAGGAGCAGACGCAGCTTAGAGGAGGATTCTCACTTCAAACCGCTAATATTTACTGTAGGACGGTCGCTCTCTGAGCCTGCAGAGTTTATGATCTGATCACTGAATACTGTGGATGTGACACGTCTTCATCTATGCTCCTGAAGCAGCTCTGAGGAGTAGTGGCGGCCTAAAACGCAGCAGTGACATGTCTTTGAAAGGTTCATATGATGAGGAGTGAAGCTGCAGGACTTGGTCACTTTGTTGGAGGCTAAAGCCAGAGAGCAACAAAGAGCCCACAGAGAGCTGCTGCTCTCTGACTGACTGTTTGGTTCTGTCTTTGGGTCAATAGCAGCATTCAGCTGGAGTATTTGGCCTTTACAGAGAAGTCTGGGGTGAATCTTTAATAGCAGCAGGTCATGTGTCATGTATGATGTGGAGGCTGCCCTGCAGTCATGAAAGTGCAGGTCTGTGATGAAGCTTTAGAGAGATTATAGTCAGGATGCAGGCGATTGTCCAGCTAACAGAATAAACATCCATTCTTTGGGTAGACAAAACCAGAATTATGACTCTATAAACCTACAGTGTGATGTATCAGTTCAGGACCACATCCCAGGTCAAATGCTCTAACCACAGGTAACTGGCTACTGCCCTGCTGCTGTAATCCTCTTTTACTTAAATGTAAACATCAAATAACTGATAGCATTGATAGCATCTTACAGAAAGCTAAAAGTGGGCATAAACTTGTCTGTGGGCTGTCAGCTTATACTCACATAACCACAGCATTGAAAAACAACATTCAGCACAGAAATGTGGCCTAATCTGCAAAGAGGACAGAAGGCCGCTAGTGCTAGCGCTGCTAACTTCGGCCAGATTCTGCAAACATCTTCAGGTTTTTCACCCATTGTTGCTGTTTGTGTTTTCACAGGGGAACATCAATACATCTGAGTGCCATGAAAAAAAAAAAATGGATTTGGTAAAAAAAAAAAAAAGAAGATTTTATAGGACCCTAAAATGTCCAAATTACTCCCATTAAAACCAAAAATATGAATATATATTATTTCAGTGTTTACCTCACATACACTACATTTAAGCTGGACACTGAGGTATATCTGCTGACTATTTTAATGTTTCAAAACAACTCGTATTAATATCCTCGCACATAGCAAGGTAGGAAGGTAGGTAGGTAGGTAGATAGGTAGGTATGTATGTTGGTAGGTAGGTAGGTTGGTAGGTAGGTAGGTAGGTAGGTAGGTATGTATGTTAGTAGGTAAGTAGGAATGTTTGTAGGTATGTATGTTGGTAGGTAGGTAGGTAGATATGTATGTAGGTAGCTTGGCAGGCAGTGCAGGCAGGCAGGCAGGCAGGTGCAGGTAGGCAGGTGGCAGGGTGGCAGGTGGCAGGCAGGTGGCAGGGGTATGTATGTTGGTGGTATGTATGTTGGCAGGCAGGCAGGCAGGCAGGCATGTTGGTAGGCAGGCATGTTTGCAGGCATGTACTGGTGGCAGGCAGGCAGGCAGGCAGGCAGGCATGTTGGTGGCAGGCAGGCAGGCAGGCAGGCAGATGTGCAGGCAGGCATGTGGCAGGCAGGCAGGCAGACAGGCAGGCAGGCAGACACGCATGCAGGCAGGCATGTTGGTGGGTGGCAGGTAGGCAGGTGCAGGCAGGGTGCAGGCATGCATATGTGGCAGGCAGGCAGGCAGGCAGGCAGGCATGTTGGTGGGTAGGCAGGCAGGCAGGCAGGCAGGTAGGCAGATGGTGCAGGCAGGCAGGTGCAGGCATGTATACTGGCAGGCAGGCAGGCAGGCATGTTGGCAGGGGAGGCAGGCAGGCAGGCAGGCAGGCAGGTGACAGGCAGGCATGTTTGCAGGCATGCATACTGGCAGGCAGGCAGGCAGGCATGCTGGCAGGCACAGGCAGGCAGGCAGGCAGGCAGGCAGGTGGGCAGGCAGGCAGGCAGGCAGGCAGGTGCTGGCAGGCAGGCAGGCAGGCAGGCAGGCATGTGGCAGGCAGGCAGGCAGGCAGGCAGGTTGGCTGGCAGGCAGGCAGGCAGGCAGGCAGGCATGTTGGTGGCAGGCAGGCAGGCAGGCAGGCATGCTGGGCAGGCAGGCAGGCAGGCAGGCAGGCAGGCATGCTGGCAGGCAGGCAGGCAGGTGCATGTTGGCATGCATGGGTGGGGCAGGCAGGCAGGTAGGCAGGTGTGGCAGGCAGGTGGGCAGGGTGGGTGCAGGTGGGTAGGTGTATGTTGGTGGGTGGGTGGTGTGGGTGGTGTTGGTGGGTGGGTGGGTGGTGGGGGTGGTAGGTAGGTAGGTAACTAGGTAGGTTTGTTTGTAGGTATGTATATTGGTAGGTAGGTAGATATGTATGTTGGTAGGTAGGTAGGTAACTAGGTAGGTTTGTTTGTAGGTATGTATATTGGTAGGTAGGTAGGTATGTATGTTGGTAGGTATGCAGGTAGGTAGGTAGTTTGTTCTCATTCATGCACTCTTTTGTCATTTAACATTTTTCTCATTTCCTCCAGGCTGATAGAATATTTAAAACACTCTTTTGGTTTTTGGTTTTATCAGTTTGGATTTCATTTCCTCGTCCAAACAGCTCTGTTCCTGTTTCTTGGCGACATGTTGGATGTCTTCGGACTCTGGGACGGACTCGGGGTCTCTGCAGGGTTTGTTTCTGGCACAGACGATGAGCAGCGAGAGCACTTAAAGCTCTGAGAGTGCAGAGATGTTTAACATGAATTTTACATGACGGAGAAGCTGGTGACGTAACGCAGCAGATCCACGACGCACGATTCATCTGACCTGAGCAGGTCTGAGATCAGCTGAGGAGTTTAGAGTATCATGTCTGTAAACTCATGAAAAATACATGAAAAAATACCATTTATTTAGAGCAACAGAGGCTGGAAATCAGTCTGAGAGCTTCGGGTTCTCAAAGTCTTCAAATCCTTTACATATGAAAATATTAAAGGAGTAACATGCAGAGTTTTTACACTGAAACATCAACTATGATTAAACTGGAATAGGAGGGCTGAGCTGGGCTGGTTTCTGTGGTCAGAAGCAATGGTTGAACAAAAGGCCTAATGACCTTTACCTTTGACCTTTGACCTACAAAATCCAATCAGCTCATCCTTCAGTGAGAATGAACAAATGAGCAAAGTTTGAAGAAAATCCCTCAGAGCGTTCTTGACATTTTGCTGTTATGAGCGAGGGATCTGATGAGCGCCATGACCCTGACCTTTGAACTCTACAGTCCAATCACATAAAGCTTGAGCAAAATTTAAAGCTTGTGTGTAGACTCTTTGTGTTGTTTAAATCCTCATTGTGCTCTGAATTGCTCTCTCCATCTCATTACAGTCATCTCAGACTTGAATATTTCTGATAAACGGTGAGAGTCAGAGTCTGTGATTCAATGCACAGCAGCATAGAGGAGGCTCTGCATGCTCCACAGTGAAGTATCCCTGTACTGTATGTAACACGTGTGCAGCGTAAATCTCTTAAATTGACACGTTGTTCTCGGCAGCATGCTGAGTCTGGATCAAGCCACGCTACGGACCAATGCAAACACATTTGGCTGTGAAGTCTGGATCAGATCTGGCCCCGGTTTCTGTTTGACTTGGATGCACTGGTTCAGTTCTTTTACTATGTAACTGTGATCAACATTGAGACTCCTGCAGAGCCTTCGCTGCAGCTCCAGAGGGAAGATGTGTGTCCAAATATGAAGCTGAAATATGGAGCTAACACTGGCATCATTTATGAGCAGATTTAGGCTGAGAACAGGGGAGGATTATGCAACCAAATTTTGTGTTTAAACAATTATTTAAGATCAGAACAGAAATTTTAATCTCCATGCAATAGTTGGGAACATTTCTGGTGTTAACTCTGATCAAATCTCATGTAACTAAACAGCTCTATGAAATGAGAAGGTTTGATAGGATCTCCCGCTCCTGCAGCACAGAGGAGTCTGTCTCTGCACTGCATCTGTCTGTAGCAAACTTAAGTGTTAACCTGTGCATCTTAATAGGATGAAATGGTAAAACGTTGCTGACTGCTTATTGGGTGGAGGAAGAAGAAGACACTCACAGCACCACTGTGATGCAAACAACATCCTGTACTGAGTCATTACTGTTGCAAAACTCCAGAGTGATGCTGCTTCTTTGTGAAGCTGACGATGATTTTCCTCGTTGTGGTCAAAACTTTCTCTGCAAACTCAAAACACATTTCTACCGAGTGTTCGATGGCTTAGTGGTTTAAGGTGCGCCCAATGTTCACAGGTGGCCCAGGTTCGAATCCGGCCTGTGGTCATTTCCTGCATGTCTATCCCAACTCTTTCATCCCTGTTTCTGACTCTATCCACTGTCCTCCTCTATAATTGAAGGCATAAAAAGTCCGAAAATAAATCTAAAAAAACAAAAAACAAACCAACACACATTTCTACTATTGGTTTAATGAAAAAACGATTAATAAAAAACAGGTAGAGGATGAACCAATCACGTTAGCCTTGTCCGTTGAACAAACCAGAGAATAAGCCTCTGTAAACCCAGAGAATGGCCCCTGACAAATTTATTGATAATCTCCAGTCTTGTGTGTTAGATTAGTAGCATTGGTACTATTGGTGCAATTTGGAGCTGAATATGGTATTAAACTATTATTGGGTTCTGATGAAATTGTTGATTCGTGCCACTCTTAAACAGTTCATCATTGCTGTTTCTGCAAATTTATGCAACATTTTGCCACTTTTAACCAAGCGGCAACCTCAGGTCCTGAAAAAATGAAGCCAATGTGGAAGTGCAAAAAATACCACGAGTGCCCACTTGAGGCTGGCCGCAGAAACACAGAAGTCCCATCTAGAAACCTGTTAAACAGCCGGTTTTGACACTAGAAATAAACTGGTTTACAGCCTGGTTCAAAATACCACACGTGTCTCATTAGCTAGTGTCTTATTGTGCTCCCACTGTACGGGGGGTGAATTTTTTTGTACCACGATCTATTGGATTATATCTAGGATAAACCTCACTTCACGCTGATTGGCGTGTCTCATTTGATTGACAGATAGCTGGACAGGAGGAGGCTACGTTTATGTAAACCAGAATGCTAGCTAGCTAGCTAGCTGAAAGGAAGTAGAGTTCAGTGGGCGGGCTGTTAGGTTGATCCAAAGTCTGGTTAAGGCCGCGATTTCAATATGGACGCCTCTGTGGATTGGCTTAAAGAGCTGTTTGAGTCCGCCTATTGTAAGCAGACGGCTGACGTCACACAGGCCTTGTCCAATTCTTTCTACAGTCTATGCTTTTAACCCATTTTTGCCACTTTTTAACGTCTTTTCACCACTGTTTTCACATATTATGACCATTTTAGCCTTTTATCCCTTTAACTAATTTTGGCACTTGTTACTACTCTATCTATTTTTCAACATTTTTACCGCTCTTAACCAATTTTTGCCACTGTTTCCACCATTTTTCCACTTTTTAACCACTTTTCATAATTTCAACAATAAGTCATGATCTCAAAATGTTAAAATGCATTCTTGAGTTTTGCAACAATAATGACTCCATAATCCTGCTCCTTCCTGCACGTTTGAGTTGAGTTGTCGATGTGTTTCTTGAGTTCTAGAATTGAATTACGGTGAAATAATCTGAAATAATGTCCTGTTACTCTGCTCACAAACCAGGTGATCAGATCAGTGACTCAACCATCACTTCTGATACTTCAATCCTAAATTTCATCCAAAACAGCTGAAAAGAATCAACTGCTGATCAATCAAGGTATCTCTGACTGAGTAGACCTAAAATCTGTGTGGTCCATCAGTGTAGCAGCATACTGTATATTTGTGACATGTTTTAAGTTCTCACAGGAACCAACGGGCTTTGAGCTGAGAGGTAGAGACAAGCAGTCAGATTGAAGAAAAGCGCTGACGTGTCGGTGGTTCAGATCTGCACATTTGATTTCATATGAAAAAGTTGAAGAAAACGAGGTTCAGGAGGTGAAAGTATCAGAGGAAGATCAGACTCTGCAGCACAAACAGCTCAGAGAGCGTCTTCATCACTGAGACTGCAGAATCAGACAAACACAGAAACCTCACAGCTTTATTTAACGCATCCATCCTCGATGCCTGCAGCAGTCTGAGGTTAGCGTTAGCACAGAAGCTAACAACATTATCACTGTGTTTGCTGAGGTTCATTAGCTAAACCACTGACCTTTAGAAGGCATCAACACACTAGCCCTGACAGACAATTATCCACACACTGAAACACACACATTAAGACACACAATCACTGACCTCAGCAATCAGAACCACGATGACGCAGTCTTCCTTCTCGGCAGCGCTGAGTTCCGACATCAGAGAGGTGAGCGTGTCGGTCAGGTAGGAGTGGACCTCCCGCTTCACACTGGGGACCCCCATCACTATGGAGACTGGACAAACACAAACAGAGGAGATTTTAGGTGAATTTAACATTTAAAGAAGGAGCAGATGGAGGAGAAGCTGCAGAGAAAACAACAGCAGAAGAAGAATGATGACGGCGCTCAAAGCGTAACAACAACAGATGTGCTTTTGTTTATCGTCAAAAGAAGACAACAGACGGAAAACATTGACGCGGACCGTGTGAGGGAAGATCTAGAGAGGAGGTCAACTATCTCTCATTCATTCACCTTTCAGAGAGCAATATCAGGGCCTGAGCACCAACCATGGTGTGAGGAACCCCGAAACTGAGGGACATCATATTTATCTTCTTTTGGAAAGATAAACAGCTCATTTGGGGGCAATAATATGCCTTAAAACTCCCCAAAATGTTAAAAAAATCCTCCCCCTTTGAAAATGTAGGTTCTCTGGTGGTTTTATGCAGGTCCCAGCAGCAAAATGGGTAAAAATGGTAAAAAAAAAAAAGGAAAAGAGAATTGGCAAACATGGGAGAAAATAGGCAAAAGGTACTAAAATGAGTAAAAAGCAGCAAACATTGGTGTAGAAGTGGAACAATAAATCACAACTGGGGAGTTCATCAGGGGCCTATTCTCTGGGTGTATCAGGGGCCCATTCTCTGGGTTTATCAGGGGCCATTCTCTGGGTTTATCAGGGGCCCATTCTCTGGGTTTATCAGGGCCCATTCTCTGGGTTTATCAGGGGCCATTCTCTAGGTTTATCAGGGTCCATTCTCTGGGTTTATCAGGGGCCCATTCTCTGGGTTTATCAGGGCCCATTCTCTGGGTTTATCAGGGGCCCATACTGTGGGTTTATCAGGGGCCCATTCTCTGGGTTTATCAGGGGTCATTCTCCAGGTTTATCAGGGTCCATTCTCTGGGTTTATCAGGGGCCCATTCTCTGGGTTTATCAGGGCCCATTCTCTGGGTTTATCAGGGGCCCATACTGTGGGTTTATCAGGGTCCATTCTCTGGGTTTATCAGGGGCCCATTCTCTGGGTTTATCAGGGCCCATTCTCTGGGTTTATCAGGGGCCCATTCTCTGGGTTTATCAGGGGCCATTGTCTGGGTTTAGCTGGGGCCATTATCTGGTTTTATTAGGGGCCTTTTTCTGGGTTTATCAGGGGTCCATTCTCTGGGTTTATCAGGGTCCATTCTCTGGGTTTATCAGGGGCCCATTCTCTGGGTTTATCAGGGCCCATTCTCTGGGTTTATCAGGGTCCATTCTCTGGGTTTATCAGGGTCTATTCTCTGGGTTTATCAGGGGCCCATTCTCTGGGTTTATCAGGGGCCCTTCTCTGGGTTTATCAGGGTCCATTCTCTGGGTTTATCAGGGTCCATTCTCTGGGTTTATCAGGGGTCCATTCTCTGGGTTTATCAGGGGTCCATTCTCTGGGTTTATCAGGGGCCCATTCTCTGGGTTTATCAGGGTCCATTCTCTGGGTTTATCAGGGTCCATTCTCTGGGTTTATCAGGGGTCCATTCTCTGGGTTTATCAGGGGCCCATTCTCTGGGTTTATCAGGGTCCATTCTCTGGGTTTATCAGGGTCCATTCTCTGGGTTTATCAGGGTCCATTCTCTGGGTTTATCAGGGTCCGTTCTCTGGGTTTATCAGGGTCCATTCTCTGGGTTTATCAGGGTCCATTCTCTGGGTTTATCAGGGGCCCATTCTCTGGGTTTATCAGGGTCCATTCTCTGGGTTTATCAGGGTCATTCTCTGGGTTTATCAGGGTCATTCTTTGGGTTTATTAGGGTCCATTCTCTGGGTTTATCAGGGCCTATTCTCTGGATTTATCAGGGTCCATTCTCTGGGTTTATCAGGGGCCCATTCTCTGGGTTTATCAGGGGTCCATTCTCTGGGTTTATCAGGGGCCCATTCTCTGGGTTTATCAGGGGCCCATTCTCTGGGTTATCAGGGTCCATTCTCTGGGTTTATCAGGGGCCCATTCTCTGGGTTTATCAGGGTCATTCTCTGGGTTTATCAGGGTCATTCTCTGGGTTTATCAGGGTCCATTCTCTGGGTTTATCAGGGACATTCTCTGGGTTTATCAGGGGCCCATTCTCTGGGTTTATCAGGGTCATTCTCTGGGTTTATCAGGGTCCATTCTCTGGGTTTATCAGGGTCATTCTCTGGGTTTATCAGGGCCCATTCTCTGGGTTTATCAGGGTCATTCTCTGGGTTTATCAGGGTCCATTCTCTGGGTTTATCAGGGTCATTCTCCGGGTTTATCAGGGCCTATTCTCTGGGTTTATCAGGGTCATTCTCTGGGTTTATCAGGGGCCCATTCTCTGGGTTTATCAGGGTCATTCTCTGGGTTTATCAGGGTCCATTCTCTGGGTTTATCAGGGTCATTCTCTGGGTTTATCAGGGCCTATTCTCTGGGTTTATCAGGGTCATTCTCTGGGCAGCCCTGATGAATTCAGAGAGGCATTCAGATTTCCTCCACTGTCTTCGTTCTTGGCAGCCTCGGCGCCCCCTGCAGCCTTTAATCCATACATTTTCTCACCTCTCTCTCCCTCTCTGCTTAGACCATCGTCTCTCTCGCCCCAGGTAAAACCACTTTGTGCTGAGCCTGTTTCCTCTCAGAACTTTAAACTTATAAATCAGATTCATCCTCCCATGGATAAACATGTATAGGTTTCCTCTTTGTTGTTATCTCTCCTCCACCATAAAGCTCTCTCTGTCTAACCTGTTTTAGTCAAAGTGCATCATAAATACATTTGACTGCAGCACACAGGCTGATATCTCAGTGATGTGTTTGTTCTCGCTGGTTTTATCTGTTTTTATGCCCTCTGTGTGTAAAGCAGGCTGTCAGGAGGAAATGGTTTACTAAGCAGAAAAAATGCTTTATAAATAAATTAGAGCCGACGCGCTCACACAAACACTCAGTGACCTTGCAGAAGCTTGCTTGGTAGTAGCTGTTTGTTTTACTCTCCGGGGATGCGGGAATATGGGGGGGGCTCAGTGAGCTCGTTCCCCGGGGGAGGTGCACTGTGGCTGGGCAGTAGGACCAGAGAGACACCCCCAGGCCTCCAGGAGTGTTGGTTTGTGTTTGTGTACTATGAGTAAATAGATATCATCTTATATTAATGTAGTCTTTAGCCCACAGAGTGTATGTTTGTTTTTACCTCCGGTGCGTCCCTGTCCCAGGTGTACGGCGGGCAGCAGGCTGTCCTCACGGTTCAGCAGGTGAGGAAGGTGATGGAAGATGGAGGGAAGCTGCAGCACGTTTTTACTGCTGCTCACGTTCCACAACTTCAACCTCGTCTCCTCTGAAACCAGACACAAGGTTAGGTTAGACCACGTCAGACCACATCAGACCAGGTGAGACCAGGTCAGACAGGATATGACTCATACGTAAGCTTATCACCTGTAAAAAAAAAAATAACAGAGAAGCTGAAGTATTAAACCAAAGTTCAATAGTTCTGGTATCACTGCCATCCTAATCACACTAGACTAGATTTACCAGGTTAAACCGGATCAGTCCAGGTTAAACCGGATCAGTCCAAGTTAAACCGGATCAGTCCAGGTTAAACCGGATCAGTCCAGGTTAAACCAGATCAGTCCAGGTTAAGCCAGATCAGTCCAGGTTAAACCAGATCAGTCAAGGTTAAACTGGATAAGTCAAGATTAAACCAGATTAGTTATGGTTAAACAAGATCAGTCAAGGCTGAATAAAATTAGTCCAGGTTAAACTGATTAAGTCCAGGTAAAACCAGATTAGTTATGGTTAAACCGAATAAGTAAAGGTTAAACCAGATCAGTCCAGGTTAAACAAGATTAGTCAAGGTTGAATGAAATTAGTCCAGGTTAAACTGATTAAGTCAAATTTAAACCACATATGTCATGGTTAAACCAAATAAGTCCAGGTTAAATCACATTAGTCCAGTTTGAGTAAAATTAGTCCAGATTAAAGCAGAATAGTGCCTGTTAAGTCATTCAGTCTATGTCAAAGTGGATTAGTCTAGGTTAAACCGAATAAGTCCAGGTAAAACCCATAAAATTAGTATAGGTTCAACCAGGTAGTCTAGGTTAAACCAGATAAATCCATAGAAAGCCAGGTTAGTCTAGGTTAAACCGGTCAGTCCAGATTAGTCCAGGTTAAACCAGATCAGTCCAGGTTAGTCCAGGTTAAACCAGATTAGTCCAGGTTAGTCCAGGTTAGCCCAGATTAGTCCAGGTTAGTCCAGGTTAGTCCAGATCAGTCCAGGTTAGTCCAGGTTAAACTAGATTAGTCCAGGTTAGTCCAGATTAGTCCAGGTTAAACCAGATTAGTTCAGGTTAGCCCAGGTTAAACCAGATTAGTTTAGGTTAAACCAGACTAATCAAGATTAAACAAGATCAGTCCAGGTTAAATCAGTTTAGTGCAGGTTAAACCAGATTAGTCCAGGTTAGTCCAGACTGAAACAGGTTAGTCCAGGTTAAACCACATTAACGGGGTCTTCTCTGACCTGAGAGGCTGCTCCAGGTTCGGTTTATGTCTCTCAGGGCCTGTTTCTCAGCGATGGCCCTCTTGATCTCTTCAAGGACCAGGTTCAGCTCTTTGGAGCGCCGCAGGTTCTCCTGCTCAGCTGAGTGAAGGCGCTCCCTCAACGCCAGGAACTCCCTCTGGTAGATATCCACCACATCTCCTGTAGACGGAGAGAGAAGGACCAGGAGGTTAGTGACGGCAGACGTTGTGAAACACAAGGTTGAGTTTTCTGCTGAAACACAGTAAATACTCCTAAATATCCCACAGTGAGCAGCAGAGGTCATTGAATCACTCACAAACATCCATTAAGATCAAACCGGACTGACAATAACCAGGTTATCAGTAACTTTGAGACAGCCTCTATGTTAGAGTCAGTGTTTTATATGCATTTGTAAATAAATCTAAAACTGTCTAAGGTGCCACGCATTTCTGATCGATCTCTGCAGAAAGTAAAGATGGACCCTAATGCCGTCTCATACTTGATCTGATTTATCTGATGGATGTTTGACGCCATATTTAAACCTCCTCATCGACAGTAAGTGTCAGACAGCAGAGAGAGATTGAAGCTTCACAGGATTAGAGCACAGAGAAATTTGACGGCACCGACTGTACCAGCTCTCCCTGATCAACAGGTGCAGAAAAAAGATGCCGTAATCTGAGTAAAAACATGAAAATAAAAAGCTAAATCCTTCATCTGCTGCAGCAAACATCATCCATCATCCCTCCATCATCCCGCTGAGTTAATGCTGTGTGAAGGTAAATCTGCTGTAATCCATGTGAGGCCCACACGCAGACGCCTCCATTCACTCCATTCAGCCGCTGACGCTAATGTGACCGACCGCCGTCTGATGGCGAGGAGCTACAGAGAGTAAGCGACGGCACGGACACATCAGTCTGACGGGCCAGAAACAGTATTTCAAAATAACCCAGGGATCTTCAGAGTTTCACTGCACAGAAATTCACTAAATGTTGTATTTTATATTTAGTTATTCACATTTTTTAAATATATATTAAAGAAATTAAATCATCAACACACAAAAACAGCAAATAAACTGTGGATACACCAGCAGTCAGCCAAAAAAAACTGTAAAACCCAAAATATGCAACAGGCAAAAGTGTTGGCAACAACAACCAGCAACAAAAAAGGCAACATAACCAAAAGGTGACACAAAAAAGTTGACAACAAAAAAGTGGAACCATTTCATCTCAGCAACACAAGAAGTGAATGACAACACCAAAACAAAAACAAACAAAAACTAGCAACAAAAAATAATGGGAATAAAAATCTGGGAGAAAAATTGCCAAAAACATAAAATCAGCAACAACAAATGGCAACCGTAAAACTCAGCGAGACAACTTACAGGTTACAAACAAAAATCTTAGCAACATAAAAAATATTGGTAACGCCAAATCTCAGCAACACAAAAAGAAGATGGCAGCACTGAAACTGTGAAGACAAAAGGTTGAAAACAAAAATTTGCAACAGAAAAAGTGACAAAAACTCTGAAACAAAAGAGGCAACAAAATCATGGAAACAACAAAAAATTAGAAACACCAAAAAAGGCAGCACCAAATCTTTGCAACACATGAAAAGAGAAAATAAAACTTTGCAACACCAAAAATGATCGACACAGAAATAGTTACAACAGCAATTAGCAACATAGAAATGTTGCCAACAAAAAGTAACAAAACAAATCTGGTGAAAACAAAACTGGAAAACACAAAAACAGCAACACAGAAGAGGTGACAACAGAAATGCATGACTAAAAATGGTGAAAACAACAATTAGAAATGAAAAAGGCAACACCAAAAAGTTAGCAACACAAAATGATAGTGACAACAAAAAATAACATAAAAACGGGCAATATCAGAAACCAGCAAATACGCAACAATCAGCAAAACAAAAACAAAACTGGGCAACCCAAAAAACCTTGAGACTAAAAAAAGGCCGCACACACAGGTGACAACAAAACTAAAAACACAAAAATGTTGACAACAAAAATCAACAACGCAAAAAAAAAGAAGACACCAAACCTTAGCACCACAAAAAAAAAAAAAAAAAAAAAAAAAAGTTCAAATCACTGCAGGTGGTTGATAGCAAAGCATTCAGCTAATTTATTTATTTATTTAATTTAAAATGTTTATTTACGAATAATCCAGAACTCTGTGAGACTGGATGGACATCAGCCATGGAAATACAAACAGGATCATACAAAAGCTGGACTGGACCAAACTGGACTAAGCCAAACTGGACTGGACCTAACTGGACTGAATCAAACTGGACTGAATCAAACTGGACTGAACTAAACTGGACTGAACCAAACTGGACTGAGCCAAATTGGACTAACCCAAACTGGACTGGACCAAACTGGACTGAATCAGACTGGACTGGACCAAACTGGACTAAAACTGAACTGGACTGGACCAAACTGGACTGGACCAAACTGGACTGAACCAAATTGGACTGGACCAAACTGGACTGAACCAAACTGGACTGAGCCAAATTGAACTTAAGCAAACTGGACTGGACCAAACTGGACAAAATCAAACTGGACTGAACCAAACTGGACTGAACTAAACTGGACTGAACCAAACTGGACTGAACTAAACTGAACCAAACTGGACTGGACCAAATTGGACTGAGCCATACTGGTCTGAACAAACTGGACTGAACTAAACTGAACCAAACTGGACTTAACCATACTGGACTGAACTATACTGGTCTACCTGGTTGAAATGTACCAGGGTTTTGGGGCATTACTCCAGTCTTCTCCTAGAGAAGGCTGTGTCCTGATTTCGTCCTTTATTCCTCTAATACTGGAGATCAGGGAGGCCCAGACTTATCTGGGTCTGTAATATAAATCACTAAGTCATCGGCATATAGAGACAGTTTACTGTCATTTGCTCAGTGTTCCTATTGGATCAAACTGTCACAACTAGGGCTTTAATAGAGAAAAAGGGTCCCCTTGTCTTGTTCCCCCAGTAGGGGTTCATCCTCTGAGGAGCAGGATCATTCACAGATGACATTCAGTTCATGTGGATCATGGTTGTTGGGATATTAGTGTGTTTGCATTAATTTACAGCCGGTGTCGTGTTGTTGTTGCACCTCCCTGCTGAACTTTAATTGATGGGAAATAAAAAGACAGAGGAGCAATCTGATTGGACGGTAATTATTCCCCTAAACCCTCATTAATGGAGCACAATAGTCACATCTGTTTGGCTGATAACTGAAGGCAGTTTGTGAAGGTGCACTCACCGAGCTGGCTGATGGGTTTTTAATGATGCTCCTGCCCAGTTATTTATCTGTGCTGATGAAATAATCTCCTATCTGCAGCTCTAACTCTGTTAAACAGGGAACTCACTGCAAAACCAGCATGATTTAAAGGGACATTTCAACATTTATGGTATAAGTGCAGACCTGGAACTACTTTACTGAGTCTGAAAAGTGGAACCAATCAGAGAGCCGGCAAAGGGTCAGCTGTCAATGACATTCTCTGGGTTTATCAGGGGCCATTCTCTGGGTTTATCAGGGGCCATTCTGTGGGTTTATCAGGGGCCATTCTCTGGGTTTATCAGGGGCCATTCTTTGGGTTTATCAGGGGCCATTCTCTGGGTTTATCAGGGGCCATTCTCTGGGTTTAACAGGGGTCATTCTCTGGGTTTATCAGGGGCCATTCTCTGGGTTTATCAGGGGCCATTCTCTGGGTTTATCAGGGGCCATTCTCTGGGTTTATCAGGGGCCATTCTCTGGGTTTATCAGGGGCCATTCTCTGGGTTTATCAGGGGCCATTTTCCTGGTTAATCAGGGGCCAGTCTCTGGGTTTATCAGGGGCCATTTTCCTGGTTTATCAGGGGCCATTCTCTGGGTTTATCAGGGGCTCAGACTTTTGTGTATAATGGTGGCAGAGCTTACACAGAGCCTCTAAATCTGCCATAATAAGCTGTTATAAGAAGCTAAAATAAAACAGAGAAGTGCTCTCTAAAGAACCAGAGCAGTTCCTCTCTCATGCAGATGTTCTCTGTTTGGCGGCTCAGGCTCTCACTGTTTTACATCAATATTTAGATCAATGACACGCTGAGCAGAGCAGCAGGAAACATCTGGATGACACGTCACAGCAGCTGTAAGTGACCAGATGTCACAAGAAGGAAAATGAAGCTACTGAAGACGGAGATGTGGAGAAGACCAGCAGCAGCTGCTTCTGTCCCTCTGAAGGCTGAGCTTAGAGACGGACGTCCTGCAGGCGGAGAGACTCCAGATCATTGTAAAGACAGGAGTGAAAACAGAGCACTGGCTCTGAGTCAGAGCGATGCCTCATTACTGTTGTGGAAGTGTTTCTGCAGGAGAGGAATATTTAAAACTTTAAATCACTAGACATGATAAGAAAATAGGGAGGAGGAATACTCAGAGACGCTGCTGACATCTGGACATTCAGATATGAGCGACTGTTCTGACGTCTGTACTCTATTAACAATAAAACTTCAGTGCTGCTGATAAGAATGAATCAAGGTGGATTAGCCACAAGCTAAGAGGCTAGCAGTGCCTCTTTAACAGCTTTTCTCCCTCATGTTGTCATAAACATGCTTTAAAAGGTAAGGCTGATGTACTATTTAGCTAATAACTCTGCTGTTCTAGTTAGAGCTCGTTCATGAAACACATCACTGTAGTCTGAGATTTATGATCCAGATCGTCGAGGCTCAGACTCGATCAGGAGCAGTAAAACAGTTGTATTGACACCAAACTCTTGAGGATTATTGGGACAAATAATGAGTTTTGACAAGCCTTGAATGGGGTCACATCACCCCCACTCCCCCCAGAGTCTAGCCAGCTGTAGTCCGGCTCATATCGATGCTCAATGGGTGGATAAAGATCACTAATGCATCATAATCCTGGACTGTAATACAGAGGCGGGTTCAGAGGGTGGTCATGGAGGATGCTCTATCTCTGTGTTTGTGTGTGTTATCGTTATAATATAATAGCCACCCCTCACAGAGCAGAGACCACCCAGGTAATGAGATTACCCAGCATCCTCTCTCTCACACACACACATTAGGATGAGTCACAGTTAATGGTCTCTGGTTTTGACAGGAAGTAGGCGCCGTCCGTGGTCGAGGTGAAAACGACTCCTGAAGCTCCTCGCTGATCAATAAACGTCTCCGTTTCTGATCGCTGGTCTGATATCGGTTGATCCATTGACTGATTATGAGACAGAAAGGGCTTGCTTATCTGCTGGTCCTCAGTAACACATTCAAAGATACCAACACCCAGACCCTACCGCTTGGTTTTCTCTCTTATTTTAGTGTTTAGCCTGATTACTGCCAGACCTGCTGGATCCAGAAACCCCTTAGATAGAACCTGTAAGATCTCCAACACATCATGGAACCATCTACAGAAGAAGAGAGGAGAAATTAGTCTGAAAGGGTTACAAAGATATTTCTAAGACTTTGGGACTCCAGCCAACCACACTGAGAGCCATTACCCACAAATGGAGAAAACTGTGAACAGTGGTGAACCTTCCCAGGAGTGGCCGGCCTACCAACGTGACTCCAAGAGTGCATGGAGGACTCATCCAGGAGGTCCCAGAAGAACCCAGAACCACATCTAAAGACTCTTAAAGGGATGGATGGAATGTTTTATAAGCTTGACATTTTTAGAGGCGAGAATGGAATGTTTTAAAAGCTTTAAAGACATTGTCATCATAGGTAGAGGATGGAATGTTGGTGAAGCTGGGGATGTTGGGGTCATTTTCCCCCCATTTTTGCCAAACAGTAGGGTTAATAAACAAATTCATTATTTAAAATAGACTTTTGTATTTACTCCGATTGTCTTTGTCCAATATTTAAAAACAGTTTAATGATCTGAGACATTTAAGTGTGAGAAATGTACAAAAAATAAAAAAGAAATATGAATAGGAACCACTGTGTTAAAGGGTCCACTAATATGTGATATTTATAAGAAGTCCAGGTGTCAACAAGTCCACCCATCAAGTCCAACATTTTATCCAGAAAAGCGACGACAACCAAACAGAATAAAGACTGAAGAAAAAGCAGTCAAGTCTCCATCAGGGAAGCCAAAATCTCAAAATAACACGGAGAATAAAAACCAGAGGGAGTTAAAAAATGTCAAACAGGATGTGGGAGCAGGAAAGTGGAGCTGCAAGTTTCACCTGCTGAGTCAGAATGAACCCTGAGATTAAGAGGAGGGAAGGAAACGAAGCTGCTGAGTGGACGCCGTGGTCACTGTCCCACAGCGGAGTCAGACAGTTCATTATTAACCAGTTCTATTAAAACTGGGACAACTGGGAGCCAGTTTAGCTCCGATGGTAGAGGAGTAGCCTGAATACAGAGGTTAGAGCTGGTTGGAAATTTGAACCCTGACCCTGACACGTCTTCATCCGACCTCTCCACAAACATCCCGCCTCCTTCAGCTGTACGATCCAATAAAAGCCCTAAAACAATCACTAACCTCTGAGACCCTGCATGTACGTGTGAGGACGTTAAATCTCTGCTTTTCTACAACATTTTCATCATTTCTGCTGTTAGAATTTAGAATACCAGTCACTGGAGTTTCCATTTAATTCCCATAACATGTTGGGTAATTTGCTTTTACATTTCCAAAGAATTTTCATGGAAATTTTATGGGACTTGATTGTTTGGAAGTATTTTCATTGAAATTTTGGAAATGTAAAATTTTTTTGAAAAGTTTCAATGGAAATTTTGTGGAAAATTTTCATAATCTTTTTTTGTCAATTTTATGAATTTGCATAACTTGTTTGGATGTTTGGGAACTGGAAATTTTCAGGCATTTTCATTTTCTTGAATTAGCATTTGATTTGAATTTTTTTGGGGGGGAGTTTCCCGTGGAGTTTGGAGACATTTAAATAATTTGATTGGGAATTCGGCACGGAAGCGTTCTTTGAATGTTTTTGAAAAAATACTTTAAATTTCAGGAAATCTGCTTGGATGTTTTGGGGGAAGAGAAGCATTTTAAGGCTGATTTTTCTTTGATACTTTAGCGAATTTGCTTAAAAAGTTCCAGGATATTTTGGGGAATTTTTTATTGAAAAGTTTAGGCTCTAGGATCAATTTTCACTGAAACATTTGGAAAATATTTAAATCAATTTTAAAAATGAGTAAAAATTTTCATCTAAATTTTAGATTATTTCTTTGAAATTTTAGGGATTTGTGAAATATTTCAGGAAATTTCCTTGGAAATTTTCAGGAACTATTATGGAAATTTTGGGATATGTTTGCATATTTCTGGAGATCTTCATTGAAACTTTTGTGGTAATGTTGCTTTTATTTTTTGTCATTTTCATATAAATTTTGTGAATTTGATTTTTAGGTATTTTTGTGGACAATTTTGTGGAATTTTATTCGGATTTATCTCAGGTTTGTCCTTTAAAACTTCAAAAATAAATAAATAAATAAATAAAATCGTTAAAATTTCAGGGAATTAGCTTGTCAGTTTCTGAGAATTTTCCGTAATGTTAATGGAATTTGGGGCATGTATTTCAATTTTCTGGAATTATGAGAAGAAAATTCTCCTTGAAATTTTCCAGAAATGTACATGGATTTTTTGGGAAAAGTGTTATTGGAATGTTTTGGGTTTAAGATAAAGTTTTACTGAAACATTTGGGGAATATTTGAAGAACGTTTTAATAGGATATGTGATGAATATGTTTTGGTATTTTCACAGAAATATTAGGAAGTTTTTTTTTATTTTAGGGAATTTGTGTGGATTATGGAAAGGAACATTTTTTGACACTATTTTGGTCAAAACTACTTCCTGTTCAAAGGCGAGGCTGAGACCTTCTCGGGTCCTTCTGATCTCACATAAGTGGGAGAAACTAAAAAAGCATCCAGGACAACGCTCCGGTCTCTGGAGGTTCCAACAGCACAGGGATCTTCTACCATAACACCTCCATCCTCCGCCTATCAGCTGTTGAGGCTTAAAAAGAACCAAAGCAGAGGCGACTGCCACAGGAGGTGAAGATGCAGAAATTCCAGGACCAGCCTGCAGCTTTTTCAGACCTTTAGGGGGTAAAAGAGTCGAACCAGCACTGACAGGGCTCCACCACGGAGCTGAACTCTGACCCCAGCACTCCAACTCACACCTCCATCCACCAAATGTTCCTCTAACAGCAGCGAACACTGACGGCCGAAATAAGGAGAAATATGAGTTTAGCAGATGTTTGGAGATCCGTCTGCAGACGTAAGACTCTTCTATCCTGTCAAATCCAAACCCAAACAAAGAGCGGCTCCATTTCATCCTCTTTCTCTCACATGCTTCATTCACTGAAGCGGCGGCCTCCAGATCGCGGCCAACCTCTCTGTCCACATGGAGTTTCTGTTTCCTGGTGATAAAAAGCTTTCATACGGCAGCCTTGGTTTGTAGAACTCATTAAAACGGCTCACATTCACTCCAAATTAAGCTGACAGAGCTAAATCTCCAGTCTGGTGACGTCACAGTGACTTTGTAAACCGGCTTTTCCGCCTCGTCAGGAGCTGGGCCGTGATTTTCTGCTGCTGCAGGATCTACTATTTATGATGTTAGTGTTGAGGTTTTTCTGAGCAGCTGTTTTATTCTGAGCATGAAGAACAGACAGAGAGGAGAGAGGAAGTCGTTAGCAGCTGTCTGCAGGTATGTGAGGGTGAGAAAACACGGACGTCTGAGGATGCTCTCACTCCTGCAGACTCTGATTCAGGTCTAACCATCAGCCCACCCTGCATTCGTTAACACTCAGTAAGACTTCCTGTGCTTTTATTTTGAAGGGGGACGTGTTTATGTATTTCTCATTTCTTTTTGGAATAAAAAAGGAGAAACTGCAACAAAAAAGAGAGATGGAGAAGAATGGATGGACCTTTTTCATTCATGGTTTATGTTGATTCCCTGATAAAGATCAATCCCCATTTCTTGATTTTAGGTTAAAATCAGGAGATCTTTGGTAGGTGGAGGCATGAACACTAGTTTGGATTGTTAGAGAAACGGTGAAGGGATAAACTCAGACCTGTCAAACATCTCCTCCTGTGCTGAGGTCACTCACGTATCCTTACGCCTTCTACACATAAAATAGTGCCATTACTTTATACCACACTAACGTGGGACTAGGTGAGGTCTAAGTTTATATTTTCATTGATTAATAATGGATAGCAGACTTCAGGTGCCCAGTAGTGATGCAAGAGTAAAGTAACTAGAAGAGTAACTAGTTACTTTAGCTGTGAGTAACTGAGTATTACAAATTATTACCTTTCTAGAAAGTAACTTGTAATGGTAATAGATTATTGTTATTTTATTTATTTATTTTGGGCATTTTTGTGCCTTTATTTGAAAGAGGAGGACAGTGGACGGACGAGAGCGGGGGAGAGATGCGGTAAAGGGCTTCAGGCCGGATTCAATTCAATTTTTGCCATTTCAACCTTTTTTTTTTTACATTTTAACCCATTTTTGCCCATTTGTGCCATTTCAACCTATTTTTTCACCCATTTTAAGCCACTTTTGCCACATTTTTGCCACGTGTAGACCACTTTTACATCTTTTCACCACTTTTTTAGCCACTTCTTTTCCTGTTTTTCCATGTTTTTCTAATGTCTGACACTTTTTTGCCAGTTGAGACCCTTTAATGCCACTTTCACTTTTTTTTCAAATATAACCCGTTTTGCTCTTTTAGACACATTTTTTTCTACTTTCTTCTGTTGAAGCCTTCTTTTGCTAATTATTTTTACCACTTTTTTTCTGTCACTTAAAACCATTTTACTCCTTTTTTACCCATTTTTGCCAAACTCAACATTATTTTTTGCTCTTTTTGACCCATGTCTTTCCCCTTTCTTTTTGCCATTTCAACCATTTTTTTACATTTTAACCCATTTTTGCCACTTGTAGCTTTCTTTTCCATTTCTTTTCCACTTCATCTTGTCTCTTAAACCTGTTCTTGCTTTTTGCCCATTTTTTCCAGTATTTTTCTATTTTTCTCCATGAAAGGAGTCTCAGTTCTTCTTTATTTCTGTTATCCTGACGTTTGTCCTCACCATGGCCTAGCTCTAAAGTCTAACATTATTTTACTAATCCTTTACTTCAGTGTGCCCATCTACGACGTTAACAATTCAATTCAGTTTTAATATTTTACTCCTGGAAGAATAAATAAATTCCATTTTTGCTGCTCTGATCAGAGTGGTTGTTATTCAGGTAAAAAATAAAATAAAAGTATCACAGCTGAACTACTCTGGATCATGGTTTTGCTGCCCTCCATGGGCCCCTGAACCCCCCTTATGGGTCTTGTATCATGGTTTCCAGGCTCAGTCCTCCAGGTCCGGCTCTTTTATCTCTGCAGAAGAAAAACTTTGAGGAAAGTTTCTCCAAACCAACTTCAAATGTTCACACCTCGACTGTGATTTTTTACAAGACTCCCACAATCCACCTCTGCTGTTCACGCTGATTTATACAGCGAGAAGCTCGATCCTTGGCTAACCTTCTGTCTTATCTCTAGCTCTGAGAAGGATCTGCCGCTGTGATTCGAACCTGAAGTGAAACTGGAGGTGAGAGCGGGAGCTGGGGTTTGACAAACAAAGCGCCATTCTTCTTCTTCTCTTCCATTAATTCACACAGATCAGAGCGGAGGGCTGGTAGGAGCATTAGCATCGCAGCCAGATGGACCCAAACGAGGAGAGAGAGGGAGGAAGCAGCCAAGAAAGCCGACAGCAGAAAGAAAAGATGAGAAAGTAAAGAGGCGAGCAGACACAAAGGAGAGGAAGGCTGCTAGGAGCATTAGTCCGCTAGCCAAAACGGAGGGAATAAACAAAGACGGCCTCTGTTTCTCCTCTAAAGACGCAGACGGAGAGAGAACCACCTCTGTCAGGTGTGCCGACAAACTCCAGATAAAGTTTTTATTCTACATCCATGGAAAACGTGTGTTACTGATCACCTGCTTCACTGGAAAGTCTGCTTTGAGATGTTTGAACCATATGGTTTGCCGTAGGATGTTAACCAGCTGCCAGGAAAAACAGAGCAGACAGAGCCCTGAAAGATCATCGTTACTGAGATTAAGTAGCATTAAAACAACATTCAGAGGCTCCAGTACTGATGAAGACTGCAAACAACCTGTTCTTAAAAAGACAAGACCAAGTCCAGAAAAGTTGGGACACTGTGCAAGATGTAAACAAAAACAATGATGGTCAGATCTCACAAACCAGAACTTTATCTACCATAAATTTTACCATTTCATGAAAATATTAGCTCATTTTGAATTTGATGGCAGCAACATGTCTCAAAAAAGTTGGGACGCTCCCTTGACAACAGCTCAGAACCATAACGTGGTATGAAAGTTGCCTACTATTCAGCAAAAATGGAGGAAAAAGACCCCATAAGCTCATGATCATCTGTCCTCTTCCTCTGAAGATGATGTATAAAAGGACCATCCTCAGACACAACAGTCTAGAACGCCCTCAGAGTGCATGGTCTCTCTAGTCCGTCCTCACAGAGTACCGTATAGACCCCCACAGGGAGATCAGCCAAGACCAGAGGTCCTCAACTGGTCCGGCCTCAGGACCCACCAGTCTGTCTTATGACAGATCGTGACCCAAGTTTCCAAAAGTTTTCAACAATCCATGTTTTTTTAATTGAATATGTTTCCGTCTGGAGCATGATTGGACCAAAACGGCTGATATAAAAAAGAAAAGGAACAAAAATGACAAATTTTATACCCTCTTTCCCCACAATCATGTGTAAGTTTTTGCCAATTTTCCAAAGAACTTGTGAAATTTCTTCATTAGAAAAGCAGACATTTAGTACAAGAAGAGGAGATAGATTAGTTAATACATTTGTTAAGCACTGTATATATATATATATATATATATATATATATATATATGTTTAATAAAATATAGATCAATAAAACAGTATAAAATAAGTATAAAACACAAAAGAGGACTTGATAAAGTTATGATAAGAGGATAGACTACTAAAAGGCAGTCCTAAAAATTAAAATATGAAATAAAACCTAAAAGAAATTTTACTTAAAGCCAGACTAAAAAGGTAGGTCTTGAGTTCGCTTTTAAAAACAGCTAACTGAAAAGATAGACTTTATTTTGTTGTACTTCTTTAAAAACAAGGCCTTCTTTATTTATTGTTAATTGACTGTTGAAATTGTTGGTGGTCTTTGCTTAAACATGTAATTTATTAATACATTTAATTTAAACTTAACTTTTGGTCTTTGATTCTTTATTCACACCCTGAAAACGAACCTGAGTTTTCTGAGTTACTTGAATTTTCTGGTGTTTATTATTTCAATGAATTAATTTCATTTATCTTTTCTGCAAATACCTGTGCACTTTCTATAGTACTGTTTGTTTTTAACTTATTGTTGTGATCTGACACTGAAATGTATTATTTATTATGACGTGTGCTGCTGACCTCTTGGCCAGGTCGCCTTTGTAAAAAAGATCTCGATCTCAATGGGAATTATCTGGTGAAATAAAGGTTAAATATATAAAATAAAAATTTCTTATTCTAAACTAAAGTAAACAAACTCAAAAATGTTACACTAGGGTCTGGACCACCATCAGAGATTAGAGTCTAAACCGCCCTCAGACAGTATGGTCCGCATGGCCCTCAGAGGGTAGTGGACCAGTGTGGACCACCCTGAAAGACTCTGCCTCTCTAAAATGTTCCTTTTATACCCAGTCATGTGACTGACCTGTTGATAATAACCTAATTAGTGTTAAAATGCTCCTCCAGCTGTTTTCATTAGCACCACTTACTTTTCCAGCCTTTTATTGTCCTGTCCCTACTTTTCTGAGACGTGCTGCTGCCATCAAATTCAAAATGAGCTAATATTTTCATGAAATGGTAAAACATCTGATATATTTATGTTCTATTATGAGTGAAATATTGGTTTATGAGATTTTTACATTTTTCACAGCGACCCAACTTTTTTGGAATTGAGGTTTTAGATACGACAGACGGAATCTTGACCTTTCTCGACATTTTAACTGAAGCTCCGCTTGGATTAGACCTCCTCTGGTAGAAATGATTGACAGTTTGTATTTCTGAGGTATTGATGGTGATATTGATGAAGACCGGGATCAATCAGGAGATTCAGTCCAGATTTATTTTCTCCAGTCTAGATCTCCTGATCTGGAACCCAAACAGTCTCATGTAACACCATGACTTCATCCCAGCACCAGAGCATGTGCGTGTATGTGTGTATTAGTGTGTGTGTGTATTTGTGTGTGTGTGTATTAGTGTGTGTGCAGCAGCGTCTGAGCTCTGGTTCCAGTCGATAGCAGGAGTGGATTTGTGTTTATTTGAGCCTTTTGTCGATACTGTTGTCTGACTGTGTGGATCTCTGACCATGATAATGACTCACACTCACACCGCCCGCTCCGTTTGGCAGCGCTCGGATATTTTCACATGCCGCTTCCTTTCAATACGAGCTGTCACATCCAATAGGAGCAGGGACAAAGATGGTAGGAACCAAAATCTGGCAGCGTTTTGGTTCCTACCCTCCTGTCACACCACATGAACTCACTGCTTTCACTGAGAGAGAGGACCAGACTGTGATGCTGATTTTCTCTGACAAATGGAGAGATTTGAGGGTTTTGGTTTATTGGTTTTTGGTGAAAACGTAACGTCAGTGTCGTTGTTTTTAGACAGAATTATTCATGTTCTTATTTTCAGAGATGATCCAAACATCCAGGACCGAGTGCTCTCTTTGTCCCCAAGTTCTTTGGCCTGTTTCAGATCAGAGATGCCGGCCCGGTCCCAGAGCAGCTGACTCTGAAGTCTGGTTCATGTAAAGACCGTACCCGGGTCTGTTTTATGGGGGGATCTCAGGGATGATTCTCTTGGACCCGAGCACGGTTTAAAGGACCGTTTAAGGGTTTATGTAATTCTAAACTTCTCCTGTCTGTTCAAAAACCAAGGTTTCCTCTCAGCATGGTCTCATCCTCTGAGCCGAAGGTAGAAGCTGATGTAGGACGAAGGTCTGCTGGTGTCCCAACAATAATGGAAACATCCATGCTGGAGGAGGAGGAAGAGGAGGAGGAGGAGGAGGAGGTGTATGCTGGATGAGGAGGAGGAGGCGGAGGAGGAAAAGGAGGAGGAGGAGGTGTATGCTGGATGAGGAGGAGGAGGAGGAGGAGGAGGAAGAGGAGGAGGAGGAGGAGGAAGAAGAGGAAGAGGAGGAGGTGTATGTTGGAAGAGGAGGAGGAGGAGCAGGAGGAGGAGGAGGAGGAGGAGGTGTATGTTGGAAGAGGAGGAGGAGGAGGTGTATGTTGAAGGAGGAGGAGGAGGAGGAGGATGAGGTGTATGTTGGAAGAGGAGGAGGAGGAGGTGTATGTTGAAGGAGGAAGAGGAGGAGGAGGAGGTGTATGTTGGAAGAGGAGGAGGAGGAGGAGGATGAGGAGGAGGTGTATGTTGAAGGCGGAGGAGGAGGAGGAGGAGATGTTTGTTGATGATGATGAGGAGGAGGAGGTGTTGGAGGTGTTTTTTTGATGAGGAGGATGAGGAGGAGGTGTTTGTTGGAGGAGGAGGAGGAGGAGGAGGTGTATGTTAAAGGAGGAGGAGGAGATGTTTGTTGGAGGAGGAGGAGGAAGAGATGTTTGTTGAAGGAGGAGGAGGAGGAGATGTTTGTTGATGATGATGAGGAGGAGGAGGTGTATGTTAAAGGAGGAGGAGGAGATGTTTGTTGGAGGAGGAGGAGGAGGAGATGTTTGTTGATGATGATGAGGAGGAGGAGGTGTTTATTGGAAGAAGAGGAGCGTGGCGTCAAACAGCTGGAGGAAACTCAGACTGACTGAGACGTTTTCATTTTGACTGAAATTTCAAACGGAGACGAAAATAAAAATCAGAGCCACAGACGGACGAATCACAGCTGACGGAGACGCCGACGGGCCGCAGTCTGTCTGTCTGTCTGCTGCAGCAATCTGTAACCATGACAACCAGGTTTGTGAGTGAATGAAGGGATCGACCTGACTCTCAGCTTCAGCAGAGATCAGATGTCCTCTAGACTGTGAAGCCTGTCCTCATCCCGCTGCTGCAGCCCTGATAACAGAGCTGAGGTTCAGACTGAGCACGCTCCAACACGCTCTGAATACTAAACACTAATGTATACAGACGACATGGAGCTGCTCTTTACAGAGTAAATAAAGCAGAGATGTGGCTGTGACACTGGAGGATTGTGGGTAATGTAGTAGAATCAGCTGAGATTGCAGATAAACCATGTTTTTCTTAAAAGGAAGTCGATTAAACCACGCCCACTCATTCTAATTGGCTGATAGGCACCATGTCATAAATCCCATGTGGACCTTATTGTGAGACGCATTTTGCACACAGATCTCTGCTGGTTTCCACACCAGATTGATAAAGAGCCTGCAGACATCACTCAGACTGACTGTCAGCCTGTGCTACACAGTGGACCAATCACAGGGCTTGTTGTCTGCGTTGTTTTATCCCATAGGTACACTACTGAGTAGGGCCTCTGGGGTCAGGGAGACTGGATGCAGGAGTATAAATCAGGCTTTGGTGTTATGGAGCTCTACAGAAGACAGAATTTATTCATAATCAGAGATTCTGACAAATCCTGCTCTGTAAACCCTTTGTACAGTGAGGTAATTTCTTATGATTCCTCTAATCCTTGAGAATGAGCCTTAAGGTTGAGTTATCACGGGAGTGAAACACCTCCTCCTCCTCCTTCTCCTCCTCCTCCTCGGCGCTCACATATGCTCTGATAAGCTTCCTGTCCATATGCTGCAGGGTGGAGCGCTTCCTGTCTATAAGATAAAAGCTTCCTGCGCTCTCTGATGCTGCTCTCTTCATCCAGAGGTCGTCTAGATTAACATCTCCTCCGCTCTCACGCAGGTTCAAACCGCCTCTCCTCTCCTCTCTGGGAAAATCAAAACAGTTTGTGCTTTAATCCTCTGATATTATTCAGCAGCCTCATTATCCTGCAGGAGGGACACCTGCTGCTCCACATCCACCTGTACTGCCTCACTGAAGGCTGACTATATTACCCACAATCCCAAGGGAGCCATCGAGGGTCAGAGAACGTGCCTGGGTAGCTACTTCCTGTTTACTGGCGTAGAGTCCCAGCTGAGCTATGATGGAGATAAGAAAGAATTTATGAGAACTTTCCGTTCCTGCGGATCATTTTCTCAGAGTCGTCTGAATCAAGAAATCAAAAATGAGTCAGAGTTTAGTCATGAAGTAGGATCTCTGACAAAAAGACAACTTTAGAGTTAATAATACAACATCTCCTGAATTCATCCAATTTTTCTATTCACTTTATTAGAAATCAGAAAAAAAATCCCAAATCTAGAAACATGCTGTTTCCAAATTACCATTAAAAATAGGAGGAATAATAATCCTCCTAATAATCTTCTGGGGGCCGGTTTGGAAGCTCAGGGGGGCCTGATGTGGCCCTCAGGCCGCCAGTTGGCAATCCCTGATCTGTAGCAACCCAGGGGTGTAGCTAGAGATTTTGGACACCTCCGTTTTGGAAAGACTATTACTCAGGGCCCCCCTTAGCTGGTTGCATCTTTTTTACAAATATCTACACGTTTCAATGTATTCTTGAACCATAGTTTCCCATTTATGAGCGTTATCTTTACTATGGTTCAATTACTTTCACTGGCATTATTTTGCTAGCTGGACTGCCCCATCTGGACATTTTTAAGGGAGGAGCTTGGCTCCCCCTCGTATTGTTTACTCTAGTGCAGGCCCATTCAATTAGAGGCCCAGGGGCCACATGCGGCCCAGAACCGACCCCAAAGTGGCCTAGCCTGTGGTCATGCCGGAGATGCAGAGGGCAACCTGTTTCGCAAATTTTCATTAATTCCCACAGACCACGAATGCAACACTCCACGTAGCCTAGCAACAGTCTAACTACAATGAACTGCGTTGTTTTGAAGCGTGACTAGCGATGCTGACAGAAGTAGCCCCAAAATACCGAGTATAGAACATGTCCTTTTCAACTATAGCTACAACTCTGCAAATTTAGTTTTATGCCTGGGTAAGACATGACCAAAATTACTATGTACAGAACCTCCTTTTATTTTTACATTTTTATTCTATTTTTATTCGAGTGAAAAAAATACTTCTACAACCTCAGCTCTGTTGTTTTTATGCACTTTTTTATGTGCCCTCGTCATGTTGCTAAATTTAAAAAGGGAGACTTTGAATAAAAAGTGCATATTTTTCATCAAATTGATCTGTATTGGTTCAAATTTGACATTACCAGTGGATGGACATCTGGATAAAAGCACAGTTGTGTGTAAATTGTGCAAGAAAGAATTTTCCTATCACCGGAGCTCTTCTAGCCTCCGCTGCCACCTCAATGCCAAACATGCTGCAGCTAGCACAGACAACATTCCTAGTTCCAGCAGGCAGTGTCGCCAATCCACACTCGACAAGATGACGGGGTTCAGAGCCAGAATGAGTAAGTCCACGACTGACAAATGAACAAACTCACTGGCAAAATGGATTGAAGTGGACTGTTGACCTCTCTTGGTGGTAGAAGATAAGGGGCTCGAAGCGGTGCTACAGATAGCGTCGTCTGACCCAAATTATGAACTGCCATGCAGAACTAAAATTTCAAACAATGCAATCATAATATTCCTTATTCATATTGCACTTTATGTTAACACTCAGTGATGAAAATCAGCACGATTTTGTTGTATAAGCTCATTTATGTGTCTATTCATTGATTCAGTCATACACCAAAATCCATTTCAATTGAAAAATGTTGCTCCTTGGCTCAAATATTGATATGCGATTAATTGAGATTAATTAATTACAAAGCCTCTAATTAATTAGATTCATTTTTTTAATCGAGTCCCACCACTAATTAAAACATGAGGAGAATCTGTTGATTCCTGATCAAAAAGGTCAAAATTTGGGCGGGAAAACACATTTTTGAGATTATAAAAACATATTTACAACATTTCAGAGTTTCAAAAATCAGGAATTTACAAAAAAAAAAAAAAAAAAATTCAGAGTTGAGAAAGTCTTAAATTTTGAAATTAGAAACTCAAAATTTTAAGGTTTTTAAATCATATTCTCCTCCTCATCCAACATGGTCAGGGTGGAGTCAGACAGCTCACTAACATTTAAAGCCACAGACACAGAGCAGCTCGTTCTGAGCAGGGCTGTTTTCTTTTAGACATGAGAAAATCCAACACAGGACTGTTTTATCAGCAGTAAACTTCACAGGCATGTTTTGGGGACCTCTGAGATTAATAGAAACTCGTCTTTAAGGGGTCAAATATGTGACCTCTAACTGAGATATCAGAACTCCAGTTTTTAATGTGTGCTATGTTTTATTCATGGCTGATAATCTGTAAGTTGTCGGTGCTGCCAAATCACATCTTTCATTTAGGGTGCTTTCACCTCTGACCTGTCTGGTTGGATTAAAAGTTCCGTTGTCGTATCGGTTTGGTTCATTTGTGCTGGTGTGAAAGCTGACCATGTGTCTCAGTCTGCCTTCATTCACACTCTGGTTTTCGTCCGTCCCCCTTCCTGGGTGTTTGTGTGTGTGAGGTCTGCGGCCCTCCAGGATTTCATACAGAGCAGGAGTAAATAAATGAACACTTTTTGTTTTTGCCTTCAAATAAAGTGTGCGCTCTAAATGCACCGCTGTGATTTCTCATGTTAATACACAATCTGAGTAAATTATTCATGTCTGCAGACGCACTCAGCTGCTCCAAGGAGGAGGCTTTTAAAACTCATCAGTGCTTTCTATAAAAGGTTTGTTTTAATCCGTGGATTTATTTATGATTATTCAATAGTCGGCTTCAGGGGCAACAGCATGGTGGCAATGTTTCTGTGCAGTTTAGACAATGAGCGGAAGTTTGACTGATATTTTTGAGAAATAAAAACATGAAATAACTAAATATTGTATATTCTGGTTGGAGATGAGAGGAGCTGAAACATGCAACAGGCTGCTTCCCTAAGTCCTGAGAGTCTGTCAGTTCACACCCCTGCAACTGGAGGAGGTTACGTCTGTGGATTCTCCCCTCGCTCCTCTCCTGCCTGTCTTAGCTCCATATTTCAGACATCAGCAGAGACAGAGAGAGCAAACAGAGATGGCAAAGAGACAGTCACAGGCACGGGTCTCATCTTTGTGGTTAAAACACTTGACCCGTTTCAGACCTGTGCTGCGTCAGCCGTACGGATGCTTTTAACCCCCCCACCTCCACCTCCACCGCCATGCCGCCCCATCCCCCATCATGTCATCACTCACAGTCCAGCTCTGAAATTCACTAAT